>NC_139345.1:65404167-65836667 GCF_055883805.1 Amblyomma maculatum
TTCACGAGGCAGTTGCACTCAAACGCTTAACGGCAAAATCATTCTGATTCTTCGATTTCGCTAGAGCCACATTACACGAACAGTTTGCAATGAAAGTTCGCGTATTGCTTAATCATCAACGAAATGATCTGCGAAGACTGCGCATAAAGCAGCGTGGTTTTGTGACGATAGCAAAGAACCTATCTGCGATCAATCCGCTGTTCCGCTATTTATGACGTCATTTCCTTAAAGCTGTTACTTAAGCTCTGTATGCGGCGAGTGCGCAGCCAGTTTTACTCCCGCATGTACTGCGCCCTTGAGTTAATCATACTTGCAAAGAAATGGCTGTAATGGGGCTACCACGCATCGTAACTGTATTCCTGGTTGCAGCAGTATTCTGCATAATGGTTCACTGTTCATCCGGCATGGACGCGATGGCAAAATCAAAGCGAGGTAAGCAATTTGAAATGCCCAATTTCAATTACCTTAACTTTGCGCATCTCCCTCTAGGAGGCTTCTTGAATTTTTCCTCCGCGAAGAGCAGAAATAACAATTATAAGGCGATGTACTTTAATGGTGCTTTCGGGAAAGTCTGTTGGATGAATAGATGGATAAAACTGTATCTAAAAGTCACTTTTCATCTGGAAGTGCCGCAGTTTACCTTTCTAAAGGTGTGCGCCATTCTTCTGTTCGCGGGGACAATGCAGTGCACTAATGGGCGGAATTTCTGACTGCACGCGCAACAGATTGCATTCGAGGGCGACGATCACGTGCGCCTTCGCTCTTCGAACTATCCGACAGCGACCTAATGCGCGCGCTGTCAGCAGGCGCCGGTTTCGCAGAGGGAACTGCATTCCTGTGTTCTTTTTCATCAAATTTTTGTTGTACATGCATAGCGGGTACTGTCTCCGCGTACCCTGTAGACTGTGCCCCGTTTTTAGCACCCTCACCTATTGTGTATAGACGCTGAAAGCACGTTCTCAGTGAACGGTATTTCAAAGGCTTATCATTTAGCAAGTTGCTGCTGGAACTTCATTCTGTGCTCTTGGATCTTAGGATCCGCTTATTCGGAAAATGGGTATTTTGAGTGCGCGCCTATTCCTGCAAAGGGAATGTGGCACATGGGAGTGAAACTAACGGAGAACGTATGGTCTGTTGTCATCTAACTGCGCTTAAACAGGAAGCAACTGAAGATAATGAAAGCTTGCTGATTTTAATCGTTTTAGGAGCAGCACGTTAACACTCGGGTGGAGATCGGCACATTTGTTAATCGATTTTACTGATTGCAAGGCTGTTTCTGTATTTCCAGAAGCAGTACTGAGCACCTGCGAAAAGGTTTTAGCTTTTGAGACTATGCGCTGCAAAAATTGCTAGAAGCCGACGTTGATGAGTGCTGCATATTATGCTATCACATGTAAAATCTGTCTCTTGTCTGTCTATGGGGTATGTAACTGTGCTCTTTTCTTTGCTGCAGACACAGTGACAGGCGAATGGACGCCTCAGTGCCCGATTACGGGGAAGCCAAGCAGGGTGTGCGCTTTGTACGTCGACAAGCGTACGTGTCCAGACCTTGGTTGCGAGAGCAAAGGCAAGGGCTGCTGCATGGACAACTGCAACCACCTCAAGTGCATTTAGTGCTCGTAGAAGGTGCGGCAACAGCGGTTCGAAGTGCAGCTGTTCCCGGAAGGTTCAGAATAAAACAATTTCAGACATAATTGTGGCTATGCGTAACCTTTCTAGCTAGGATTCCCATTTAAGGTTATGAGACTCATCCAGACAACACATGAATTGCACCCAATCCGACTGTGGCATGCACTTGGGGGAAAAAAAAAATAAGGTGTGGTAGCAGTCCCTACGTAATCGGCTAAGCTTGAGTTTCGAATAATTAAATTTTTGGCCTTTTAAATCCAAAGCCAAAAAAGGCACTCTAAAAGGTGAACTACATGTCAGCCAGTGCTATCCTTAGCAGCCATTATTGTAGTGTTTGGTTCGTGTCAACGAGGGTTTGTAATTCGGTTACGGAGAAGAGCGCGCCAAAACATTTCCTGGAACTAGTTCCGATGCGGGCCACCACATTCTGTATTCATCTTCTGATTGCTACCACACTACCAGCAAAGACGTAAGGCGAGAAAGGAAGGAATAAAAGTCCTTCCTATTCCTTTGCCTTGGAGAAGACCTGTGGCTGTTAAGTCAGTTCTTGTCTGATAGTTCACAGAGACGGCCAGTGTTGGCATTGTAGTTGCTGTGGCGAGGCAGTATGCCATTCGTGTCCTGTAGTTCACAAAAACGGCCAGTAATTGTTTTGTAGGGGTCGTGGTGAAGTTAGTTGCTTTTCCGGCTTATAAAGGAGTGATGTGCTGTCCTGTGTCTTGTTTCCCCCATTAAGCAGTATTTTGATTTATGTGCGTGCCTCTTATAAATAAGTATGGAGCCGAAAATAACAAATTCAAAGGCGATTACAAGGTTTAGTTGACGGCGCCATTTACGAAAGGTACTGCCATTGTTGAATTCGCGTAAATTTCTGTGATGTGGCAATCACACTCAGCAATGGCCAGTGAAACAGGTATTTATAATGGTTTGTTTTATTCAAGTACCTTCCTATGAACAGCAGACAAAGAAAGGGGCCCGATTTCGCAAGCTCAAAAGTACAAGTTTTCTCGTCCATGTGTAGTTAAGCTAAAACCCCTAAAAACAGTTTTCTTTACATAGATTTTAGTTCTTCTTGGCAAGAGTACTATACAATAACTGATGGCTGATGTTTTGCATGATAACGAGCCCGCAAAGATGTCTGAGTAATTACTCTGTAATTACGAAGCTGCTCCACCTTGGGGATTCCCCTAAATATTCGATCGAGAACGTCTGACTTCGAGTTACCGGTCTATTCGCTCTCGCCCTACCATCTGATCTGCTCATCGTAGCTCAGTTGGTAGAGCTACTACCCCGGAAAAGCGGTGGTCCTGGGTTCGATCTCCGGACCCGGACGAATTTTTCTTTCACTGTGAAGTGTCTGAGAAAGCTGTATATCTTTCCAATGTAACTTGGGTGGATCTTCCTGAGTAATTACTCCCTTAGCACAAAGATGCCCTTGTTATTTTAGGTCCTGAAGGGACGGTTAAGAATTTGTGCGAGGCTACGTGCTGTCGCAGCAAACTCGACTCGGGTTCAGATGTTTTCCGGTATAGGCTCAGCAGCAGCTCACAACGCTCCGCTCAGTGCAGTCTAAATGTTCTACATTCTCAGTTTACGGCGAGACACTTACAGAACTGCATATGAACAGTGCGGCTTATCGCGACAGCAGTGAGGAAAAAAAAAGAATCCGTGATGGGTCCACTCTTGAGTCACTTCTGACTTAATGATGCCACTGCTGTCGTGGAGCTATATGAGCGCAAAGTGACCAGCTGTTCCCAGACCTGCGCGTTATAGAGTGCACTTTGTTGCTCCCCTGCGACGCAAGTGGCGGTCATGTTGCTGCAACGTGGAACGACTCTGAAACGTGTGCTCATGCTCTCCTTCCTTGTTTGCCTCATGGCGCAGCATTCGCTTGGAATGAACGAAAAGGCCAGATTAAAGCGAGGTAAGGATGACCGAGTATATTCGCACGACTTTACATTCGAAAGTCCTGCAAACAATCTTATTCGTACCATTTTTATTGTTTGATGTGCATGATAATAAACTGTGGAGTTATATATGATTGTCCAAGAACTCACTCTTAAAGTTGCTGATTGCTGGGCAGAAGTCCAGGAAGCGATCATGGAGGGGGAATCCTTGCGTCTGCAACTCACTTTGGCTGCCTTTCCATTAACGTACGCGAATACTTTTGCCCTGTCGTCATCCATACGTCACACTATTTCGCCTTAAATGCAAACTGTGTATGTTCTTGGCGTCACCAGCTGTGTGTCTTCACCGAGCGTCGTAATAATACAGATAAAATGTTTTCTTAGACACACGGGTAAATCAGGAGATAAGCTGCGCCCCCAATTACTTGCGACACGCCAGCACCGTATCTCCGTACACGTAGCTGCCGGCCACATATCGGCGAAGGCGCAGCATCTGCGAAGGTATGGAGACTGACGTCGGCCGAACCATGTGGGTTGTTTTTCGTAGAGTGCGCATATTTTTATCGTGAACTTTGCTGCTCATTAAGCAGTCTCCCCAAGGCTTTGCAGTACAAAATTAATTTACTTCATGATTTGCATACAAAACTATTAACATTTGTTTTTGGTGCAACAAGGTAGTTTCTCGCGCTGGCTGTAAGCGCCGATGGACTGTGGTCGGTGCGATTCGATGTTCTCGCATCCAATGACTGGAGGCCAGGCAATCCTAAATGCGCTTCCGCTCGTTATGCGGGCCTATCTATTGGTTGTGCACAGCTGCGTGTAGATGCTCGACTGAAAGCTGTGGTAAATGTTGTACTGCGCGCATACTCTACTTTGTTCAAACAGAAAGAAGTGAAAACAATCGAATGTGTGTCAGTTTTAGCGTCAGCGCTTGTGCTCCAAATCTTTCCTGGCGTAGTATTTCCTGATGATTTCAAGGTCGCTCATTCCCTACAAATCACAGAACTGTCCCCTCTTCCCTACGAACACCAAGCGACTGTAACTCTTAAATTATAGTTTTTTTTCTGGTTTAAGTTTAGAAGTTGTGCATGACACCGAATGGTACAAGCAGGGTACATAGGACTTGCGTAAGACTTTGTGAAGAGCGTGCAATCAAGTAAGACCTAGAGGAAAATGCACGATATTTATCGTTTACTTGCGCAATGCATATCTTCCTTTTGTACCTCATAGTTTCGTTAGAAAGCGATACTTCACCTGCTTGCCTGGCGGCCAGGGACAAGAGAAACGTGATATGCGCCTTTTAAATTGACGAGCAGAGATGTCCAGACCTCAACTGCAAGAGACAAGGCAAGATCTGCTGCACGAACTGTTGAAACCACCCCCAAGGCGTTGAGCGCACACAGTAGACGAGGCAAGAGAACAGATTTGAAGTGGGACTCGCTCGAAAACATCTGCAATACAATTGAAGTTTCCTGTGCTCGCGCGACTCTCATCAACATGTAATCCTTGCAGACTATGTAGGTGACAGAAAGGTTGCTCAGTTTAGACATATAATGGTGTGTAACCAGTTATTTTTCAACCAGGCGAAGACAGCGTTCTACTCTTTGTTCTAAAGCGAGGAAATGAACCCTTGATTACTCAACATCCGAATCACCAGTCCCATGTTAAAAAAAGAAAGTGACACCAACGATTACGATACTCAATAATGCGAGATTTGGGGCCAGCTCTGTATGTCGCAGAAAGCCTTGCGTCTTCGCCGTCAACGGCAGTTCGAGATACATCCGTTCTGTCGACAGTACACTGCCACTGTCCACAAGTGATTTTGGTCGAGGAGCGTCATCTAGCGGCCAATCGGGGAAATGTTATGAAAGCGAAATTATAGCGCACTTCCCCTACTTTGCGGTTGAACAGGGACAGCTAGTGGCAAATAGAAGAATTGTTATGAAAACGAATGACCGCGAAACCAAACGGGCTACTTCTCGATGGTTATCTGGCACCATGTATTAGCGCTCCGTTTTTTAACGCGAAAAGGTTTCTTTCTTTCCTTTATTTTTTGAAGCGTTCTTTCCTGGTCTGAGCGGCGTAGACATCACCATTACCGTCGACGTAGCTAGCCGGTAGTTAAGAGGGACCCAGGAGGTCACCCACTTTAACACACTGGCACTAGCCAACGTGAGGCACAGTATTCTGCTCGGCCTATTGTCACCCGCTATGATCATATGGAACACAGCCCTCATTTGTCACTGCGGATGCATGCTGTCTCCTCGAGGACAATAACGTGCTCGACGAGGTCTAGCTGAAGTGCGCTTTGACATTCGGACGCAGAACTTAACAAAGAATTCATTTGGGTTCTTGTTACTCAGAAATGCTTCTCGTCAGAGCTCTTGCGTCGGCGAGCTTTGGGACACCGGTCAGCGTGCTCACTGGCGCGTAAAACATGACCACATACCTCATACAAACATACATCTAACCATACTAAATGCAGATTAGAATAAGGGTTATCGGAAACGCATAGTACAAAACTTGCGTAAAAATTTCACAATTCGCATATGATTTAAGTTTGCATTGCGCTGAAATCTTTGTCTGGGTCTTCTTATCCATGGGTCCCCGATTGGTCGACTGAGCGACATCAAACACCAAAGAAATATCGTCTTCGTCCAAAGCGGCTTTGACAGGCTTTTTACTTTTGCCTGACCGCGAAAGTGTTTGGAGCACATGAAATGTAACAAGCTGCAAAGTACGCTGCACAGCAGCTGCCACCGTTATACCTTCAGTGGTTCTGAAGGTTTTTGAACGTAGTAAATTTGTTTTTTATGCACTGGGTTTAAGATTCAAGTTAAGCGCCCTTCTACTTGTGGTAAGGAATTCCTTCCGTGCTTTGTTTTGGCCGGATGTGTCTCCCTCTGATTAATTTACCACAAGGATGGAAGGGGAAACAGGAACTGCACAACTTCAGTCCTGCAGTGATGCTAAGCCTTCTGTAGATCTAAGAATGGCCGGTTTTGTAGTGAAAGCTATACTGCACTACCGTTGAGCATTTCGCCTTCGTGCGGTGCCTGAAAGAGCGCCAACTCGTGCCTCTCCTCTCATGTGAGAGGGTGACATTAAAATCAGCCAGCGAAGATATTATAATTCACGTTACCCCTGTGCCACGCAGACAAATTCTTATGGCTTAGTTTCAGCGGGGCTTTATATGTGGACTGGTAGCCTGCGCTATCGCGTCGTACCCTTAAAGGCGAAAGTGTAAACCATCATTTTGTAGCGAAAGGTAATACACTACGCTACCCTTGAGCATTTCGCCGGTGCCTGAAAGAGCTTCCTGTTGTCCAGCAACTGGTTTCGTCAACTCGGGCTTCTCCTTACATGTTTGAGGGTGACATAGAGTCAGCCTGCCCTGACATTGGAATCCATGTTACCGCGCAGACAGGCACGTTCATAACAGGCATGATAGTTGGTTCTGAGTAGCATACCGCGTAACTTTGATGCGCTCAACGGAACGCAGGTTGTGTTCCATGCAGCGCTCGGCTGCCCGTAGCCAAAGCTTTCGCTGCATTCAGTTCAGCAGCATTGAACCCCTCTAATTTTTTTCTGGTTGCAAAATTAGTGACTATGTAGGGCAGACAGAAAAGAAGAAAGATTTCCCGATCAAAATGCCTGAACACAAGCCGCAAAGTACATGCACTAATGGTTTAAATGTATTCTATTCATGCCTTGCACATTCCCCAGCTGGATATACTTGCTGTAGAATTATTGTCGCTAACGAGGTACTTAAGTACCTGCAAGGAAGTGCTAAGTAAAAAGGAACAAATAATATATGCGACGCGGACCTATTACTCAAGGACACTCGTATGGAGAGTTTAGCGGAAGGGTATGACTGCGTGAAACCTTTCTGCACTTAAATCTACTTCCAGGCGTGCAGCCATCGCTTTTTTCTTTATTTCCTAATTTGTTATCAGATTTTACATATAAGGAACATTACTCTGCGCGCGCGCGCGCGCGCGCACGCACACACACACACACACACACACACACACACACACACACACACACACACACACACACACACACACACACACACACACACACACACACACACACACACACACACACACACACACACACACACACACACACACACACACACACACACACACACACACACACACACACACACACGCACGCACGCACGCACGCACGCACGCACGCACGCACACACACACACACACACACACACACACACACACACACACACACACACACACACACACACACACACACACACACACACACACACACACACACACACACACACACACACACACACACACACACACACACACACAGACACACACACACACACACACACACACACACGCACGCACACACACACACACACACACACACACACACACACACACACACACACACACACACACACACACACACACACACACACACACACACACACACACACACACACACACACACACACACACACACACACACACACACACACACACACACACACACACACACACACACACACACACACACACACACACACACACACACACACACACACACACACACACACACACACACACACACACACACACACACACACACACTATTACGCGACAAGTACACAACGGTGGGTTAAAACCCCGCGATTTGGGCTGCGTGATCCATTCAAATCAATCATTTGCAGCAAAACTTACATTCTCGGAAGCCACTTCGGCACTTCGTCTTGTGTCTTGAGAACCTCAATAACACTCGCAACGGCTTCGCGAAAATACTGCCGTATTTTCCTTTCTTTCTCTGTGTTCCTTCCCACAGCTGTCAGGTTCCTGCGCACAAACTTTGATCAGAGGGTGCGCCGGGTGTGGAGCCATCGCACCCTCTGATCACAGTTTGTGCGCAGGAATTTGACAGCTGTGTGAAAGAACACAGAGAAAGAAAAGAGGAGCATTCTCACTGCAAAGATCGATAAACGAATAAAAGCACATTGCTATTCGCGAAACGCTGCGCTCGTGGAGGAAGCACGCGAACATTAAATCGTCTCAAACACGGGACCAGAGGGAAAACTGGGTAGAAATTCTGTATTTAATGAATCCCAGTGACGTCCGTCGTAAATAACATAGACTATATTTAAGTGAGCATCTGTAAAATAATCTGAGGCACAAACGCCGAAAAACGTTCTACCCATGATACCTTGAGATATAACTTACTAGTTGCAAAAAGCAAAACAATTATTAAGCTGTTTCGAAGATAATAACTACAACGTATTAGATTATTCTAGCTGCTTTCAGGTGTGTGCCACCTTCGTTAAACCATGCCAGTGGAACTATAGCGTGATTTTCCAGTCATTGCCAATCCTCGAGGCATCACCTAGCCCAGCCTCACACCGGGCAAAGTATCATTTATGCCAAAACCACTGAATCACCAGCCAACACTAGAAAACATATATCGTGGGCCTCGAATATGCGAGAAAATTTATTTGGAACCGCAAAACTAAAGCGAAAGAGAAGAGTTTTTTGTTCATGAATCCTCCGAGATTTCTTGACCCCAAAGTCAAAGGACAGTCGTGCAGAAGAAGAACGAAAGAGGACCGCAAGAGTAATTTATTGAATATGGAATATCGCGCGAGGCTTCAACATTGTTTGAAAAGTGTGCGTTTTACGTGAGGGGAGTTCTCCTATGGTGTCAATTTACGTGAAATTAAAAGAAGCCATTTAAATTTAGGTGGCATTGAATTATCAAAATATCTACAATACAAGAGGCGGCTGTGTAGCGTGTGCCCTGGCCGGGCTTATTTGTCGCTGCCTTTTTCCTTTCAGACACGACAGGGTCAGGAACATCTCCGGACTGCCCGAAGGCAACTCTCAAGCTGCACACCATGTGCCCTATGTACATGACAACGCAGACATGTGCGGATTTGAACTGTGAAAGGCAGGGAAAGATCTGCTGTAGGGATAGTTGCGGCCACATTAAATGTATTGCTCATCCTTAAGCGGTTTGAGAGAAAAAAGGCAAAAAGGTTCCAGGGCTGTCTCTTTCTGGAATCAATAATAAAGTTCTTTATTTCAACACCATACAATGACCGTCTGAGCCTTTTTCTCGTGCTTTTTTTTTCGGTTTCTTAAGTTATTGGGGAGAACCTACCACAGTCGTGGAGCGAGTGCTGCTCTTACTTGCTCTAACATCTGACCATGCAGGACACCGTCGTGACCAGAGCACGATTAGGTGAAGAGGAGAAAGTTGTGTGTGCATGCGCCGTGCCAGCGCAGCTACCTCGGCAGACCTTAAAGTGTTCGATATAATTTTCACTAGCACGTAAACGCGACTTGAAGCCTGTTTCGGAAAAGTCGTATAATGGTTTTGATAAAAGGTATTTGATTTTGCAGGATAAAAGGCGATTTGCTTTTGCAGGATGTCGAAATGGTAGCGCGAAAGAAAGAAGAAAACAAGAAAGGACCCGCTTTTGTCCTGTCCTGTTGTGCAAAATGTTAAAGAGTATGCTGCTTTACTCTCTCTTAGAAAGCCTAGCACGCAACATGAGGCAACACGACAACGTCTGGTGTGCATAGACTAATGCCAAAACATAACGCTACCCGAATACATATACCTAGTTTCGAAAGCATGCGCCTTTTAAATCTTCGATATCGGCCAGCTTTTCGAATGGTATGAAGTAGCATGGGTCAATTCTTGGTAGCATAAACATTTACGTAGCGTCTGGTGTTTCACGAGCGTAATAGCTACCTTAACTTACAGCTTAGTAACTCTTCAAGACACGCATAAATTAAGCTGGGGACAGCTTGGACACGAGGGGTTATTCTACCTTACATGGCAAATTGTTCAGCAATGTGGCCAGAAAATTTCGCAGGATGCTTAAGCTACGGCGTTAAGTGTAAAACGTGACAGCGCTCACGAGCTTCGTGCTCATCGAGTACTCAGTACTCACACAACCACTTCCTTCGCATCGTAGGAACATGTTTCCTTCACCACATAAGACGCAGAAGACGCCGATAAACACGAGCACAAGATTATTATTATTATTATTATTATTATTATTATTATTATTATTATTATTATTATTATTATTATTATTATTATTATTATTATTATTATTATTATTATTATTATTATTATTATTATTATTATTATTATTATTATTATTACACCGCCAAATAAATAGGGGCGAAATCTGGAGGGTGGAGGGAAAATAGCCATCAAAGTATTGCTATAACAAGGCGGTGACTACGTGCAAGTTTCTTTTATGAGTACAAACGGAGAAGAAAAATAGAACAGATGGACAATAAGAACGAACATATAACATACCTGTAACTTTCACTCACAAACAAAGACGGTTGGATGTGGAAAATAATCTTCGTAATCTTCACTTGGACCGTAGCTATAAGCAAATGATGCACTGTACAGATTATGTGGGCACGCGTTTTGTTTCAGGAAGAATTCTGGAAGAAAATTATGAATGGCACAACATACACTTCAGCTGCTGTGTATGCCATAGCAAAACTGCATCAAATTACAGAAGAACTTCAGAAGACAGGCATAAACCGGGCTGCTAAATGAGAATTTCTCGAAGCGAAGAGAAGAAAACAAACGATTTTTTGAGATTCAGCTCAATATTTTACAATAAGGAGGTGGCGAAACTAGATCCACTTAAAAGTAAAAAATTATCTGCCGAACGAGACAACGCAGCATCGTGAAAGATACCTCAAGCTTACGTGATCGTCAAACTTTCTCCTAGAAAAGAAAAGGAGATGCTGAAAATATTCTGAAGAAGTAAGAGCAGAGGTGTGAATTCTTGGATTGTCATAAACCTACAAAGCCTTGCCGATGTAGTGCATGCACAGTTCGGGAAGTGCGAATTGTTGGGAGCCCAGAGATGATTTCGTTAAAGCATCAGGAGCTACATTTAAATAGAAGCCTCATTGTACAGCAACCAAACCAAGGCCTAAAACCGGCGAAAAGATGCAGAAAAGGCGAGAAGCACACAACACAACGCTGGACTGAGAACTCAGTTGAAAAAATCGAATCGAATTAACGGTTCAAATTGGGACAATTTCACCTTTTGAAACATTTCATGGTTCTAGCAAATATTGTGCACATAATATTGTGGGAGTTTTAAACCGAGACTAATTGGACCAAAAAAATACCTCTACTGGCGAATAAACATCAGGCAAGAAACGTGTTTGTCCGAATCGCATAACTCTAAAAACGTTTAGAGGGCCAGGAGATGAAATCCTGATAAAGAAGATATACTCCTCGATTCAATATACCCAAATATATATAGCTAGCTACAAGTTTTCAGAGTACAAAGAGGCGTAGTGCCTCCTTTTTCAAGGAGAAGGGGACACAGCTTGCACGAAGGTGCAGCAGAAAATAAAAGAGAGCCAAATTCTGAGACAGGGCTGACCTAAATTGTATAAATCATCACGAGAGAAGTCCTTTGTATGTAAGAAGGGGGGCGCCCTCCACAGCAACATGGCTTACATCTGTACGTCACGATAGTTACGCACAGCTAATTGAGTGTACTTAAGCACCGCGTGATTGCGATAACTGAAAAAGGTGTTTGCTTGTTGACATTTTGCGAAAACTAACAGTGCACATTTATCTGCATTACATCAAAAGTGAATTCTAGAAACTCATCGATGAAGGGCGCCTAAACATGTAGGCAAAGATTTGTAAAGTGAATGAGTGTCACTTGCGGAAGCAAATAGTCGGCAGAGATACTTAAGGCTTCTTGCAAGTATGAATGCGATAGAATTCCATTCATTTGGGTGGCTTTCTAGAGAGGTTTTCGGTATGTAGGATGGTCCTTTCTAATAATGTTATGAGGTAGTCCAAGGCACTTGTTCTACAGAGATCCAGTCGTCAACGTCATCGTAACCGTCGTCTTGCGGCGTTCAGCAAAAGTTTCAGAAGTTTCAATAAAAATTTAGCAAACTGGCAGAGAACCCAAATGAAGCAAAAATTGGCGAGTTTTTTTTTTTCTTATACGGGGCATTTCAGAAAAAGAAAGGAAATGAATTTATGTAAACATGTTGATATGGAGGTTCGAACGTGGGCCTCTGTATGCCAGGCCGGCGTACAACGCATGCGCCACGAAAGGTTTTTTATTCTTTTTTTGAGACATGGTATTTATTGCACGCGGTTATGTACAGAAAGGGTTATGTACACAGAATATTTAAAAAGCACTCAGCCTTTGCTGAGCTGCACAACAAAAAAAGCCACTAAAAGGCAGGCAAAAATAAACACCGTGTCACGAGCAGAAACCAGTCAGATTAAAAGTTATTTTCTTCAAAGATGTCATCCAGTTGCAGCATCATTTTGCTAAAAGGGACTCTAGGTGGCTGATACTAAGCGTGTTAGAGGGACCCCTATTACTTTGTTGGGATGCGCATAACATATATAGTTGGTTGGTTCGTGGGGCTTAACTTCCCAAAACGACTCAGGCTATAAGAAATGCCGTAATAGAGGGCTCCGGACATTTCGACCACCTGGAGTTTCTTAACGTGCACTCGAATCGCACAAAACACGAGCGCCTTCCTTTCGCCTCCATCGAAAAGCAAGGCGGCCGAGACCGTGATGCGATCCTGCATCCCTGGGAATAGCAGTCGAGTGCCATAACCACTGCACCACAGCGACTTTTTTTTCTTTATTGCCGGTCATCACCAACACAAAACTAAACCAACAAAAACGCGCTACAAACAGAACGCTCACAGCAGAGCGGTTACCACAAGCATGACACTGCTAATACAGAAGCTGACAGGCTCATACGAGTTGCCTTTGTCAAGTTAAATTTCCTTGAGCTCGCATAGTGGTTCGACTCTGGAAATCCAGTCTGGCACAGTGGTCTTCAATTTGTGCTTTTCAACCAATGCGTGTATACTCTCGCGAAAGTAGAGCCTTGCAGGGCGGGCGTCAGGGTCACAGTGAAAACCCGCCATTCTGGACCGCCATAGACTGTGCAGGCCTATTAGCATAACCGTATCAAGTGGAATCCCATCACTATTTTCAGTTGGCAGGAATCTAATCCCGTATGAGTCTAATGGTAATTCTTTTTAACTGCACCACAGCGACGGGGTACTTACATGTGTTTGGGATGTGTACTGATGAATGATGGTACTGCAAATGTACATAATTTAAATATTATAAACAACATTTGTTCAAAAATTGAAGAGCGGAATTGTTTGGTTCAAGGCGTTATTATGATACCCCTAAGGCAAGGTTTTCTTTCTTTTTTGTTTTGCTATTCTAGAAGAAAATGAAGCAAGAAAAATTTCCGCTCCCTCTTCCTTGCTTCATTCAACTGATAACGTGCTCAGCATTAGTGTTATTTTGTGATTTTAAATTTAATTTCACCTTTGGCTCATTCTGAAAGGACAGCCCGACGCTGCATGCTTCGAAATGGTCTATTGCCAGGCAAAAATAAAAACATACAATAGCGCGTTATCATCGCACGCAATAAACGTTGCACGTTCTGTAATTAGACTAAATTGAGTTTTTGAAAAGCTTGCGCCATTGAAGTCACCATAATACTCAAACCTATTGTACCTAGAATGACGTTTATGGCTAAATGCTAGGCGGCTATGCCACGCTACTCCTTAGCATGCGTCATGCCCTCGTAGATTCGGTACACTGAAATCAATGGAAGCCCTTTGATGGAGGTGAACTGCGAAAATACTTGTCTGGAGATTAAACAAATTTTATAGTGAAGTTCAGAAAAAAAAAAGAAACGCCTGTGGACATTGAACCTTTTTGAACGGAAGCATGACTATGGACATTCGCACAGTAACCGTGGCCAACAACTGTACGTGCAAAACATCGCAGCAGTGCTAGCAATGCGCTCTGGCGCACTAGTCTGTTGCCTATTTCCTGATTCGCATCGTTATCTTTTTTTTTTTTTAATTCCGCATACACGTATACAATTTTAAAGGTAGTCGATTTTTTCTTACAAAGCCCATTCACTGAGCAGGGCGGCACGTCTGTGGTGGTATTTTGCTTTATGTCTGGGTCCAAGCAGGCAGGCATGCATACAACTGCTACAAGGCACGTGCCTCATGCGTTTCCCCTCGTGTTTCTTTATGGGCTTCAGTTAATTTTTATTTTCCTACCGCCAGGTGCAGTTAAAAGCGACACGTCACCGGAGCGCCCGCAGCACGCTTCCAAACCGGCATGCAATGGTTCCATAGACTTCCGCACATGGGAGAACGTGAACCGTGAGAGTAAAGGCGAAATCTGCTACAGTGATATCTGCCAACACCTTCATCGTGTTCAACGTCCGTAGTCCCACAGCAGCATTATTAATACTAAATTGAGTTTGTTGGAATATTGAAAACAAAGATTAAGCTTTCAGCAGCGCCTTTTAATATTTGGCTTCCACATTCCACGTGCCCGTAGTACATTTAGCAGCGATGGGAAAAGAAATACATGTTGATGCATTGTTTATCGTTGCGCTCCAGACTTAAAAGTAAATCTCATAAGGACGACAAAACTAATGTGGAAATAGTCGAGAAACAAGTGGAACAGAGAGTTTACGTTTCTGCACTGAGCAACAGCATAATGTATCGGTATCTGATGTATTTCCGACAATATATACCCTCTTTTGGAGTGGAACGGCAGTTAGAATGTGCTGCTTGGATGCAATGCAAATATTTATGCCCGAAATGAAAACCTTTTGCAGATTTTATCTCATTATGTTTAAGAGGGTTAGCTCCATTGCGTTCATTTGCGAGTTTCACGTTATTTTGACCCCTAGGATGTCATGCGTTGCACAGTGGACGTCACTTACTCGTGCGGACATTGCCATAACGAAGGCACGATGTCTGTAACACTGGTGGGATCTGGCCAGCCAAGCACAAGTCCATCAAACCTGAGGGACTATAGTGATTCTGCGTGTGTATGCAGTTCGTTTTATGTGTAACATTTTTGGCAGGTCACAACAACGTGATCACCCATTCCAATGGGTTGCCAAAACGAACGTCATAATCACCATAGTCATCATCTACGCTGTTTCATCTCGCGCTGCACAGCAAGCATAGAGAGGCAGTGCCCTACTTTTTGAAGAAAGATCAGGGTGCCTATAGAACACGCAGCTACAAAAAGAAATGTAACAATGAAGATGACGCATGTGCTTTATCTGGTAACTCATGTGAAACAATTAACCATGTTATACTCGAATGTAATGGCATCCATCCGGAAGTCGATGCAGGCGCAGTCAATCTTCCTGAAGGTCTGGAGTTTAGAGATACCAGTGGCCGGGTGAATAAACCGGCGGTGGAAACCTGCAAAAAACGACTGGAAGATTGGTCGCTTAAAAGCAGAGAAGTGACATAATGTTTGTAATGTAGAAAGAAAAATTTAATAAATAGAATGATGGTTTAGTTAACCAATCTAAATCAATAATTACGATATAGGGAGAAAAATGAGCATGATAGCTACTGCTACCACCCCGTTCCAAAGGGGACGCTCCTATATTCCATCCATCCATGTTATATATAGTGCCTTGATGCCTCGGCGCGCGGGTCTTGAGGCACTCTACAAGGAGTCTATTCAAACTGAAGTTTTGCAGTTCATATTCCCACTGTCTCTGCCGCTGCCAGTGACATGTTGCTGCCTTTTTATATGCGATGAGGAACAGCTCTTCTGGCGCTGCCCTCTCCTGACGTAAGCAGTGGGTTTTGCGGACAGTGAAACATTGTTGTATGAGCCTTGTGAGTGAGATAGCATACTGTGAATAAAGTATAGTGCATCTCCTGTGAAGTCACGCTAAATGCAAAGAAAAGGTGCATACTTTCTAGCATCCTGCGCATTTTTGGTCCCTGAGACATGTTCTATCCCAATTTTTCTATGAATTCCAGGTGGCAGGAAAGTGGGCGATGACTCAGAAAAATTACGAGGGACTTTAGCAATTAAAGCAGTGAAAGGCGAAAGCCCGAGTGCCGCATTCTGCTACGCAACTGCTGCTCATGTAGCGATGAATGATGCAACGAGTAAATTGAGCGACTACTGTTTTGCATTCTGCTAGTGCATTGAGCTGTGAAGCGGCGACGAGTTTCAAAAATGTTCCAAGCATTGTCTAGAAATGTCTAAGTCGAGGCCAATAATTAGTAATTAAGTAGACAGTAATTAAATCGATTAGCCATTATACTGCAATCGATCATTAGTGATTGTCAAATAATAATCATGTATTAATTAGTAATAAATAGTTATTATTTAATTTACGTAGTCAACAATTAGTAATTGGTCCTTATTCATTATTACTTGTTAACTAGTCAATAATTATTTAAAATGTTAGTAATTGATCGTTGATTATCATATGGCCATATAAGGCATGCATTCACGCGTACGTGGTGGCACTCTGTGATTGGTCGAGACCAAGACAGGTGAAAAGCACAGAAGGTAAAAATTGGATAAATTCGATGGAAAAGAAACAGAGTGCGGAATTATACCGAAAGTGGAAAACGCAGATCAGGAAGGAAGATTTCTTTGATAACTCAGTAGGCGGTGCCCTACTTTTTGAAGCTAGATCAGGGTGCCTTAGAACACGCAGCTACAAAAAGAAATTTAACAATGGAGATGACGCATGTGCTGTATCTGGTAACTCCAGTGAAACAATTGACCATATTATACTCGATTGCAATGGTATCCATCCGGAAGTTAATACAGGCGCAGTCACTGCTCCTGAAGCTCTGGGGTTTAGAGATACCAGTGGCCGGGTGAAGAAACCGGCGGTGGAAACTAGCAAAAAACGACTGGAAGATTGGTGGCTTAAAAGCAGAGAAGTGACATAATGTTAGCAACGTAGAAAGAAAGATTTAATAAATAGAATGATGATTTAGTTAACCAATCTAAATCAATAATTAAGATATAGGGAGAAAAATGAGCATGATAGCTACTGCTACCACCTCGTTTCAAAGGAGACGTTCCTAAATTCCATCCATCCATCCAGACCTCCATGGCGCCATCCCGTTTCGATCAATCAGAGGCGCCGCAAATGCGGGGCACATTTTGTCCACGACAAAGATGAGGCATAAAAGGTTTTCGCCTTAATATTACGGTAGCCATATCTAATGGGAGTATAGACAGATGAATAAATGGAACAGCTCTCGAAACAGTCCAGCTTGTGAGGCTCAAGCCAAGTGGATATGACTCATTCTGATCCGCCAACTAGCAGTACCGGATTAAGTTTTTATTTGATAGGATTGGCACGCAGGTTTTCTAGGTGTCATGGGGCCGTTTAGTTGCAACATTTTTTTTTCCAGATGAAAGATGTTTGAATGTGCTTCCCAGTTGAGGAAAAGGTCAGTTATTTTCGATTTCTGGATTCGGCTCATTTGAAGAAGAACTTTTCACTTTCTGGAAAATGATGCATGAAAGGCAGCGCTCAGGCTACGCTTAAGGCGGGGTTAACCGCACGTGCCAAAATCTTTGTGCAAGGTTGCTTGATGTGGGAAATTTCGGTACGAAATAAATGAACGTGATTTTTCCATTTTGCACTCATGTCAGCTCTAGTACAGTATAGTAATTGTCCCGCGGTAGAAGTGATACCTAAAAAGTGTCACATTTAAGTGGTCAAATTAGTCTATGAACTTCGCCGTTAGCATGCTAAATGTGTTTACGTACTGGTACCTGTATGTCGAATCTGTTATTATTCTAGCAATATGTTGCACAGTAAGTGGCAGAGGTGCACCGCTGCCATCTACCATCAGACACCGAACGCTATAATCACTTCCCCTTTTATTCCTTACCCTCCTTCTTTTATAGTGCGTGGTTTCAATTGATCTCAACAGATGACCAACGATACTGGCCAAAAATAGTTTTTTTTCCCTCTTCCTCCTTCTTTGTCATGTACCACCAAAACAAATGTTGGCTTCGTATTGCCGGAATAGCTGTCATGGGGCTCCAGTGCAAAATTCTATTTAAGCCTATGTTTTTGTACGCGGTTTAACAGGTGGTTCCGCACGTGTTGAGCTCGAAGCGGATTGAAGCAGCGCCCTAGCACAACGGTTATGTGGTTTATTTTTACCCTGAATGCCGCTTGAAGCCAATCCACTATTTCGGTTCTCTTGACGTCACAATGTGAACGCTTCCAATATAACGGGGCTCAGCAACCAGAAGAATACACAGAGGTTTCACACCCTGTACCGTGAGATCCGTTTCTCGGCCTGGTTCGCGAAGTAACCTCCAGCACAGCCCCGCTGCCATGTCTGCTTTCATGTTTGTGCTTGCAATTTGCCTACTGGCCCCCCATTCACCAGAGGTGAACGCAAAACACAGATCAAAGTGAGGTAAGACGACAAGACTACTTTTGTATATAGCTTTATAGTGGAAAAATGCATCTCTTGGTGCATATTTTGGTGATTGCTTACGAATAAAATACATTCAGGGGGAAATACAGGCCGCATATCTGAGCTCTATTTCAGACTGGAACTCTTCTGAAATTATGGCATGGTTGCCTGACATTTTGAAAGCTATCTCAACGTTTGAGTTGCTCAGGCGGTCTCCGTTATTGTTCCTTGAAATAACAACTTATGACAGTGAAATCCATTGCACCTTTTTGTGGTCGTACAAACTAAGTTAAGAATGCTGCCCAGGCCACTGGTCTCTGTGCGTATATCCTAACGGGTTTTAACTGACACAAAGCTGCAGCTCTCTTCCGCTCTGGATCGTCGTATCATCATCGTCGGTTGTGAGGTACGGCTTGCTGAAACTGGCTATTGTGAACGTTTTCTCGCAAAAAAAAAAACAAAAAAAAAAAACCGGGAATCACTCTCAGACAGCAACTAAAAAAACTGCTAATTTTTCTAAAACACATTTCTACAACACAACTGGAAAACATTCTCTAAAGCGTAACAAAAATAAATAAAAGAACCTTGAAGTCCCGCAATGCTTTGTGATCGCTGATATCAATAACCGTGGCATGCCTGTAGCTAGCCTATCATTAATTTATTTACACGTTCACGCTGCCGTAGAAAGCGTTCAATGAAAATTTGTTGCATCCGGGAAGACACCCTCCCCTGAAAGCTCGGCAGCAGGGGTGATCTCTTTCTTAGCATGGTATTCGGAGCTCCAGTTCTCTAGGATTTATGGGTGCATTTTCATTGAGACAAACTGCGAGAACGTTCATGTCAAGTTTCAATAGATGCGTCGAATCTTTATGAGCGGCAGCACGACTTGGCACAAGTTGGCAGGTGCCGAGTGGCACTGGCGAATTGCAGGGAGTCTAGGTCATCGCAGTATGTTTTGCAAGGTAATGTGGCGCATGAGACCCGCTCACTTCCTGATTCACTGCGCTTACTTTTCTACCTCGTGGACGTTCGCTTTGAAATACACAACAGGCAGGATAGAACTGGCAGAGCTATCAAACGTTATAAGGGTAAATTGTCCGACGTAAAGAAGTATAACAAGGAGGAAATCGAACAGCGGTGAAGAGGAAATTGGGCACATGCAAATACAGATGTATGCTAAAGGCGGGAAATGCCATCACCTTTATGGAAATGCTGGTCAAAGTAGCCGAGGAGGTCTTGACTGACCTACACAGTAGTGGACAGGAAAATAATGCGATTGGCAGCAGGGAAGAGCAGTCAGGCGTTCCGCCACTGACGACGGACGAGGTTAAGAAAGCTTTAGAAACTTGTTGAATTTGTTGAAGGACAGGAGGGGGTGTTGTTCTTATAAAAACTGGCCACCTTATATACACAATGCCCGGTGCACGGTGTCATAGACGTACCGGAATCATAATTATGGAAGAACGCTAACATTATCTTAATTCATAAGAAAGGGGACGCCAAGGACTCAAAACATTACAGACCACTCAATTTGCTATTTGTTATGTACAAAGTATTTACTAAGGTAATCGCTAGCAGAATCAGGTAAAACTTACACTTCAATCAAGCAAAGTATCAAGCAGGTTTAAGGAAACGATACTCTGCTATACATTAAATCTATACCATCAACCATGTGATAGAAAAATGCTCCGAATATAACCAGCTCTTATACATAGTATTATTTGATTACGAAAAAGCGTTTCATATGGCTCAATAGAAACATCCGCAGTCATGCAGGCGTCGCGAAATCAGGGCGTAGGCGAGTTATGTGTGAAAGTATCGGATTATATCTACAATGGCTGCACAGCAACCGCGCTCAGTTCTGCATAAAGAAAGTAACAAAATTCTCATAAAGGAAGATTTTAGGCAAGGAGACACAATCTCTCCAGAACTTTTCCCTAATTGCTCAGAGGAAGTATTCAGACTTGCAATGGGAGCAGTTAGAAATCAGGGTCCATGAAGAATACCTCAGTAATTTGCGATTCGCGGATAACATTGCCTCGCTAAGTATCCCTGTGGGTCAACTGCAAAGAATAATGATGAACCAGCCAGGAAAAGCGGAAAGGTAGGCGCAAAATCAATATGAATAAGGCTAAGGTAAAACAGCCTCGGGAAGGAATATCAGTTTACAATAGGTAGCGAAGCACTGCAAATCGTAGGCGAATATGTCTACTTAGGACAGGTAGTAACCGCAGATCTGGATCATGAAAGGAAAATAACTAGGAGAATAAGATTAGAATGGAGTGCATTTGTGAAGTACTCGCCGATTATGACTAGCAGTTTACCGGTATTGCTCAAGAGAAAAATGTACAACGGTTGCATTCTTCCTGTACCCAGCCTTGGGGTTGAACCATGGAGGCTAACGAAAAGGGTTCTACTTAAGTTGAGGACAATGCAGATGGCTGTGAAACGCAAAATGGTAGATGTGACATTAAGAGATAAGAAGCCAGCAGACTGGATTAGAGAAGTAACTCGAGATAATGACATTCCAGTGGAAATCAAGAAGAAGAAATAGACATGGGCAGGACACGCATTGTGAAGGGAGGACAATCGATCGTCACTTAGGGCAAAAAATTGGATTCCAAGGGAAGGAAAGCGTAGCAGGGGGCGGGAGAAAGTTAGGTGGCTGGATGAGGTTAACAAGTTCGCAGGGGTCTAGTGTATGCAGCTAGGACAGGGCCGGGATAAAAACAGAAATATGGGATCGCCCTGCAGTGAGTATAGTCCTGCTGTGCTGATGATGATGACCGCTCAATGAGCAGAGCTGCACATGGGGTAAGTTGCCTTATGACTAAGTGGAAGCTTACAGGCATGCGTATTCATCTGTTACGCACCACTAGCCTTTCATCTTTGCCCATGCAGCCTTGATGCTTTTTTGTTAATTTTCTTTCCTTGCTGTTAGATGGAGTCGAAAGCAATACGTCACCGGACTGCCCAGCGCCAGTTTTAAAGCCGGCATGCACAGCTTCCATCGACTTGCGTAATTGTTCAGACCTGAACTGTGAGAGCAAAGGCGAAATCTGCTGCAGGGACATCTGCCAACACCTTCAGTGCGTACAGAGTACGTAGAATTCGTGACTCCAGCATCAATGCATGTCGGCCCTCCAAGAATATTGAGGACAAAGGCCCAGCTTTGAGTAGCGTATTTTATATAGGTTTTACTTTCATATTCCACAGACCGGTGGATTTGACGCCACGTTTGCTTTTTATAGCATGCACTTCGTTACTATTACACTCGCATTAGGATGAACGCCGTGGATGTTCATCCTACAACAAGTACGCTGTTTGTAACCTGCCTCAGCGTTTGCTTTGCTCTCAAAAGCATATAATGAAAGAACCGGAAGCGAGTAATTTCCCCAATATATGGTATTGATCGAGGCTTCAAAACGACTTAAAAAGTGTGCTTTTCACGTGACTGAAGTTCTTCTATTATGTCAATTTACGGAAGCTTAAAAGAAACCTTTTAAAGTAACGTGGCGTCAGGTTAGGAACGTATCGAGCATACAAAGAGCTGCTGTGTAGTATGTATTCTGGCCGTACTTATTTTTCAATCCGACAGCGTGTAATGTCGCTCCTTTCGTCATTTCAGGGGAAGACACATCTCCGGACTGTCCGAAGGTAACTCTCAAGCCGCACACCGTGTGCCCCCTATACGTGACAACGCAAACATGTGCGGATTTGAACTGTGAAAGCCAGGGAAAGATCTGCTGTAGGGACAGCTGCGGCCACATTGAATGTATTGCTCATCCTTAAGGGGTTCGAGAAAAAGCAAAGGCAAAAAGGTTTAGGGCATCCTCTTCCTGGAATCAATAATAAAGTTCTTTATTTCAGCACAACACAATGAACGTCTGAACCTTTTAGTCGGGATTTTATTTTTCATTTTCTTGGGTTACAGGGGAAAACGAAACGCAGTCACGGAGCGAGTGCTGCTCTTACGTGCCCTAACATATAGTCATGCAGGGAGGCACTGCTGTAGTAGACAAGCTCATGGGCAGATGAAGAGGGAAAAGTGTGTGCATGCGTCGTGTCAGAGCTGCTACCTCGGCGGACCTTAAAGATATCCAATATCATGTTCACTGGCGCGTAACGCGACTTGAAGCCTGCTTCGGTAAAGTTAAATAATGGCTTCGACAAAATTTGTAACTGGGTAATTTGCATTCGTAGGATGTTGAAAAGGTAGCGCGAAAAACAGATGAAAAGCAAGAAAGGACTTGCTTTTGTCCTGTCCTGTTGTGCAAAACGTTAAAAAATATGCTGCTTTACTCTTTACACCTAGAACGTTATCACGCAACATCAGGCATAATGACAACGCCAGGGTTTGAACAAAAGGACTGTTTCTGCAAACTGGTTCATACTTAGCCCTCAACCATGTTCAATTGCTTAAATTGCTTTTCACAGGCACCTCGTTTACTGTACCATACGAAAGTGGAGCGCATACTAAAAGTAATAGGATGGTAGGGTTGACCTTTGTAAAAGTACCGATGACCAGTGATGCGGAATCAAATCCCGCATCACCAGGATTTGATTTTGGATGCAGGTTCAAATCCCGGCAGGGGCGGCCGCTTTTCGATGGAGGCGAAAATCAAGGTGCCCGTGTGCTGTGCTATATCAGTGCACGTTAATGAGCCCAGACAAATGCAAAAATTAACGCTACCCGAATACTTATCTCTGGTTGCGAAACCGCGACATTCTTAAATCTTCAATATTTTGGCCAGCTTTTCCAATGGTCTCTGAAGCAGAATGGGTTAATTCTTGGTAGTATTATAATTTATGCAGTGCGGCGAACGAACCAGATGATTTTTAACTGCCTGGTGCGTCAGAAACGTAACACGTTAGCTCACAGCTCAACAACTCTTCCGGTCAAACATAAATTAAGCTAGGAACAACTTGAGCAGCATGCGTTATCCTGCCTTCTATGACAAACCAATCCGCATTGTGGCTGGAAAGTTTGGAGGACGCTTTAGCTACGGCGTTAAGAGTAAAACGCGACAGCTCTTACGAGCTTCGTTATCATCGAGCACTAGGTACTCACACAACAGCTTACCTCGCTTAGTACGGGCATGTTTCCTTCACCGCTGAAGATGCCAATAATCACGATCACAATGACAATGCATTCTGTAACTGTTATGGCTTCCGGAAACGGGGCATCAAAATTACACTGCAAATAAATTGGGGTGAAATCTTGAGGACTGAGGGAAAAATAACCGCCAAAGTATTGCCATGACCAGGAGGTCACTACGTACAAGTTTCTTTTGAGGGTATAAACGGAGAAGAAAAGTAGAATAGATGGGCAGTAAAAAGGAAATATATAACAAGTATAACATGGATTCAGATACAAAGACAGTCTAATATGGAAAACAAGCTTCGTGATCTTTAATTTGACGGTAGCTATAAGCAAATGATGCAGTGTACAGATTTTGTGGGCAAGAGTTTTGTTTCAGGAAGAAAATTATGAATGGCACAGCATACACTTCAGCTGCTGTGCATGTCATAGCAAAACTGCATCAAATTATAGAAGAACCTCGGAAGACAGGCATAAACCGGGCTGCTGAATGAGAATTTCGCGAAGCGAAGAGAAGAAAACAAACGATTTTTTGAGATTCAGCTCAATATTTTACAATAAGGAGGTGGCGAAACTAGATCCACTTAAAAGTAAAAAATTATCTGCAGAACGAGACAACGCAGCATCGTGAAAGATACCTCAAGCTTACGTGATCGTCAAACTTTCTGCTATAAGAGAAAAAGAGATGCTGAAAATATTCTGAAGAAGTAAGATCAGAGGTGTGAATTCTTGGATTGTCATAAACCTACAAAACCTTGCCGATGTAGTGCATGCACAGTTCGGGAAGGGCGAATTGTTGGGAGCCCAGAGATGCTTTCATTAAAGCATCAGGAGCTACATTTAAATAGAAGCCTCATTGTACAGCAGCCAAACTAAGGCCACTGATAGCACATGTGGAGGTATCAGACACGTATGCATACTAAATGTCTGCGGCTTTCAAGATACCGATAATTAAGATAGCTAGGACAATGCGTCCGTTACTGTTAAGGTTTCTGAAAAAAGGATATCAAACTTTCGGAGGGCAATAATTGCTGCTATACACTACGCCAAAGAAATAGGAGTCAAATATGGAGGACGGGGCGAAAAATACCAATTAATTTAATGCCGGAAAATTCTCACACTTTCCTTTCTTTCTTCCAAAAAGGCGTAGGTCACTACTACATAAAGGAAGATATACGTCTCCGAGTATTATTGCTGCATATTGTCTAAGGAAATGAACAGTCTTAGCTTGGTATATCATGGAAAGACAACAACTGAAATGTAAAAAATCGAATTAACGGTCCGAATTGGGGCAACTTCATCTTTTCAAACATTTGATGGCTCAAGCAAATATTGTGCAAATAATATTGTGAGAGTTTTAAACCGAGACTAATTGGACCCAAAAAATACCTCTGCTGGTGAATAAACATCAGGCAAGAAACATGTTGGTCCGAAATGCATAACTCTAAAAACGTTTAGAGGGCCAGGAGATGAAATCTTGATATAGAAGATATACTCCTCGATTCAATATACCAAATATAGTTCGCCACAAGTTTTCTGGGTACATGAGGCGTAGCGCCTCCTTCTTCAAGGAGAAGGGGACACATCTTGCACGTAGGTGCAGCAGAAAATAAAAGAGAGCCAAATTCTGGGACAGGGCTGACATAAATTGTATAAATCATCACGAGAGAAGGCCTTTGCATGTAAGAAGCAACCTGACTTACATCTGTACGTCCCGAGATTTAAGAGCAGTTAACTGAGTGTACTTAAGCAACAGCGTGATTCCGATAACTGAAAAAGGTGTTTGCTTGTTGACATTTTTGAAAACCGACAATGCACATTTATCCGCATTAAATCAAAAATGAATTCGAGAAACTTATTGATGAAGGGCGCCTAAACATGTTTGCAAAGATTTGTAAAGTGAATGAGTGTCACCTGTGGAAGCAAATAAAGATTCGGCAGAAATACTTAAGGCTTCTTGCAAGTATGAATGCGATAGAATTCAATTTCTTTGGGTGTCATGCTTTCTAGAGAGGTTTTCGGCATTTAGGATGGTTCTTTTTAATAATGTGATGGGGTAGTCCAAGGCACTCGCTCTACAGAGATCCAGTCGTCACTGTTGTCGACGTCATCGTAACCGTCGTCTTGCGGCGTTCAGCAAAAGGTTCAGAAGTTTCAAAGAAATTTAGCAAACTGGCAGAGGACCCAAATGAAGCAAAAATTGGCGAGTGTGTTTTTATAAGGGGCATTTCAGGAAAAAAAAAGGAAATTAATTTATGTAAACTTGTCGATATGAAGGTTCGAACGCAGGCCTCTGTATGCAAGGCCGGCGCGCAACGCATGTGCCACGAAAGTTTTTTTTTTATTCCTTTTTTTTAGACATGGTATTTATTACATGCGGTTATGTACAGGAAGGGTTATGTACACAGACTATATAAAAGCACTCAGCCTTTGCTGAGCTGCACAACAAAAAAACGCAGAAGAACGGCTGATTGGGCGAGTTGGTGAACCATGATGGACAGTAATGTATATTGCGCAAAAAGACGAGACAAGGAGAAGAAGTGGACAACGACGGCGCCGTCGTTGTCCACTTCTTCTCCTTGTCTTGTCTTTTTGCGCAATATACATTACTGTACAAAAAAAAAAAACGCAACTAAAAGGCAGGCAGAAATAAACACCGTGTCACGAGCAGAAACCAGTCAAATTAAACGTCATTTTCTTCATAAATTTCCTCCAGTTGCAGTCACATTTTGCCAAAATGGGTCCTAGGTGGCTGATACTAAGCCTGTTAGAGGGGCCCCTATTACCTTGTTGGGATGCGCATAACTTACACAGTTGGTTGGTTCGTGGGGTTTAACTTTCCAAAACGACTCAGGCTATAAGAAATGCCGTAATAGAAGGCTTCGGAAATTTCGACCACCTGGAGTTCATTAACGTGCACTGGAATCACACAAAACACGAGCGCCTTCCTTTTGCCTCCATCGAAAAGCAAGGCCGCCGAGGCCGGAATTCGATCCCTCAACCTTGGGAACAACAGTCGAGTGCGTAACCACTGCACAACAGCGACGGGGTACTAACATTTGTTTGGGATGTGTACTGATGAATGATGGTACTGTAAATGTACAGAATTTAAATAATGTAAACAAAATTTGTTTAAGAATCGAAGAGCGGAAATGCTTGGTTCAAGGCGTTATCATGATACCCCTAAGGCGAGTTTTTTTTTTTTTTGTTCTTCTAGAAGAAAACGAAGCAATAAAAAGTTTTCCGCCTCTCTTCCTTGCTTAATTTACCTGATAATGTGCTCAGCATTGGTGTGTTTTGGGATTTTAAATTTATTTCACCTTTGGTTCATTCTGAAAGGACAGCCCGACGCTACATGCCTCGAAAAGTTGTTTAAATTGACAGGCAAAAATAAAAACATACAATAGCGCGTTATCATCTCACGCAATAAACGTTGAACGTTCTATCATTAGCCTAGAATTAAGCATTTTAATAAGCTTGCGCCGTCGAAGTGACCGTAATACTGAAACCTTTTGGGTCAAGAATGACTTTTATGGCTAAAGGCTAGGCGGCTATGCCGCGCTACTCCTTAGCATGAGTCATGCGTTCGCATATTCGGTACACTGAAATCAATGGAAGAACTTTGATGGAGGTGAACTGCGAAAGTGCTTGTCTGGAGATTAAACAAAATTTTCCAGTGAAGTTCAGAAAAAAAAAAAAGAAACGCCGGTGGAAATTGATCCTTTTTGAACGGAAGCATGACTTCCCGCCAATTGACATTCGCACAGTAACCGTAGCCAGCAACAGTAAGCGGAAAACATCGCAGCAACGCTGGCAATGCACTCTGGTGCACTAGTCTGTTGCCCATTTCCTGATTCGCATCGTTTTTTTTTTTTTTTTTTTTTTCATTTCAGCATACACAAATCCATTTGAAAAGGTTACCGGTTTTTTTCTTACAAAGCCCGCTCACTGAGCAGGGCGGCACATCTGTGGTGGTATTTTGCTTTGTGTCTGGGTCCAAGCAGGCAGGTATGCATTAAACTGCTACACTGCACGTGTCTCATGCGTTTCCTCTCGTGCTGCTTTATGGACTTCAGTAAATTTTTCTTTTCCTGCCGTCAGATGAAGTTAAATTCGACACGTCACCGGACTGCCTCAGCACGCTTCCAAACCGGCATGCAATGGTTCCATCGACTTCCGCACATGGGAGGACATGAACCGTGAGAGTAAAGGCGAAATATGCTTCAGGGATATTTGCCAACACCTTCATCGCGTTCAATGTCCGTAGTCCCACAGCAATATTGAAAACAAAGAATAAACTTTGAGCAGCATCTTCTAATGTTAGGCTTCCATATCCCACACGCTCGTAGTACATTCAGCACCGATGTGAAAGAAATTAGACATTTATGTTGATGCATTGTTTATTGTTGCGCTCCAGACTTAAAACGCAAAAATCACAAGTACGAGATAACTAAAGTGTAAATAATCGAGAAACATGTGGAACAAAGAGTTTACGTTTCTGGACTGAGCAACAGCGTAATGTGTCGGTATCTGATGCATTGCCGACAATTTATACTCTCCTTTGGAGCGGAACAGCAGCTGGAATGTGCTGCTTGGACGCAATGCAAATAATTATGCCAGCAATTTTAAACCTTTTGAAGATTTTAACTTATTTCGTTTAAGACCGTTAACACCACTGCGTTCATATGAGTCTCGCGTTATTGCGACCGCTAGCATCTCATACATTGCACAGATGGCGCCACGTACTCGAGCGGACTTTGGAATAACAATAACTCAGGCAAGATGTCTGCAACACTGGTAAAAATCTGGCCTAGCGCTGGTCCATCAAAGTTGAGGGGGTATAGGGACTCTGTGAGTGTATGCAGTTCTTTTTTTTGTGTAACCTTTTGGCAGGTCACAACAGCGTGACCGCCCGTTCCAAATTGTTGCGAACACGCACATCATCATAAGCATCAGCATCGTCATCATCCACGTTGTTTCCATCTCGCACTGCGCAGCAAAAATCTTTATCATCGTGCCTAGGTACCAAAGCACTATGCTCATGTAGAACTGCAATCCACTATCGAGCTGCGGATTGACCATTTCCGTTTTCTTGAAGTTCCATCTGCGCCGCCCCTTGATTTAACATAGGTAAATAAGCCATACATATATGCCATCTCGTTAGAGACAGAGACCGCAGTCGTGCCAGATAGGACAGGCTGCCTAGACAATCAAACAAAGAGGAGCCAGAGTAGCGCATTGCCGAGAAGCTTTCCAATGAGGAAGTGAGCAAAGATCGAAGCGACTGCAGCGACTGCGGCTGCGACTAGTGGCCAAAGCTGGGGAAACATGGTTCAAAGGTAGCTGAACATCTACAATTTTATATTGGCCGTCGGTATGGAACTGATGAGGAAGCCGAGCTTATTGGCTTATTCTCAGCTATCAAGTGAAAACGCAAGTCCCAGAGAGCTTTTAATTACAGCGTTTATAATTTAGCCCTTAAGGGCATAACAATATGCCGTTCTGCGTCAGTAAACGGGATGCAGTGTTATCTGATTGAAACACCCTGGCAAGCTATGAAATATACCCTAAATGCGAGAAAATTTATCAGGCCTCGCTTTATTTAAGTTCATACCCCGCCAGACCTATAAATAGCTCTTGCCATGCACGTTTCAAGAAGTCAAGTTTATTCCCTTTTCCTACAGTTATCCAGATAGCGTCAAGGAATCAAATTCTCTCCTGTGTTCTAAACCAAAGGAAACGCTTTTCACAACGTGAGAAAAGTATGAAAATCAGCATAACTGAAACATATAAATATGCAGTCCACTTTCTCACATAGCAACTGGCAGCCAAATATTTCTCGAAAAGCTTTTACAAGTTGATTCGATAGTGTTGCGTACGGAAATTATGCTCTGTTTCTAAGTAATAAGCTTAGTTACTGGGGCTCTGAAAAGTTGTAGCATTGCTTAGTAATGTCAGCGGTCTTATTTTCAGCTAAGTTTTCGTGTAGTGTAATGTATGGTTGCTGTCCTCTCTAAAACATTTACTTATTGTATTTATTTATTAATTTTATATACATACTGCAGCCCCTTCCCGGGGTATTGCATATGATGCAGTATAGCCTATGCCTCCAATCGTTGGCAAATGAAAGGGCTCCGGTTTGATCCCCCCCTCCACCACTTTTTTTTTTATTTTTATTTTTTTTGTAAGAAGGCACTAGGCAACGGTGGCTGAAGGACGTAACAAAAAACTCAGATAACCTGCAAATTTCAGATAAAAAGTTTTCTAGTTTTCTTTTTAATCAAAAACGAATGGCCACAGAGACATGCTGGAAACATGTATGTCTGAAGTTCTTATTAGTTGGCAGATTGAAAACAGAAAATGCGATTTTGCAGTTGTTGATCACGATATTCAGAACAAAATTTTCTTTGCGGCGCTTGGCTATCGTTTTAGAACGTCGCGTCAAATCATTTTGAGTCAAATTTTTGTGTGAGAGTACCGCTAAGTGTAGTAATTAAAAATACTGGTAAGAGAGAGAACTAAACGATGAGAAAGCTACAGAAAAAAATCGCTGCTTCGTTCCTTTTATTTTTCGCCCTTTACTTTTTTGTGTATTCGTTGATCAGTTAGCAAAATTAATTTGTTTATTATGGTGCTCTGGTTCTATTGCTATGAAAGCAGCTCATGCAAGCACTTTTGCAATGGTGGAGACGCGTATAAATACAGCTGCGTTGCCGTATGCTTCCTTGCCTGTGATTTAAGAACCGCGTTTGAAAACCTCCGCACACACCTACCTGTACATGAGGGTTAATGGTTTATGCTAGAAGGTTTTTGTGACCAATGCGGTGCCTTTCTTTTGCTGACGTAGGGACCCGACCTCTACCATCTGGTATAAATAGATGCGGGGCGCGCCAGAACAGCTGACGTGTTTGCCTCAGAGCTGATAGCATTCTGTTCGGTTTATCGCACTTCAGAAAAGTTGCTGCCATTTTGCTACTACGCCGTACGATCATGAAGTTCCTTCTCATGACTGCTGTTGTAGTTGTTCTGACGGCTGAGCAGACTTCGGGAATGGACTTGAAAGACAGATTCAAGCGAGGTGAGAGGACTAGACTGATTTTCAACGCGATAACGTGAAATGGAGCGTTGCGCCTGAAATCCGGCGTTGGCATATTGAGAAAAAATGACGAGCATGGCGCTGGAAGGCGGTAGCTGGCAGGCGATGTGTCCGAGCATAAATTTTTTAGTCGTTTGTGTGACTCACAAGACCACGTGATATCAAAAAGTTGGGAGGAGCTGCCAACTCGGGTTGCTGATTTGAAGTGGGAAGGTGGAGTCAACCTTCCAGTGCTCCTGGGTGCCAAGTCAGTCACAATACTAATATGCCACGTAGGCACGTTCATACGGCTTGGTTGAAGTGAGACTGTTTACCTCTAATAGTAGCCTACACTTTCACGTCACGCCCGTAAAGACGGAGTTTAAGTATTCCTTATAATTTATGTTTTTATTAACTATGTCTGAAAAGAGTTAGCTTCTTGGTTTATGACCTTTATTCTACCCGGTAAATCATTTAAGACAATACAGATGACAGGCACATTTTTTTATATAGGCTGCGCATAACGTGGCTTCCGAAAGTATCACTTCAAACCCTGGGCAGCCGTGCCTGAGCCTAGTATACGTTTTAATGTGGACGTTTTGTGCCGCTCCGTGATGCATCCTCTGGTACTATAGGTATACGGCAACCCAAAATGAAAGCTAGGAACGCAGTGAAAAAGGCAGAAGGGGAGTTAACTTCTAGCAATACTTTATTCAGTAGAATACAGGCGTGTTTTGCACGCCTGTTTGTGGGTCGAATAATGTTTATTGAAAGATTACGGCAACTGCATCTTGGTTTCAGAATTGTTTTGTAGCGCTTTAAGAACATAGGCTTTAGTCTGTTCAAATCGTTCTCTAACTTCTCCTATATTTACAACGACTGTCTCTAAAGGGGGAAGCGCCAATGTGTAATGCTGGCTTTACTCTCTTTTCTTTTTCCGCGCCATTAAGGCTCACACTCGTTCGAAAACTGCTCACACATGTACCTGAGCGAGGGTGACCTTTCATGCTAGAAACTGTTTGTAACCAATAAGCCCTCTCTTCGCTGCTGACGCAGTAGTGCGACCAGCTCCAGTTTAAGAGGCATTGCGCACGCCAGACCTTTCCACATGTTCGCTACACAGCTCAGTTGTTTTCTACATTCAACAAAAGCTACTTTCGCATTGCTTCCACTTCGGGCTACCATGAAGTCTCTGTTCCTGTGCGTGGTGTTAATCATTATTACGGCTGAACAGTCGGTCGGAATGGTCATGAAAGAGAGGTCAAAACGAGGTGAGACAGACCGTTTGTGTTTTAGTACAATGATGAAAATACGTTAGCTGCGTGGATGTACAGTCAATCGCTGCGAGAATACAATCTATACGCTAGCAGGGGAGTGATGTCGGCTTCGCCTGCAAGAAGGGTTCCTAGATATTTTATTTTATGAGCTATCGCGTGATGCAGCCGAGCTTAACCAGAAGCTATCACGAAACTTCGAGCGAAAGAAATTCAAGTGCAATGCTCAAAAACATACTACTGCCTCAGTTCTTTGAATGGGGAACTGAGCCACCCACTTTACCTCATAATTACCTTTTCATTGCTCGGGTCTTGAGCCGCTAGAGAACGGTGAGCTCGCTTCTAGTGCTCGGGACGAAGATATCGGCCCTGTAGTGGACTCATGCGTAGGCTCATTTCGTGTATCAGGCTGTCGGCTTTGGTTTTCTTCAGTACATTCCTCTGCTGAAATGGTTATGCATAACATGAAAACTTAGAGAAGTTTGTTGATGAGTAGCTTTACAAAGTTTATGTGCGTTGTTTTCTTTCTTTCTTTCTTTCTTTCTTTCTTTCTTTCTTTCTTTCTTTCTTTCTTTCTTTCTTTCTTTCTTTCTTTCTTTCTTTCTTTCTTTCTTTCTTTCTTTCTTTCTTTCTTTCTTTCTTTCTTTCTTTCTTTCAAGGATAATTTTCATATTCAGCTGTATACGTGGACTATGTATGGTACTTTTTCTTTTCCCTTTTAGCGACCATTGAAAAAGGGACTTCACCGAATTGCCCGAGAATGATTCCCAAGCCAGGCATGGTGTGTCCGTTATACATAATCAATCAAACGTGTGCAGATTTACAGTGCTGGAAGCAGGAGAAGATCTGCTGCACGGACAGTTGCGGTCACCTCAGATGTGTCCAGTGCCCTTCGGAGTGACATCAAAGAATGTGTGGAATGGAATAAATAAACATGGATATCTGAGTTCGCATGTGAGTCTAATCGACAATAGTTGGATCTCCTTGGAGCCAGGAGAGAAAATAGTGAGTAATAGGTGGCGGTGACATCCACAGTTGCATACAGAATCTTGATCACCAGAATTTGTATTTTTTTTTAGTGTCCGCACAAAAGAGAGAAAAAAATGCGAGGCTTTAGCGAGTATTAAATATGTTCAAACAGAATCTTTGTCTGCTTATAGCTAGTCTCAAATGCTATGCAGGAACGCTGCCCGTAAAGTTTTTCGTGGCAATAGTGGCCACCATTCTACAAGTTGTAATAACATGACCTTAAAATATTTTTAAACAAATTAGTGCTTCATAAAGATGTCGAGAAAATGAGCGTGGCATATATATGCTGCTACGGTAATTAGCAAGACTGTGAGAGTTTGCGCTTTGAAGTAAAATCATCGCTCTTGCTCCAGGCTTAGCGTGGCGACTTCGCGACTGAGAGCGGCATTTTTCTGCTAGCAACATTTCAGTGCCTGTAACACCAGTCAGAAATGACCAGTCAAGCCTTCTTGCTCCCGACCCACTGCCCTGTCACGTTTGCTAGCTTTTCGGCCTGCATTATGGCTAAAGGCTGGTCACGTGAATTCGCTCCGAACGGAACTACGGCGCTGAGACACCGCCTGATTGACATATAGTGATGCTGTCGCTTGTATATCCCGCACGAGAACATCATCCACCCTCCTCGAATTTGAAAAAAAAAGAAAAGAAAGATAATCAGGGAGACAAGCTTCGTCCTAAGGTTATTAGCCACTGGAGCCTGTGATAGCCTCTAATTACACATACACTTATCGAAATACCATCGTCAGCTATCACTTTGCATAGTAGACCACTGTTCCTAAGGTGTACAAGCGTTCCTGACATTGCTTAGTTGTTTCCGGTTCGCAAACCGAAGATCATTGGCTCGACTCTCGCCTGGAACCTAAAATTTCTGTGTATTTCTTGAGAGAATAAATTTCTTCCACGTGTGCAGTCATTTGAGATATAGGGCGACTTTTATTTCGCATGGATATGCTTTACTCACTTTATCTGATAACATGATCTGTGTTCAAGGCATAGCCCCTGGCGATAAAATCTGCGGAACAAACGCTGACAAATATTTTAGCCATGATATTTTGAGACATAACATGGGAACTGCAATAGACAATCACGACAAGGCAGCATTAGATTATTTGGGAGCTTTCAGATGGCGCTACCTTCGGTGAACTTTGCCAGTGAAACTAACGTTATATAACGAGAGTCATCGCCTAGTCCCTAAACATAGGTCAGCCCTGCTCCCTCCCCCCTCTCCCCTCTCAGCAAAAGATCTGTTATGCCAAAACCACGGAGTCGTCGCCCACCACCAAAAATATATAGCGTGGTCCTCGTACATTGCAAAACATAGCCTCTCGAACTTTCGAACCGCGATACTAAAACGTAAGAGGGGACTTTGCTCGTGCATCTTCCCCACATTTTGCGGCCCCAAAGTCAAAGGACAACCGTGGAGAAGGAATGCAATCGAGATAACAAATATGTGATTTTTTTTTTACCACGCGTAAGGAACTCTGTACGCAGCAAGGTATAGCTGGTCGTTATCTGTACTGTGATACGCAGCGCGGCTGCAGACGTCGTAGTTCTATTTCCAAGCGACACCCGCAAAATGGCGCCGGAGCTAGCGTCAGTTGAGTGCAACAGGTGGCGCGTTAATTTGCGAGTGCTTTGATGCCTCCTCACGCTGGTCTCGAGGCACTATGCGAGGAGTCTATTCAAACTGAAGTTTTGCAGTTTATAGTCTCACTGTCTCTGCCGCTGCCAGTGACATGTTGCTGCCTTTTTATATGCGACGAGGAACAGCTCTTCTGGCGCTGCCCTCTCGTGACGTAAGCAGTGGATTTCGCGGACAGCGAAACATTGTTGTATGAGCCTTGTGAGTGAGATGACATCCTGTGAATAAAATAAAGTGCATCTCTTGTCAAGTCACGCTAAATGCAAACAAAATGTGTGTACTTTCTAACATCTTGATCTTTTTTGGTCTCAGAGACATGTTCCATTCCAATTTTTCTATGATTTCCATTTGACAGGAGAGTGAGCGATGACTGAGAAAATTACGGTAGTCATATCTAAAGGGAGCTTAGACGGATGAATAAATGGAACAGCTCTCGAAACAGTCCAGCTTGTGATGCTCAAGACAAGTGGATATGACTCATTCTGATTCGCCCATAGCAGTGCCTGAATAAGTTTTGATTTGATATAGGATTGGAGTGCAGGTTTTCTAGGCGTTATGGGGCCCTTTAGTTGCAACATTTTTTTCCAAAAGAAAGATACTTAAATGTATTGCCATTTAAGAAAAGTTCTGTTAATTTCGGTTTCTGGATTCGGCTCATTTGAAAAAGTACTTTCACTTTCTGCCATCTGGGGCAAGGCAGGACTCAGGCTACGCTCTAGGCGGGGCTAACCGCACGTGGTAAAATATTCGTGCAAGGTTGCTTGATGTGTAAAATTTTGGTACGCATTTAATGAACCTAATTTGTCCATATTACGCCCATGTCAGCTTCATTACAGTATAGTAATTGTCCCGTGGTAGAAATGATCTCTATAAAGCTGTCACATTTCCCATTAGCATGCTAACTTCGCCATTAGCATGCTAACTTCACCATTAGCATGCTAAATGTGTTTACGTACTGGTACCAGTTCGTCGGATCTGTTATAATTCTATCAACATGTTACCCAGTAAGTGGCAGAGGTGCACAGCTGCCATCTACTATGAGGCACCGAACACATTTTATACCAATGGAACGCTACAATCAAATCTCTTTATTTTCCTTATACCGTCCCCCTACTCTTGTAGTGCGTGGTTTCAATTAGTCTCAGCAGATGGGAAACGATACTGACGAAAAATAAAAGTTTTCCCCCTTCCGCCTTCTCTGTCGTGTACCGTTCGTATTGCCGGAATAGCTGTCATGGGGCTGCAGTGCAACTTCTCTTTAATGCCCATGTTTTTGTCCCGGTTTTACAGGTGGTTCAGCACGTGTTGAACTCGCGGCGGAAAGAAGCAGCGTCCTAGCACAACGGCTTTCTGGTTTATTTTTCACTAAATGTCGTTTGAAGCCAATCCACTGTTTTGGTTCTCTTGACGTCACAGTGCGAACGCTTTCAACATAACGGGACTCAGCAACCGGAAGAATGCACAGATATTTCACACACTGTGCTGCGAGAGTGGTTTCTCACCCTGGTTCGCGAAGCAACCTCCAGCCCAGCGCCGCTGCCATGTCTGTTTTCCTGTTTGTGTTTCTAGTTTGCCTAATGGCACTCCATTCACAAGGAGTGAACGCAAAACACAGATCGAAGCGGGGTAAGACGACAAGGCTACTTTTGGATATAGCTTTAGAAAATATCTCCTGTGTTGCATATTTTGGAGAGTTATTGCGTAGAAATAAAGACATTCAAGGAGAAGCCCAGACAGCACATCTGAGCTCTATTTCAGACTAGAACTCTTAAAATCATGGCTTGCTGGCCTGGAATATTGAAAGCTATTTCTATCAGCGTTCGAGTTGTTCAGGTGATCTCTGTTAATGTTCCTTGAAATAGCAGCTCATGACAGAATCCACTGCACCTTTTAGCGGTCGCATAAGCTAAGTTAAGACTATTACTCACTCATGCCAATGCCCTTTGTGCACATATCCATACAGGTTTTTAATGAAAGAAGGCAGCAGGTGTCTTCCAGACTGAATGGCGCATCGCGTCTTTAGTGCCGGTTTGAAGTGCTGCGTGTCAAAACGCGATAGTGTGAATATTATCTCGCAAAAAGAAACCGAGAAGCACTTTCAGGCACCAGCTAATAAAAGAGAATAGTTCATGTTTGTACAACACAGCGTCAAAATATTTTATTCTACCATTTTATGATGTCCTTCAGCAGAATTGAATATACTGTATCAATTAGTCTCCTTATTTCCGATATATATATTTTTGCTTGTCTTGCAACAAGTAGGCCACAAAAAATAGTGAACTCTCTTTCAGTGTCAAAACCGAATGAAACCATTCTTATCCCTCCGTGTGCAGTATCGCTTCCCCGCGGTCTCACCTGTGCAGATGAGGTTGCGCTAAGGAGGACCCGGGTCGGTGTTGCCCTCACACCAGCTGTTACTAGGACGTGGTCTCACTTCCGACGCTTATATCCCCGCCCAGGGTGCCCGATCTGTAAAAACGAAAATGTTGAAGCCAAAATTCACCATTTGTTGTGGGACTGCCCAGCACTGAAACCAACACGAATCTGGTACCCGACGATAGCAAGCCTTTCAGCAACCAATTCTGCCTCATATATCGCTTGGACGCAAGGACCTCATCATCGCTCACTCCTGGACTTCATAAAATCAGCCAACCTTTTTCTATTCATTTAATTATTTATTCATCCTTCATCTCATGCCCTACTGATGCCCTGAGGCAATAAATATTAAAAAAAAGAAAAGAAATGATTCTCAGAGAAAATCTTCACCTTTATTAATTCCAAAAGAAAAGCAAAAATGAAAACTGCCTCGAAAACATTGTCTTATGTACAACAAAAGCCAATAAAATAACCTTGAAGGCCACCTAATGCTTCGTGGTCATTGATCGCAATAACCGTCGCATGCCATATACAGCCTGCCTACCATTGATTTCTTTACACGTTCGCGCTGCCGTAGAAAGCGTTCAATGAAAATTTACTGCTTCCAGGAATACATCCACCCTTGAAAACTCAACGGCAATGGTGATATGCTCCTTAGAAAGTATTCAGAGGTCCAATTCCTTATGCTTGTGGAGGCATTTTCATGGAGACCAATCACTAAAATGCTTATGTCAAGGGTTAACGAATATTCTGCCACTAGTGTCGATACTTAAAGAAACTTCAGTTTCAATACGCACGTCGAATATTTATGAGAAGAAGCACAACTTAGCACAAGTTGGTTGGTGCACAGTATCCATGGCGAACCGCAGAAAGTGTAGGAAATCGTAGTATTCCAAAATATTGTATTGCTGGGCCAGTTGGATCATGTTCACAAGGAAAAAAAAAAACCAGCGAAACATGGACGCAGGACAAGAGTAAAGACAAATACACACACAGTTGCCGGCGACTGTATGTGTGTTTGCGTTTCCTCTTGTCCTGCGTCTTTTTTTTGTTTTGTTTTTTCCTAGTAGACATAGTAGTATATCTTGCAAGGCAATGTGGCGCATGAGCCCCGCTCATTTCCTGATTTACCGCCCTTGATTTGTCGCTTCTTTTACAAGTGTACAAGTTTCACGAGTATGTCGGCTTTTGCTTCGAAATACCGCTCACTGAGCAGAGCTGCGAATGTGATGGGATAAGCTGCTCTATGGCCAAACGGAAGCTGGCAGTCATGCGTATACATCTGATACGCCGCACGTGCCTCGTATCTTTGCCAATGCGCGACTTATTGTTTTCTTGTTAATTTGTTTTTCTTGCCGTTAGATGGAGTTGAAAGCGACACGTCGCCGTACTGCCCGCCGCCTGTTTTCAAGCCAGCATGCACTAATTCCATCGACTTGCGTAAATGTTCAGACCTGAACTGTGAGAGCAAAGGCGAAATCTGCTGCAGGGACATCTGTCAACACCTTCAGTGCATTCCGAGTATGTAGAATTCAGTGCTTCAGCATCAATTCCATATGAACGACGTTGGAATACTAGGGATAAAGGCTCAGCTTTGAGTAGCTTCTTTTATATATGTTTTACTTTCGTATTACACACATTGGTGGTTTCGACACCCGTGCGGATATGGCACTTTGTTGTTTTTCTATTTGCATCATTAGGATAATCACCACGCAGTTTGAAGTTACCACTAAGTTCGCTTCACTCTCAAGAGCGGATAATAGATGAACTGGAAGAGCAATTTATCGAACATAGGGTATCGCGCGAGGCTTCAAAACGGCTTGAAAAGTGTGCGTTTTACGTGAGTGGAGCTTCTCATATGGTCTCAATTTACGGGAACTTAGAAGAAGCCATTTAAAATTAGGCGGTATTAAATTACCAAAGTATCTAGCATACAAGAAGCTGCTGTGTAGTGTGTGCACTGGCTGTACTTATTTGTACCTCCTTTTGTCCTTGCAGACATGACAGGGACAGGCACATCTCCTGACTGTCCGAAGGCAACACTCAAGCCACACACCGCATGCCCTCTGTATATGACAACGCAAACATGTGCGGATTTGAACTGTGAAAGCCAGGGAAAGATCTGTTGTAAGGACAGCTGCGGCCACATTGAATGTATTGCTCATGCTTAAGGGGTTTGAGAAAGAACAAAGACAAAAAGGTTCAGGGCATCCTTTTCCTGCAGAATCAACAATAAAGTTCTTTATTTCAAAACAACACAATAAATATTGGAGCCTTTTTTTGTTTTTTTTTTCTTGTTTTACAGGTGAAAGAAAAACGCAGTTGTGCCGCAAGTGTTGCTCTTACAGGTTCTAACATCTGGTCATGCAGATAGCCGCTGTAGTAGACCAGGGCACGGACAGATGGAGAGGAAAAAGTTGTGAGTGCTTGCGCCGTGTTAGAGCTGCTACCTCGGTGGGCCTGACATACTTTCAATAGTGTGTTTACTAGCGTGTAAACCCGGCTTGACAGCTGATTCGGAAAAGGTAAATTACAGTTGCAACAAGAGTTGTAACTGGGCAATTTGCTTTAGTTAAATGTTGAAATGGTAGAGCGAAAGACAGAAGAAAAAGAAAAAAGAACTCGGGTTTGTCCTGTCCTGCTGTGCAAAATGGTAAAGAATATGCTGCTTGACTCCGTGTACGTAGAAAGGTTAGCACGCAACATCAGGAAACATGGCAACGTCAGATGTGCATAGATTAATTCCAAAATTAACGTTACCCGAGTACATGTCGTTAGTATCGAAACCATGTGCACACTTAAATCTTCGGTATTGGCCAGCTTTTCCGATTGTGTGAAGCAGCATGGATTAATTCTTGATGGTAAAATCATTTATGCAGTGCGGTGAACGACCCTGTGATTTCTACCACTGTCCAGTGCGTCACGAGCGTAACCCGTTAACTCACAAGCTCAACAACTCTTCCGGTCACACATATATTGAACTGGGGACAACTTGAACATCATGCGTTATCCTACCTTCTATGGCAAATTGGTGGACACTGTAGCCGGAAATTTTGGAGGACGCTTTAGTACGGCGTTAATAGTAAAAAATGGCAGCGCCTAAGAGTTTCGTTCTCCTACCGAATACTCAGTACTCACACAACAACTTGCTTGTAATCGTTCGAACATAATTCCTTCACCACAAAAGATGCCGATAGACACAGACATAAGGAAAATGCGTCTATTACTGTTATGACTTCCGAAAAGCGAACCTAAAAATTACACTGTTAAATAAGTAGGCGGCAAAAATTTGGATTGCGGAGGGAAAAATAACCACCAAAGTATTGCCACCAAAGTATGAGTATAAACGGCGAATGAAAATAGATAGGTAGACAATAAGAAGGAAAAATAGAATAGGTGTAACTTGAATTCAGGACTAAAGATGGTTGAAAGTGGAAAACAAACTTCGGGATATTTACTTTGGCCGTATCCATAAACAAAGGATACATATTATGTGGGTAAGCGTTTTCTGTGTTCCAGGAATAAAAATTATGAATGGCATATCATACAGTTTATCTGCTGTGCATGTTCAGGCAAAAATACATCAAGGGAAAGAGGAACCTCGGAAGACAGGCAGAAACAGGGTTGCTGAATGGCAATTTCTAGTAGTCGCCGTTCTTGTGAAGGGAAGCGCTGATGTTAGAGAAGAAAGTGAGCAATGTTTTGAGCCACATCTCAATATGGGCACAATGAGGAAGTTGTCAGACAAGACCTACATGAAAGTGAAAATTTAGCTGCTGCAATAGACAAGGAAGCACCATTAGGGATACCTCGAGCTTGGTCGGATATTTAGGGGAATCACTCAAGGTCGAGTAGATTTGTAATAAGGGAGTAATTACTCATTGACATCCACCCAAGCGTAGCCATACGGCTACAACGTACCGCTACCCACACCAGGACGAATTTTTCTTTAACTACCAAGTTTGTGAGAAAGCTGTCTAGCTTTGTTTTGTAGCCGTATGGCTGCGCTTGGATGGATGTCAGTGAGTAGTTACTTTCTTATTGGAAATCTACTCCACCTTGGAGGACTCCTCTAAATATCCGACTTACACCATTCCCTCTTCGAGTTATTGATCAATTCGCTCTCGCCCTGCCATCTGTTTTGCTGGCCGTCCTGGTTAGCTCACTTAGTAGTGCGACTACCCCGAAAAGGCGACGGTCCCGGGTTTCATCCTTGAAACAGGACGAATTTTTCTTTAACTACGAAGTTTTTAAGAAAGCTGTACAGTTTTTCTTTGGAGCCGTATGGCTGCACTTGTGTTGATGTCAATGAGCAGTCAGTAACTTATTACTATATTTCAAGACTCCGGTCTCCATTGCTTTATCGAGATTGTGAAGTTTGTCGATAATAATCCTGAGTGGTTGCCAAAGGTAGAACCTTTGATGGATTTAAAGGAATTTTAGAACGACGAAGCCAGCCCCTGGCAGGCTTAGTATATCAATGTCTTCCGTGTGTTCGTGTTGTCAGGCAGTAAAAAAAAAAAAAAAAAAAATCCTCTATGAATTAGAATGGGAGGCACCTGGAGTATATTTAGACAAAATTACTAGGGTAAAGTGTGACCTACAAAAACAGGATGCTGGAAGATACAGGGGCGCCCGAGTTCGATCTCGTACAGATCGTGCTTCGCAATCTGAAACCCCTACGCGACAAGTTCTACTTGATGAACACCGTAATGCTACTGCCAAATTGATACCGGGAATGATGTCCAATGGCACCCTAGTAACGAAAACGTGTGACACCATCCCTGTGTTTATGAGCTATTACACGACACTTTTCAGTGACGCTTCTGCTACTTCTAATTCGGATCTACTAGCTAACTTTAAAGCTCTTATAACGCCTTTATCAGATGAAGACTGTGCTTTTATCAATGGTCCTTTCACGTTGGAAGAAATAGAACACGCAATTGATCAATTACCCCTCTCTAAAACACCTGGCCCTGATGGCATATCGTGCGGGTTTTACAAAACTTTCAAACCTTTGCTGAGTCCTGCCTTGCTGCTAATCTTCGCTTTAAGTTTTGATGTGGGGGGTCCTTCCGCAGTCATTTACTAGGAATCACACAGTCTTAATTCCAAAAAGTACGGATAAAGAAAATTGCTCTCAGTAGATGGCTGCAGGCCAATCACGTTGGCAAATGTGGACTACAAAAATTTTTGCGAAAGTACTATCAAATCGTTTGCAATATGCCATGACGGTTCTCAATGGCCCTCATCAGACGTGTGGCTTGAGGGGACGCTCCATACAAAATAACATTCATATTGCACGTGCAATTCTCGAATCTTGCTCTGGCTCGTATGAGGAGCTTGCTTTACTCCAGATTGACCTTGCGAAGGCATTTGATCGTGTCCGGCATTCGTTTCTATTTTCTCTTCTCGAGCGTGCAAATGTTGGATCAACTGTACTGAAAGGGGTGCAACTTTGTTACGACAACTGTTCCACTCGCTTGATTGTTAATGGTCACCTCTCAGAGCCTGTGCCAATTCGATCATCCGTGAAGCAGGGCTGTTCTATGTCACCACTCCTCTTTGCCCTCTACCTAGAGCCACTTTGTTTGAGTGTACTGCAAAACCACAGTATCCGTGGTTATGTTGCCTTCAGTAATGAAGTCAAAGTGCTTGCGTGCGCCGACGATTTGGCATTTTTCTGTACAGACAAACCCAGCATCGACAAAATTATAACCCCCATTGAGCAGTTTCGCATTGTATATGGCGCTCAAATGAATAAGTCTAAAAGTCCGGGTCTGTGGTTCGGTTCATGGGAAGCGATGACGACTCATTATGCTGGAATTGAATGGTCTCGTGTTCCCCCTAAATACCTTGGAGTTCCCCTTCATGCATTCAAGTTTAGTGGGCGTTACTGGAAAGAGCGGGTCACGGCACTCAAAAGCTATGCTCAGACTTTTGTTCTGCACCGCCTATCAATTTTTGGCCGAGCACAGGCATGTAACATGTTTCTGGCTACAAAACTTTATTATGTTTTACAGGTGCTCCATTGCGCGAGGAATTACATCCACAGTTTTCACCGAACGTTTGCGACGTTCATATCGTCGTCCAGTTTTGAGCCTATGCGGCGCGATAACTTGTTCAGGCCTGTTTCTGCTGGCGAACCAGGTTTGACACATCTCTATGTCAGACAGTTAGTTGCTCGTTTCCTCTTTTTCCATAATAGCTCCCATCCAATTACCAGAGCATCCCTACAAACTAACTTAGTGAACCTTCTTCCAAACTTAGTGGTCTCTTCAAGTTTTACCGATCGGCCCTTAGTATTTGTTTTTATGAAAGAAGTTCGCGATTCAGTACGTTTTCTGGAAATTCGTTTCTCTTACGAGTACTTACTCTCTGTTTCACGGAAATATTTATACCAAGATTTGATATCTATGTTGTTCCCGCCTCCCTTATATCGTTCACGCTATTTTAACTATATGGGGCATGATGTGTTAAAAAGGGTGCGCAAAATGCCGATCTCGCCTTCTACTAAAACGTTTTTCTTTTAACTTCATGCCGAGGTTTTGCCTGTTAAAGTGTGGCTTCAGAAAAAAATATTTTTGTTTCTTCTGTTAATTGTCGGTAATGTGACACACCTGAAACCATCGAACACTGTTTTATTGCCTGCAAAGATGCAATATTATTTTGGGACGTTCTGCAAAGAACATTGAAGAAAGACTATTCTGAATTCCCACAGTGTGCGTTACTTGATAACCACCGAACATGACCACGAACCCTTTGACATTATTTTCCTCCTTGGACTGCACAGCCTGTGGAAAACGCGTATGTTGGATCGGAATGCTGAACCTCTAGTCCTCGCCGCTACTCATTTCAGCCAGATGGCACACCAGCTTAGAGACACTTACAAAGATAGTGACTATAAACCGGACTGGCTGCCATTGTTGATGTGTTGTCTTTTCTTGCTACCGTTTTAGTGAAGTTGTGCTAAGTCGTATTCTAGTTGTGTGGTGTTGTGTTGTATGTTCCAATTGGACTTTTCGCCTACAGGTTGATTACTCTGTAAATAATGTATATAACTGTATGCTGAATTTAAAAGCATGTAATAAATACCATGCTGAAAAAAAAAGAAAAAAAAAAGCCGGGGTGGCGCAGTGGTTACGGCGCTCAACTACTCTTCCCAAGGACGTTGGATTGAATTCCGGACGCGGGACATTTTGACATCTTTAATTCGATGGAATAAATAGTTTTCTTCTATTTATACGCTTCATTCCGTAGTATTCAATATGATGTAACAATAAGCATATTTTGCTCCACTGACTTTTTTTTTGTTCTTCAAGAAGAAAACGATGCAAGAAAAAGTTTTCTGCTCCCTCTTCCGTGTTTCATTCAACTGATAACGTGCTCAACACTAGTGTGTTTTGGGATTTTAAATTTAATTTCACCTTTGTTTCATTCTGAAAGGACAGTCAGACGCTGCATGCCTCGAAGAATTGTTTAAATTGACAGACAGAAATAAAAACATATAATAACGCGCTATATTCGCACGCAATAAACGTTGCACGTTCTAACGTTAGCCTAGAATGAGCATTTTAATAAGCTTGCGCCGTGAAAGTGACCGTAATACAGAAACCTTTTGGACATTATCGAAATTGTAGACAAGTTCAAATCACTCGGTATTGTATTCGACTCTCGCATGAGGGGGTCTGACCATATAATGTACATTGAAAGCAAGCTCACTAGATCTGTTGGTTTTCTCTCGAGACTGCGCAACGAATTTTCCTCAAAGCATAAGCTCCTTATTTATCACGCTTTAATTCAATCTCACATAAACTACTGTCACCTCGTTTGGGGTACAACATCCAAAACAAATCTAAACATCATACTCGGTCTCCAAAAGAAGGCAATTAGACTGATCGCTGGTGCATGCTACACTGCCCATACAGAAACATTATTTCCGAAATATAGGATTAATCGTGTGCATGCCATGTTTGAGTATCGTCTACTTCACTGCCTTAAATTGTCACCTCAATGCTTAACTGACTTCTTGAAGAATATATCTGGACTTAAGCCTTACGAGAAACCCTTTCACACCAGAAGTAAACAAATATGGGACGTTCCTCGAACGAGGATGTTATACGGTAACCAGAGCCTTCGTTTTACTTTACCATGCATATTAAATCATTATAGCATACACAACCCAAACATCTTTACCGCGTCAATTAAGGACTTTAAGCTATATTTTATCGATTCCGCACTGTCTCTCTGTACTTTCTGTTCCTTGCCTTAAACATTATTACAAGAATAGCCACTTCATTTTCATTACGTTCTGCCATATTTCGTGCATACTGTTACACTATTGAGGATCGTTAATTTACTGTGCTGTTTTTTAACTTGCTGTTTCATTTGTATATATGTGCTCTTTCTGTGCTTCAAAATTTTCATGTTATATATGTATATCTTCGCCTTAACGTCACACGTCCTGTTGTTCTGCCATTACTGGGCCTCGGGCATCTATCAAGCTATCTCTGTAGCTTTTCGCCCGAGGCCCATTTCCTGTATATTACTGGAAATAATTTTTTTTCTTCAATTTTTCAATCTAGAATGACTTTGATGGCTAAAGTTTCGGCGGATATGCCGCTCTACTCCTTAGTACGCGTGCGTAGGTCCGGCACACTGCGATCAATGGACGCACTTTATTGGAGATGAACTATGAAAGCACTTGTCTGGATATTAAACAAAATTTTCGATTGATGTTCAGAAAAAAAAAAAAAAGAAACGCCAGTGGACATTGAACCGTTTTGAACGGAAGCATGACTTCCCGCAAGTTGACATTCGCACAGTAACCGCGGCCAACAACAGTAAGCGCAAGACATCGCAGCATCGCTAGCAATGCACTCTGGCGCACTAGTCTGTTGCCCATTTCCTGATTCGCATCGTTATTTTTTTTTTAATTCCGCATACACATATACATTTGAAAAGGTAGTCAGTTTTGTTACAAAGCCCGCTCCCTTACCAGGACGGCACCTCTGTTATGGTATTTTGCTTTATGTCTGGGTCCAAGCAGGCAGGCATGCATACAGCTGGTACACAGCACGTGCCTCATGTGTTTCCTCTTGTGTTTTTTTATGGGCTTCCGTTAATATTTCTTTTCCTAACTTCAGATGCATTTGAAAGCGACACGCGTCGGACTACCCACAGCACGCTTTCAAACCGGCATGCAATGGTTCCATCGAATTCCACACATGGGAGGACATGAACAGTGAGAGTAAAGACGAAATCTGCTTCAGGGATATTTGCCAGCACCTTCATCGCGTTCAATGTCCGTAGTCCCACAGCAGCATTTTTAATAACAAAATTAGTTTGTTGGAATATGGAAAACAAATATTAAACTTTGAGCATCATCTTCTAGTCTTAGGATTCCATATCCCACAAGCTTGTAGTACTTTCAGCACCGATCTGAAAAAAAAAAGAAATTAGACGTATATGTTGATGGCTTGTTTATTGCTGCGTTCCAGACCTAAAACGCAAAGCTCACAAGGACGAGAAAACGATTGTGTAAATAATCGAAAAAGATCTGGAAGAATGTGTTCGCGTGCCTGGGCTGAGCAACAGTGTAACAGCGTAATAGGACGGTATCTGATGCACTGCCGACAATTTGTGCGCTCCTTTGGAGTGGAGCAACAGTTGCAATTGCAAATAGTTATGCTAGAAATGTAAGCCTTTTGCAGAGTTTATTTCATTTCGTTTAAGAGCATTAGCTCCACTGCGTTCATTTCTGTTTCGCGTTATTCCGACCCCTAGTATCTCATGCGTTCCACAGCTGGCGCCACGTGCTCGTGCAAAGACTGGAATATGCAAGGCACGTTTGTAACACTGGCGGACACTGGCCAAGGGTAGGTCATTCAAAGGTGAGGGAATATAGCGACTCTGCGAGTGTATGCAGTTCTTTTTTTTTTGTGCAACTTTCTGGCAGGTCACAACAACGTCACCGCCCGTTCCAAAGGGTTGCCAACACGCACACCATCATCAGCATCGTCATCATCCACGTTGTTGTATCTCGCACTGCGCAGCAAGCATCTTTATCGTCGAGCCTAGATGCTAAAGCACTATGCTCGTGTAGAACTGCAACCAACTCTTGCGCTGTGTATTGACCTTCTTCGTTTTCAGGAAGTTCCATTTGCGCCGCTCCTTGATTTAACATGGGTAAATACGCCATACATATATGCCATCTCGCTAGAGATCAGAGACCGCAGTCATGCCAGAGAGGAAAGGCTGCCTAGACCATCAAACAAAGAGATGCCAGAGTAGCTCATTGCCGAGAAGCTTGCTAACGTGGAAGTGAGCAAAGATCGAAGCGACCGCAGCGAGTGCGATTGAGACCAGTGTGTAAAGCTCGGGAAACGTGTTTCAAGAGTAGTTTAACACCAACAGTTTTTTATTGGCCGCGGGAACAGAACTGATGAGGAAGGCTAGCTGATTGTCTTGTTCTCAGCTCTCAAGTGAAAACTTAAGTCACAGAAAGCTTTTAATTACAGCAATTTTAATTTAGCCCTAAAGAGCATAACAATACGCCGTTCTCAGTCAGTAAACGAGATGCAGCGTTATCGGGTTGAAGCACCCCAACAAGCCATGAAATATACCCTAATTACGAGAAAATTTATCAGGCCATATATAGAAGTTTTCATACCCCGCCAGACCGATAAATAGCTCTTGCCATATATGTTTGAAGAAGTCAAGTTTATCCCCCTTTTCTACAGTTGTCCAAATAGCTTCAAGAATGAAAAATTCCCTCCCGTGTTCTCCCGTGTGAAAAGAAACTCTTTTCACAACATGGGAAAAGTACGAAAACCACCATAACTAAAACATAAATATGCAGTCGACTTTCTCACATAGCAACTGGCAATCAAATATTTCTCGGAAAGTTTTTACAAGTAGTTCAGATAGTGCGGCCGTACGGAAATTATGCTCTGTTACTAAGTATTGAACTTAGTTACTGGGGCTCTGCTAAGTTGTAGTGTTGCTTGGTTATGTCCGTGGTGTTAGTTTCAGCTAAGTTTCCGTGCAATGAAATGTTTGGTTACTGTCCATTCTAAGATATGAAGTGGTATAGCTGGTGCCTCCAAAAGATCGCACTAAAATAAAGCTCCAGGGCGTGGATCCCTCACTCCACCACATCTTATTTTTGTCTGAAGGCACTCCGGAACGGTGACTGAAGGACGTCACGAACTCCTCAGATAACCCGCAAACTTCAGAAAAAGAGGTTTTTGAGTTATTTTTCTATCAAAGACGAATGGCCACAGAGGCATGCTGGAAACATGTATGTCTGAAGCTCCTAATAGTTGGCAGACTAACAACAGAGAATGCAATTTTGCAGTAGTTCATCACGATATTCAGAACAAAGTTTTCGTTGCAGAGCTTGCCTACCGTTTTAGAACATCGGGTAAATAGAAGAATTTTTGGTCAAATTTGTGTTAGATTACCGATAAGTATAGTAATTAAAAATAATGGTAAGAAAGAGAACTGAACGACGAGAAAGGTACAGAAAAAAAAAAAAAAAACCGCTACTTCGTTCCTTTTATTCTTCGCTTTGTACTTTTTTGTGTATTCGTTGATCAGTTATCGAAACTAATTTGTTTATTATGGTGCTCTGGGTTTATTGCTATGAAAGCAGCTCATGCAAGCACTTTGGCAACGGTGGAGACGCGTATAAATTAGCTGCTTTGCCGTATGCTTCCTCGCCTGTGATTCAAGAACCGCAATTGAATACATCCGCACACACCTACCTGTACATGATGGGTTAATATTTTATGCTAGAAGTTTTTTGTGACCAATGAGGTGCCTTTATATTGCTGACGTAGGGACCCGACCTCTACCATCTGGTATAAATAGGGGCGGGGCGCGCCAGCACAGCTGACGTGTTTGCTTCAGAGCTGATAGCATTCTATTTGGCTTATCCCACTTCAGAAAAGTTGCTGCAACTTTGATACTACGCCGTACGATCATGCAGTTCCTTCTCGTGACTGCTGTTATTGTTGTCCTGACAGCTGAGCAGACTCTGGGAATGGACTTGAAAGACAGATTCAAGCGAGGTGAGAGGACTAGACTGATTTTCAACTCGATAGCATGAAATCGGGCGTTACGCCGGAAATCCGGCGTTGGCATATTGAGAGAAAATTGCGAGCATAGGGCAGGAAGGCGGTAGCTGGCAGGTGATATGTTCGAGCACAAATTTCTAATGGTTTGGTGACTTAACAAGACCGCATGATATAGGTGGTTGATTTGAGGTGGGAAGGTGGAATAAACCTTTCAGTGCTCCTGGGTGCCAAGTCAGTCATGATACGGATATGCCACGTAGGCACGTTCATACGGCTCGGTTGAAGTGCGACTTTTTATGTCTAATAGTAGCCAACGCTATATCGCGTCACGCCCGTAAAAGTGAAGTTTAAGTATCCCTCATAATTTGTTTTTTATTACTATGTGTACAAAGAGATATCCTCTCGATTTTTGACCTTTATTCTCGCCGGTAAACGATTTAAGATATGAGACGTGGTAAGCACGTTTATTATATAGGCTGCGCATAACGTGGCTTGCGAAAGAATCACTTCAAACCCTGGACAGCCGCGCCTGAGCCTAGTTTGCATGTTATAGTGAACGTTTTGAGACGCTCTGTGATGTATCCTCTGGGACTATAGGTATACAGCAACGCAAAGCGTTAACCATGGACGCAGTGAAAATGGCAGGGCGGGAGCTAACTTCTAGCAACACTCTATTCAGTACTGAACAGGTGTGTTTTGCACTCTTTTTTGTGCGTCGAATAATGCGTTATTGAAAGAGTACGGGAAGAGAATCTTGTTTTCAGCGTATCTTGTTTTTAGAATTGCTCTGTCCGCTATATGATGCGTGCTTAACGAGATACATGGTTCAAACCAGCTGTTTCAGTTATAATCAGAAAATAAGCATTTATGCACAAAACGTAGGTGCAGTTAAAAGCTTGCTAGGTTGTAACGGAACCTGAGCTATTTTCTATGGCTTCCTTCACTACAAGCGTGTACCCCTAAGTGGAACGCTGTAGCGTTTTCATAAGCTACAAAACAAAAAGACACGGATCACGAATTATGAAGTTGATACCGGAGGTAACGAAGCACCTATTATTAAGTACGTGAAAAAGAGAACAGATGCTTTTTTTCCCAGCGAGCAAGTCAGGATACAAACGGTTAGAGCCAGTACTTCTTTAGCGCAGAAGCTTTTTCATGTTCCCCGAAAAGCAAGTGGGACGTTTACGACATAACGGCCAGCGCAATTACAGATCTCCAAGAATCCGCAGGAAATTACTGTTCTGACCAACTTTTGAGAGTCACGTTGGACAAAGTCAGGATAATACCGTGGTCTAGCTTAACTTGCTATTTCGTTCATGAACATAGGTCCTCGTGAAGGCAGTCTAAAACTGCGCATAAAGTTCCGTTGTTTACCGCGGCGAGAAGAGATAAATAATGGTGGCCAATGGACCATTACATTTTCTCTGACGTCATTAGAATCCCGTATTCTTGAAAGGCGTGAGCATCGAACGTCCTGCTGCTTTCATTCCTGCGCACTTCGCTGCTCGACTGGGCGAAAAATGTGTGCCATCGGGCTTCCACGTATTGCAACTACGATGTATGTGCGTATGTACTTGTGGTTTGTGTGGTTTAACGTCCCAAAGGGACTCAGGCTACGAGAGACGCCGTAGTGGAGGACTCCGGTAATTTCGACCACCTGGGGTTCTTTAACGGGCATTGACATCGCACAGCACACGGGCGCCTTGATTTTCGCCTCCATGGAAAAGCGGTCGCCGAGGTTGGGCTTCGATCCCGCGTTCTTGGGAAGAGTAGTCGAGCGCCGTAACCACTGCGCCACCCCGGCGGAGTAATGTATGTACTCGTGTTCGTGGTATTATCTTGCCAAATAGCTCAGCATTCGTTAGGCATGGAGTCGGGGGCCAGATTAAAACGAGGTAAGAATGTTGAAATGTATAGCTGTAGTTACTTTTATTGGTGCCTTTCACTGTTTATAAGAAACCGTCCTAAATTTAACCTTATCGTTTTCAGCATAGTTAGTGTGTACTTTTGGAATCCTGCAGTCGAACATTTTAAAGGTTCATGTCCAGTTGTTTGGTCCCAACGACAGGCGGAATGCCGGATGTACTACAACTTCGTGCTGCTTACTGCTTTCCACTCGAACGTGACAATGCAATACTTTCACGGTAATTGCTGGCCATGTGCATGACACACCTGTCTTCTTTGTGTGACGCGGTGTCTACCTTTTGCCGGCGGTATTTTGCCATGACTCGTCTAGATTTTCAGTCCCAATGTTTCTTGAAGTGTCTAAACAGCACCCGTCAGCCAGTCTCAGCACCGGCTAAATATTTCTTGTTTATAATGTTCTTGTATGAAGTTTGGTAGACATCGTTAGTAACTGCAAGCTTGTATTACCTAAATCTTTTACAAATATGCACGGATAGTATATACAATTTTGTTTATTTTCACTATTAAGGCTCAGCGGCAACAAAATAGGCACGTAGCTCTTCGAACATAAGTTCACAAACACTCCTTAAATCATGAAAAACGTGTTACTATTTCATTGGTGGTATTTACTTGATGTAAATGCTTTTGTTGATTTTGTTCTCGGCAGATACAGTAGCACTCGAAACACCGCCTAACTGTCCTACTACCAGCTCGCGAGCCATGGCTTGCGCCTTGTATATCGACGAGCGCACATGTCCCGACCTGAACTGCGAGAGTCAAGGCAAGGTCTGCTGCAAGGACACTTGCAACCACCTCAAGTGCATCTAGAACCTGTAGAAGATGCGACAACCGCGGTTCGAAGTGAATATGCTTACCGAAGGTCCGGAATAAAACTATAAAAATCCACGCTATTGGTGTCGTCCTTGTGCGGAACTTTCCTAAGCCTGCAGCACGCACATAAGAATGTAAAAAGAAAAAAAAAGGTGCCGCGCAAAATCGACATTCGATGACGCGTCAGAAGTTAACATCTAATCAAAGAAAATGTATTTTGAGCTACCTTAAAAATATATTATATCAGTTGCCTACTGAAGTTTTCACTAAAGGTTTAGGAACACATCACTCTGCTTCGTATAGTAAGTGCTCTTGTTGGTACACACAGCGTGTCTCACGGAGAATACAATATTTGCTGTAAAAAGGAAAAGCGGAAGAGCAGCCATATTCACGTCATGCAGTGCAGCATGTGGTGCCGATGGCTGCCGCTGCTGTGTCTTTCAGCCGGTCATTTCGCACATACAATAGAAGACACAGAATAGGCGCTTCTAATAACTTCGCCTAGGAGGACAATATAACGCCATTCATGTAGTTTCGAGAGCTTTCTCGACGGCATGCTCTTAGGAAAGGCCATACTGTTGCACTTGAAGCGGTGGGCAGTAGTACTTCGTCCAGTTTCTTCCTTCATAAATAAACACAAATTTTTCCACATGTCCCCGTTAAGTGCAGAGGACATAAAACTAAATAACTAGGCACTATTAACGTTGGTTCGTCGACCAGCGAAAAACAGCAAGATAAGGTGCATGAAACAAGAGACATGGGCAGAGTCAAGTGGCTACTTCTTCTACGCGGCCCACCCATACAACGAATTAAAAGGCTTAGATTTTGTTTGGACAAAACCTCGCATGTAAATGAGAGAAAAGGCCATAGCCTGGTTGCCGGAAAGCGATATTACTGGTCGATATAAAGGGCAAGTCACAAGAATTCTTTCTGTGCGGTGGCTGCTCTGTCACGTCCGAACACAGTTGACAACCATGCTTGTGTTTGCGCTTGTAATTTATATTTTGTTCTTGCAGCGCCCAATCGAAGAGGGCTAGGTCTCGCCGCACTTTTTTTTTTTCAATCTGATTATGTGTCACGCCGCTTCTTTCGTCCTTACAGATACCACCGGGGAAGGCACATCTCCTGACTGCCCGAAGGCAACTCTCAAGCCGCGCACTGTGTGTCCTCTGTACGTGTCAACCCAGACATGTGCCGATCTGAATTGCGAAAGCCAGGGAAAGATCTGCTGCAGGGATAGCTGCGGCCACCTTGAATGTATTGCTCATCCTTAAATGGTTCGAGAAAAAGCAAAGGCACGAAGGTTCCAGGGCAGTGTCTTTCCGGAATAAATAATGAAGTTTTTCATTTCACCACAACAGAATCACCTTTCGGGCCGTTTTATCCTATTTGTTTGCGTTTTGATGAGATACAGAAGAAAACAAAACGCAGTTGTGTAGCGAGTGCTGCTCTTACGTGCTCCAAGTCTCGTCATGGAGGGTACCGCTATAGTTGACCAGAACACGCGCAGATGGAGAGAGAAAGGTTGTGTGTGCATGAGCCGTTCCGTAGCTGCTGCCTTGGCGTGCCTTGAAAACTTCCGATAGTGGGCTTGCTGGCGGCTTGAAATCTGGTTTAGATACGCAAACGATGATTTTGTCAAAGCTGATAATTGGGCTGGATGCTGTTGTAGAATCTTAAAAAGGGAGCACGAAAGACAGAGACAAAGGAAACAATGTGGTGACTTAAAGTGGTTATGCAAGTGAAAACAATAATAGACACATGCGTTAGACCGTGTTCAGCATTTATTTTGCTTCTTTATTGCTATGAAGACTGAGTGATGGTGAGTAAAGTAGTTTGGCTGTCGTCTCAATATTGGCTACACAGTATACGTGACGCCAGATGTGAAATACGTGCGCTCGTCGTTCTTCTCCATGGTGCGCCTACCTAGCAAGCTCTCACGCTCCGGCTTATACCTGTGCGGCTAATCACGTGACCATGCAGGAGCCTGGCGCAGCTGGTTGAGATACCGACGGCGCATGGGCAGTTTTGGCCTTGGTCGACCACGGCGAAACTCGCGGAGCTAGGCCAGTAAACGTTTCGTTTTAAAAGTTCTGGCATTTTCACGATCCTAATCAAAATTGGTTCCTTTAGGGGAGTGACGTTAGATGGCCCTTTTGCGGACGCTTCCTGCGGATCGTCGATCTCGTAATGAACTTCGCTACTCGTATATCACTAACTTTTTAATTTGCATCTCTATTATCTCACACATACTAGTTATTATACGATCATAATACAGCAGACTATACGAAAGTCCACCTGACTCAAATATAAAGCCCCATTTTGACCAAGCTTTACGAAGGTATACGCGTGGACTAGTGACGGCGAAGTCTAACCGTCACCACCGAGAATTTAAGAGCATGATTCTCTTTCCGAGCGGTCAGCACTGCGACTAATGGAAGCACGACAAAGGATGAGTAATTGAATTCGTGTGCGCGGGCGTGAGTAAAGTGGCGAGAGGACTCTTCGCCAGTCGACTCAAATCCGCACTTGCAAATTAATTTGCTGAGCCTTTATCGACCATCCGGTAGTCATGACATCGCTTGCTGGTGTTCGCTGCTCTAACTCAGGATGCAAGGGTACTGGAAGGCTTCATTTCGATCTCACCTTCCCATCCCAAAGCCGAAACATGCGTTGATCGCACCTCCCAAGTAACCCATGTCGTGTGAGCTCGTGACGTCATACGGCCCGACGAACAACTCAGTAAACAGCAATGTCACCGGCCATCCTGCCAGAGTATATATTACCTCGATTTTTTGCTCACAATTCTGACGCCGGCATAGCGACGCCCGGTTTCCTAAGTAAATGAGGTCTTTACCAATATCGCGTTAAATGTAAGATTCAAATGCCTGATTCACATTCTATCGGTAGAAAACTTCACACGCCACTCCAGACAACACTAGTATTAAGTGGGTGAATTAACTAATCATGAAATTACCGCTACTTGAACTGGGCTCAAATGTGCGCACAATTTAACATCTTTGGTAACGACCAGCTTTTCGAAACACCTGGACGAGCTTGGAAAATTCCTGACAGTAAGATTTTTACGCAGTGCGGCGAATGAGCACGCTAATTTCTAAGTATCTGATGCGTCACTAGCGTAGCAGGTTTCCTAACTCGCAACGCAGCAACTACTGCGACCACACATAAACTAGCCTGAGGACTTGGTGACAGTATTTTGAGCAGAATGCGTTCATCATCATCATCATCATCATCATCATCATCATCATCATCATCATCCTGACTATACCCACTGCAGGGCGAAGGACTCTCCCATATTCCTCCAATTAACCCGGTTCTATGCTAGCTGCATCCACTTGACCCCTGCGCACTACTTAACTTCATCCGCCCGCCTAACTTTACGCCGCCCCCTGCTACGCTTTCCTTCCCTTTATATCCTGTTTGTTACCCTAAGCGACCATCAGTTATCCTCTTTTTGCACTACATGTCCTGTCAAATGCCCAGTTCTTGATTTCCCCTGAATGTAGCTGAAGTTATTTCTCTGACCAACTCTGCACGCTTCCTATCTGTTAAAGTTATGAATACATTTTTTCGTTCCATTGGCTTCTGCGTTGTACTCAACGTAAGTAGAACCCTTTTCGTTAACCTCCCCGTTTCAACCCCATAGGTGAGTACAGGTAAGATAGAATTGCTGTATACTTTGCTCTTGAGCGATACCGATAAGCTCCTAGTCATAATCAGCGAGCACTTGCCAAATGCGCTCCATCACAATCTTATTCGCCTTGTTATTTCCCTTTCATGGTCCGGATAAGCGGTTACTACCTACCCTAAGTAGACATATACTCCTACTTGTTTCAGTGCTTCACTACCTAACGTAAGCTGCTGTTTGTTTCCGAGGCTGTTTAACATTCCCTTAGTCTTCTGCATACTGATTTTCAAGCCTACATTTCTGCTTTATCTTTGTAAGTCATCAATCATTCTTTGCAGTTCATCCTCTGAGTTACTTAGCAAGGCAATGTTTCCACAACTTTTGTATCCACTTACCCCTTTCCCCCAGTGCAGGGTAGCAAACCGGTTTCTTTTACTGATTAACCTCCCTGCCTTTCCTCCCCATTTCCTCCCTCCAATGTCATCAGCGAATCGCAGATTACTGAGGTATTCTCTATCTACCCTTATCCCTAACTGCTCCCATTCCATGTCCCTGAGTACTTTCTCTAAGCAAGCTGTTAATAGTACTGGGGAGATCATGTCTCCTTGCCTAACACTTTTCTTAATTGAGATTTTGTAACTTCCTTTATGCAGAGCTATGGTTGCTGTGGAGCCACTATATGCATATCTTCCGGTACTTTCACATACAGCTCGTCTACACCCTAACTTCGCAATTCCAGCATGAACGCTGAGTTCTCTGCTGAGTAAAATGCTTTTTCGCAATTATTGAATGCTATGTATAAGGGCTGGTTATATTCCGATCATTTTATATCACCTGGTTAATGGTAAGAATATGATTAATAGTAGAGTACCTCTTCCGAAAAGCTACCTGATATTTTGGTTGATTGAAGTCTAAAGTTGTCCTGATTCTATTAGCGATTACCTTAGCAAATAGCTTATACGTAACACATAGTAAGCTGACTGGTCTGTAATTTTTCGACTCCTTAGCTTCCCCTTTCTTATGAATGAGGATAACGTTTGCATTCTTCCATGGTTCCGGTAGCGTCGATGACACCAGGCGTTGCGTATACAGGGTGGCCAGTTTTTATACCACGATATTCCACCGTCCTTTAAAAAATCTTGTGTTACCTGATGCTCTCCAGCTGGTTTCTCCTTTTTGATAGTTTCTAAACCTTTCTTTACCTCGTCCCTCGTAACTGGCTGAACGTCTGACTGCTTTTCCCTACTGCCAATCTCATTATTGTCCCGACTACTTTGGTTACTATACAGATCAGTACAGAACCCCTCAGCTACTTTGACTATCTTGTTCATATTGTTGATGACGTTCCCGGCTTTCTGCCTTGCATACATCCGATTTTCGCCTATGCCCAATTTCTTCTTCACCGCTTTAAGTATTTCCCCGTTCTTTACAGCATGATCCATTTTCTCCATGTTATACTTCCTCATATAGGTCAGTTTACGCTTATTGATTAGCTTTGCTATCTCTGCCAGTTGTATCTGGCCTATTGGGTTGGAAGCCTTCATTCTTCGGCGTTTCTTAATGAAATCTTTTGTATCCTTAGACAGCTTTCCTGTATTTTTTCTAACTATCCTACCGCCTACTTCTGCAACAATGCGTTACTACCATCTTATAAGGTACGTTGGCTCGAATTGTGATCCGGAAACTCTTCCCTTTCGCTCTGAAATATGCGCCTTTAACAAAGACCAACATTGATAAAGTTATAACTTATGCCAGGCTTCCGTAATAGCTTTAAATTGACGAATGAAACTGTATCACTGCAAATTTACGGCATATAAACAAACTAGGTTTCATCATCATCATCATCATCATCATCAGCCTGATTATACCCACTGCAGGGCGAAGGCCTCTCCCATATCTCTCCACTTAACCCGGTTCTGTGCTAGCTGCATCCACTTGACCCCTGCGAACTTCTTAATCTCATCCGCCCACCTAACTTTCTGCCGCCCCCTGCTACGCTTTCCTTCCCTTGGAATCCAGTTTGTTACCCTCAGCGACCATCGGTTATCCTCTCTTCGCACTACATGTCCTGCCCATGTCCATTTCTTCTTCTTAATTTCCACTAGAATGTCGTTAACTTGAGTTATTTCTCTGACCCACTCTGCACGCTTTCTATCTCTTAATGTTACCCCTACCATTTTTCGTTCCATAGCCCTCTGGGTTGTCCTCAACTTAAGTAGAACTCTCTTGGTTAGCCTCCATGTTTCAGCCCCATAGGTGAGTACAGGCAAGATGCAACTGTTGTATACTTTCCTCTTGAGCGATACCGGTAAGCTGCTAGTCATAATCTGCGAGTGCTTGCCAAATGCGCTCCATCCCAATCTTATTCTTCTTGTTATTTCCTTTTCATGATCCGGATCTGCGGTTACTACCTGTCCTAAGTAGATATATTCGCCTACTACTTCCAGTATTTCGCTACCTAATGTAAACTCCTGTTCCTTCCCGAGGCTGTTGAACATTACCTTAGTCTTCTGCATATTGATTTTCAAGCCTACCTTTCTACTTTTCCTGTCTAGGTCATCAATCATTATTTGCAGTTCATCTCCCGAGTTGCTTAGCAAGGCAATGTCATCAGCAAATCGCAGATTACTGAGGTATTCTCCATCTACCCTTATCCCTAACTGCTCCCATTCCAAGTCTCTGAATACTTCCTCTAAACAAGCTGTGAATAGTACTGGGGAGATTGTGTCTCCTTGCCTAACACCTTTCTTTATGGGAATTTTGTTGCTTTCTTTATGTAGAACTATGGTTGCTGTGCAGCCACTATATATATCTTCCAGCACTTTCACGTACGGCTCGTCTACCCCCTGATTTCGCAATGCCTGCATCACCGCCGAGGTTTCAACTGAGTCAAATGCTTTTTCGTAATCAATGAATGCTATGTATAAGGGCTGGTTATATTCCGAGCATTTTTCTATCACCTGATTGATGGTATGGATATGATCGATAGTAGAGTACCGTTTATATTGACCTACTAGGTTTATATTGACCTAAATATGTCGTGATCTGAAGCCTAGTACAATAGTGATATAAAATTTCAGCGAACTAAAAAAAAAAAAAAAAAAACCCACGGACGAAGGTAGACGAGACACCACGAACGCTGCACTTCAACTGAGGATTATTCCACGAACAGGGTTTTATGTACAAACGGAGTGCATGTACATAAAAGTGTTCCGCGACCAGATAACAATAATCGGAAGTACGCACAGCAGCCATGAGTACCTTATGCCACTCACGTTTATTACATAAGCGCACCTTCTGTCGCCTACATGACTGAACCAACACGTTTGCCTTGAGGTAACCTACTTATTTTCGCGTAGCGCCACAGTCTTAAACTTGCGCATTACACGTGTCCTATTCAAAAACGCTTTGCATGCTGGCTCGTGTGAGGCCTGAAAGTTTTAGACACGAAAGAATGAAGATATTTTTGAATCCTTTAGCGTATTTAATAAAGGAGGAGAAGAAAAGGAGGGCGGAAGGCAGGGATATCAACCAGAAATAATTCGGTTAATAATAAAATAATTCCGGTATTTAATAATAATAATAAAAAAAAAACTGAGTCAGTGGCCTTTCTGGGGTGCCATGCAAAAAAAAAAAAATAAATAAAATAGATTACATCAAGGCAAACGTGTTGGTTAAGCCAGGTAGGTAATAAAAGGTGCACTAATGTGGTAGTAGTCAGTGGCATATGGCCCTAGTGCTTGGTGTGCGTGTTTCCGATTTTGTTATCTGGTCGCGAAATACATTTATGCACTTGCGCCCCTTTTGTACATAAATTCCTGTTTGTGAAATAAATCTCATTTGATGTCCAGCATTCGTGATTTCTCCTCGTCCGTGTGTGTTTTCATGCGTTGGTATAACGTTTCACAATTGTACTAGGAACCAACTAGCCCAGTTTTCTATGCTTAGTATTAACGTCTAAAGCCCTAGTACGCTCAACCTCTATGGTTTAATGGTCAGCCTTGTCGACTGCAGAGGACTTTTGTTTGATCCTGGCAGCAATGCCCGAATTTGGATGGAGTCGAGGCGTGGTGCACTCGTGCATTGTACGTGCGATGACAGTGCACGTTTAAGAACCCCAAGTGGTACAAATTAACGGAGTCTTAAACCACGGCGTCCCTAATAGACTGAGAAGATTTGAGACGTTAAATCGCATAAAGGGGATAGTGTAAATGTTCTAGAGTGGAGCTCCTAGGCGCCTGCATGATTCGGGCTTGAGCAGCGTCAGCATCATCGTCGCCATTGCCGTCACTGTTGGTGTAACTGAGTGACAGTTACACCCCCCCGCCCCCCAAATCTCAAATTGCAAAAGCCAACTTAGGGTGCGAGATTCAGCGCGACCTCGGCCGACTTTTCATGGTCACACGTTCGGCGAGTGGCAGCGTTGGGATCCTGTGGAGCCCCTTAATTACCTGTACTGTCGTGATGTTTGCAGAGATGAACAGAGTAGTGGGAGAGGCTATAGACCTGCCTAAGAACCTGTCTGCAGTATCTGTCGAAGTATTTTTACTTCCGATGAAGTGAGTAACTGCGTTCTGCAATGTTGGACATCGGCTTGCTGATATGGCTGTCTATTTCTCGCCTATCACGCTCTCTAAAGCCATTGTGAACTTCCTGCGTCACGCAAAACCGCACATATGTCCACGCCAATGCTAGCCACAGCGGACTTCATACCACTTATACCCGAAAAAAATATCTTATCTTTCCTTTGCAACTCTTCCTAATGCTGTGAAGATTTCGCGAAACACTTGTATAAACATTCGCGTTTCTAACCATGGCATTAATGCAGCAAGCAGAACCTATCTGTCTCCATTTCTCTCACTGCACTCACTGCAATTCCTTTTTCCTTTCTTCCTCACAAATGAGGACTGGAAAAAGAGTAAATTGAAGAATAAGTATCCATGGAAAATAAAGTGTGCGTCGTAACTGTACATACCTATTTGGCTCTGTGAACTGTTTGCCTCAATATCTAACCAATATATTTAATCTGTTTTTTTTTCTTTTTTTTTTACCATTCTCAATATCTGACAAACATTTATTCTGTTCCCTTTTCCATTCTTTCAGCTCTCGTTAAGGAGCTTGGCATCTAGAGGCCGTCGCCTCATTGGGCACCGTTATCAAAGTCATAGCCTATGCCGAGCCATGCCGAGCTCAACGCGCGTCATTTAGTTAGTTTTTGTGCCTTAGTTGCAGATCTTTAAATAAAAGTTACCTTCTTAGTGGCGACATTTACAACACCTCACTCACATGGGGAGAGGGGGGGGGGGGATTGGAGACCTTTGTATGCAAGGTAAGCAATAAAGCATTAGGGGTTAGTGCTTGTTTATGTGGATGCCAGGACGAACATTTTGTCGCGCTAAGTACTTTTTGCATTTTTTTGTTGTCCTTCATATTACGACAAATTACATTCTCGTTTATTGCTATATTGGCTGCACAAACGCACGCGCAGTGGTTGCGGTCAACCGACGCAGTTTGACTGTTGTACGTATTTTTATATTTGGGAGTCAAATTTCCTCCGCTGTGTTCACAAACTTGATTACCGCTATTTTTACCCTGTTTTCTCATTCTACATCATAAGCCCGGTTTAGTGCTTTATATGGCAACCTCCACTGCTTTATTTTATCTCAGCCTTGACTTTCATCAGTCCCAATCTCTCTATCCTCGCAGCGTTCTTGATGTTACTTCCCGACACGAATCTCTGACGTTTTTCGGTACATTGTCATTCCCTTCAAATTCCCACCGATAGCCTCCATTCATCGCAGACAAGCGTGGTTCTGTCACTAATATACTGTGGCTTCCACTCACCCCTGCTGAGTATAGAAAACCCAGCCCCTACAAATTCCCTGATCAGCCTTCTTATTCCCCGTTACAAAAATACCCTCCACATAGGATCGAAAAAAGAAAGGTAAAATGAAGCGAGAAAAAAAACGGCTGATGAACGGGAAGCGTTCAACAATTATCTGAACGTAGGATCCTCAGCTTCCAAATAGCACATAACTTATACAAGGGGTACTGCAGAAGAGATACAAAAAGCGCTACCTTAGCGACTGCTATCATTGATGCACCTGTAAGAAAGTGCCGCTATAGAAAAAAAAATACGACACAGTTGTTGGCAACAAACTTTTATACATCGAGGTTAGAGGAAGGCTACACATGCGAATACGTTCAACAACTCTGCCCCTGAAACTGTTTGTACGCATGTAGCCGGCGTTTATTTTTTTTTTTTTTTCAAAGTTGATACGCATGAGACGCGGCACCTGTGAGGACTGCGGATAAAGATAACGTTGAATATGTCGCAGCGTATACTGGTAAACAACCAGTTATATACTTTTGCCTCTGGAAAGAGGCGCACGTGTTGGATAGCGAATTCTTCCCTAGCACGAGGCAAGGTTGCCCGCGAATTGTTATTGCTTGCCGAGGTCAACGGACAACTGCTTAAACACATAGCAACACAGGCGGTAGTGAGTGATTCAGGTAGTGCTTTTTAATTACCTCGGCCAAGTGTTGACGCCTTATTTTTCGAAATTTACAAATAAACGTTTATTTTCTTAACATTCGCTAACCATCGCTAAAGCGTTTAAAATTCAACAAAATATATTCCACTTTTAGTAAATAACCTCGTCTAACCAGAGCGAACATTAAGTTCACATTGATAGAATGCGGCAAAGAGGCAACATTAAATTGGTGCTCAAGCTCACACTGATATTATGTGCTCATATATTGCAATCATGAACTCAGCCAAGAGTGATGACCGATACGTGGTTAACGGGTAATGAAATAGTGTAATGAAACTGTGACTTCGTGCATCGAATTTGAGACAGGCACTGTAATCTTTGTTAGTTGACGATCATTACTCTAGGCAGAGCGCTTAAAATACACATAATTCTTGAAATATGCCTATATTGATGATTTACACATGATTTCAAGAGTATATAAACAAAACGCATGCACGCTTTGTGGAGATGCTAACTTTTGGGCGCAATATACACGTTTTATCTACCAACGTTTAAAATTTCTATAATTGTTCGGTACAAAATGTTAACACCCTGCACTTTGCACAACTAATACCTAACAATCATTCAGTCTTTGATGGGTGTGGCTTCGTGTGGACTGCCAAGAAAGGTAGATCAGCTAGCTTGGCAAATGCAATATAAGTATTTTATTACGAATATACAAATTGTGAAAGTTACCGAGTGAGCGTATCCTTTCCTGGCTCAATAACTTTCCGCGAATATTTTGCTCAGTTATCGTTGTCTTTAAGAGAGTCAACAGACCTTAACGTAGAAGAGAGCCAGGTTGTTGTGCCGCCTTACGGCAGGTTACTCGATAATGCGGAATTTGAGAGAAGCGGCTGAGGTTCTGAGCCATTGACGATCACATGCGGAATGAGCAGTGGACAACAGCGGCGAAGCAAATCTTCTCGGTCAGTGCATTAGCGGCCGCCGTACCAGGGGCTTGGGAGAGATTCTGTAACTCTACTTACCCTCTTCCCTCATTTTCTTTCTTGAGCTCTTGCTTATGGCACGGCACTATCCTCCTGCTTTCATCCTCGAAAGTCTGCTTTGTCTTCTTTCTGCACAATTCTTTTTATGCTTTTGCTGTACCCACCTCCTTTGTTTTCTCCCCACGTGGCCTTCGCTATCGCCGCACTTTCAACACTGCTCTGCTCCGCGTTCGCTCATTTGCATCATCTGTTGTGCTCATAATTCGCTCTACTGATTACGTCAGCCGCCGATGTCAACTTTACCCTAAAATAGGTTTTGAAATGTCACTACAAGTGTTTACGTTAATTTACAGCGCTTTAGATGTCGAAGGGTGACATAAATCGTGTACTATACGACTGAGAACTGAGAAGCAAATTATGCTGCGTGGTTACTTTTTTCGAAAAAAACGTGTGGTGAATTGTAATTCTGTTTATTTAAGTTGAAATTTGTCAAGATATGACGAATACATGAATATTTAATTATATTATCATTATATCACGCAACACTTGGACTTTTCGGTCTCTCCGCCTGTTGTTGCGTAGAATTATGTAAGAAGATTTCGAATAAAAAGCATTTTCGTCTCGGTTGCATGTGATATTCCCTACCAAAAGGGTTAATTATTTGTACACGAACATTGCAGCAAAAAGGTGCCTGGTCGGGAGAATAACTATAGAGAAAAGATTGCTGAACTTCGATCAAACTGTTGGGAGAGAAACCGACGTTTCGTTGTCGACTCGGCCCTTCTACAGGGTTCAATGGGTGGAAGCAAGAGACGCGCTTTCAGATCTCAGTAGCACTGTGCGGGAAATTGTGTTGTAAGACTCGAGTAACGCGAGTTGGAGAGCGAACATTGGGTGATCGCAGGGCGCGCGGAATGCGGGCTTTGGGACACCGCGAAAGCCATGGACATAATCTGAACGAAGGGAGCCTTGGGAACTGTTATTATTGAGAGGGCCGGGTGTTTTGTAAATCCTAGACAACTGTGAACTGTTGCTTGAAGGGGTCGGATTCGATGTCATGAAATTTAACGGGCTCAAAGTAAATGTGATCGTACACGTCGTTACAACGCTGTGCGATTGGACTAGTCTTTACAGAAAGTTATTCGTTTCGTGTTATAATTGACGGAAGAGTCAGCAAAGTTTGATCTGACAGATGACACAGGAGGAATGTCCGAGTGTTGAGGATGGCTTGTGGCAAATCCATTTTCTTTGGTTGGAAAAAAAGTAGGCCAGTGTTTCACTCGTGCCTTTCTAGTACGGGATAGTGACAGAATAGGTTTTAGTGGTCTGGGTAGTATGCTTAGATTGGAGTTTTGGTTTGTTGTGAAGCCGTCAGACGAACCATCGGATACATTTCTTCATATAACTGCTAGTGATACCCTGACCGTTGTAAGAGACAAAAACAGCGCAGGCGTTTCTTCGATGATTACAGATGCAAACATTATAGCTGGCTTTTAGTTATAGCAGTAGTGGTTTATAAAATTCTGTTGGGCTCATGGGCTCATGGGCTCAACATTACCTGGCGCCTAAATACGCACTTTCGAAAAAATCTGCGCTGTAAGCACCGCCGCCAGAGCGATCAATCAACGGCACAAATGGCACGTCACTTTGCTCGCCGCTACTTGCTGATACAGGACACGAAGGGCAAATGTGCCATGCTGCACTTTTGTCATTGATTGACGGTGCTGGAGGCGGTGCTTTCTGGGCGGGATTTTCCAACAAAGATTGCCAAATATTATTTATATATAGAGCCGAGTGTAATCGCGTTTTCGAAATTCTAAAAACTGGTATGGATACTACTAATTACTCGACTGCAAATCTTTAACACAACCAGACGACTAACGATAAAAGTTAAAATTTCATTATCAGAAATTAAGCAAGCCGTTTACTGGATAATATTATTGATCACTTTTGGATGCCCGCCTGATTTAGCAATAATCTGCCTTAAAAACGTTGTTCGCACCTTAAAATTGTATCTATAAATAACATAACGTACTTAGCACGTGGCAGGGGTGTTAATAGAGTGTAGGGACCGAGACATCCTAAGGGGTGCTCTAGCTTTTTCTTCTTCTGTAATTATTCAGCTTCTTATTCCGCCTTTTGATGACGCCCCAAAGTCTATGAGGCTTTCGCCTTCGTAGACCAAGCCCTCAGGGCAAGACATTTAAGAAAAGTGCCGAGGGAGGAGCCTTTTTAGCCGAGCAACATGCACCACCTGTGTCCTGCATGACCATCGTCCACTTTCAACGTGGCGTGATATCATATAGCTGACGTCACTCAGGCTCTGCAGAGCAACAAAAGGACAGCTATAGTGGAACAGCGGAACACTATAGCGGTCCTTTTGTTGCTCTGCAGAGCCTGAGTGACGTGTGCTATGTGATATCACGCCACGTTGAAAATGGCCGATGGTCATGCAGGGCACAGGTGGTGCACGTCACTTGGCTAAAAAGGCTCCTCTGGCTCATATTCAGATATGTGGCGCAAAAAACACAAACACAGGAGAAGATACACAACACCCCACTTGTGCAGCGGCGCCTACGCGTCGCAGGACAAGAAATATCAAGAAATAGGGTACTTCGAAAGCAGTGATTGAGGGTATAGCGGCTGTTTCTGTATATCGAGTGACGTGGTCAACTCATGCCACTATTCTACGGGTGCCACTCGATGGCCGCGGGAAAGTGCTAAAGAGGGCCCATCTGCTCAAAGGGTGCGATCGAATGTGCGATGGGTGCCGCGGTCCTGGTAAGAAGACTGTACCGCTGGCGCCTTACACTACCGACAACATGCGCTGAATGGTTTGATGAAGTTTTGGCCAGTAAAATCATTCCAGTGTGCTGTGAAGGGTCCGAGCGACACCAGAGTCGTCAGATGTGGTGGCATCGTGAGTCATTTCAAGAATAACAATACGGATATTCTCCAACACGACGAGAAGAAAGCGTGCACCTCCAGGGGTGAAATTCTTCTTGTAAAGTGGACCGGCATGCATACAGAAACGCACATCTAGTAAAGCATGAGCGGTGGCGAAGAGCAGCCTCAAAGTCTGATTGTTGTGTTGTTCAAGCTGAACACTTGAAGATCAGGAAACTTTACTGAGGTGGACGCCGCTTAGTTATCGAATATGTCATCGTCGCTATCCGTTGAAGAAAGAGGCAAGTACGAGAGATGCGTCGGCGTATTGACGGTCATAGTGGAGTAAACTCTTGTAACTGCAAAATACATCGGGCAAGACGGCCGCAAAGGTCACGGACGTTTACAAGCCAAGGGAGTGAATGATAGTCGTAAATGATGGTAAAAACATTTTCATAAGGTAGGAACGAAATGGTTGCACGCGAGACACCTTTATTCAGTAAAGGTGTGCTTGCGGTCGGAGCTGCTCAACGAACGACTAGCATAAGCTATCACATGCTGATCGCAGAAGTAGCGCTGGGCGAGCACAAAGCCAGCGCCCACGAGGGCGGCAAAAGGGTAGAAGTGGCGTAGAATAGGTCCGGATATAAGCAAGAATTTCCGATCGCAGAAAGCAGAATCACAGTCAGCAGTCCAATTGGACGGTGCAACCTTGCAGTAAGGCATGTGAGTGGATAGGTAATGTCAGCGAATCGGAGCACAAGAGCCTGAAATAGGAACATAATCCTAAAAAGCTCCGAAGTTCCTCCACTGAATTCGGCGCTGCGAAGCTAGTTACAGCCTCAATCTTTTGAAAATCCAGCCGAACACGATCCCTAATGACCACGTGACCGAGGACAATTGTTTGATGTTCATAAAAGTTGCATTTCTTATAGTTGAGGACGAGCGAGGCCTGCTTTTTCAATGGAGTCAAGAACGATAGCTAGCCGGCTATTATGCTCATGAAAGGGGTTGCCGAGTGTTACAATGCCGTCCAAATTGCACATAATTTCAACTTTAGCCCGCACAGAATGTTTCAGTGAATCGTTCGTTCAAACGTTGCAGGCACATCGTATAATCTAAAGGGCATTACGTTAAACACATGAAGACTATCAGGGGCCACAAATGCCTTTTTTGTTTGTCGCTCGGGTGCACTGATCTTAAGATCACCAAGGAGAAGTATGGCGCTGAGTGAAGACAGGCGATTACATCGTCAATACTTGGAAGCTGGTACACATCTTTTGGTTAGGTATTAAATCGACGATAGTTCACACAGAAGCGCCGTGAATTATCTTCTTTTCTGTTTTGTGGCATGGACAACTGGAGCTGCCAAAGGACTGGAAGATTCCTGGCCGGTAGGCTGACGTTTGCTCGGCGACACAAGGTATAGGACTTCTGTCTGATCGGGTGAGAGGTTGCGATAATAACCGCATGATAAAAGCAAGAAGTTGTAATCGGTGACCGACGACCCCTAGGGGGAAAGGGGTAAGGTATATACAAAAACATCCTTGCAATGCAGGTCAGTCAAAGTTCGGCGCCCGTTTATTTGTGAAGACGTGTTAATCATTGCCTGAATTCGAGACTGCACAAGGGTGTGTTTTCTTTCCAAGAGCACGGTAACTTAGTGCTGCTTCTGAAATCGACACACCTTCTTCGAAATGGGCAAGTTTAATGCCACGATGTAACACGGCTGGCTCGTCTGAATAGTTCGCGCCCCAGAGCAAAGTGCGACCTTTGGTCACTGAAACTATGCAATGGGGCACCAAGGCGCTTTTATTTGCACTGGTAAGTGCTGATTCCACTACGACGTCACAATCTTAGTTCGCACAGTTTGCAGGCGAAACAACCTGGATGAATTTTGCAGACTTCGCAGGAACAACTGCATTTTCAGACGCAGAACGCCCCCGAATCAAGCGACGAGGCATCTAAAAGAGCGGACATCAACGTAATAAATTCAGCGAAATGTACAAACTGGCTGTCTAACATTGCTCCGCACTGTCGCAAAAATCTTTACCAAGAATTACTTCGCCTGTAGCACGTGGCATTATTTGTGGCGGACTTACTCAAACACGTGATACGCCCGAAACGCACGCACGCACGCACACACACACCCACACCCACACACACACACACACACACACCCACACACACACACACACACACACACACACACACACACACACACACACACACACACACACACACACACACACACACACACACACACACACACACACACACACACACACACACACACACACACACACACACACACACACACACACACACACACACACACACACACACACACACACACACACACACACACACACACACACACACACACACACACACACACACACACACACACACACACACACACACACACACACACACACACACACACACACACACACACACACACACACACACACACACACACACACACACACACACACACACACACACACACACACACACACACACACACACACACACACACACACACACACACACACACACACACACACACACACACACACACACACACACACACACACACACACACACACACACACACACACACACACACACACACACACACACACACACACACACACACACACACACACACACACACACACACACACACACACACACACACACACACACACACACACACACACACACACACACACACACACACACACACACACACACACACACACACACACACACACACACACACACACACACACACACACACACACACACACACACACACACACACACACACACACACACACACACACACACACACACACACACACACACACACACACACACACACACACACACACACACACACACACACACACACACACACACACACACACACCACGCCGGGGTGGCGCAGTGGTTACGGCGCTCGACTACTATTCCCAAGGACGCGGGTTCGAATCCTGGCCTTGGCAGCAGCTTTTCGATGGAGGCGAAATGCAAGGCGCCCGTGTGCTGTGCGATGTCAGTGCACGTTAAAGAACCCCAGATGATCGAAATTTCTGGAGTCCTCCATTACGGCGTCTCTCATAGCCTGAGTTGCTTTGGGACGTTACCCCCTCCCCCCCCCCACACACACACACTTCCTGCCTGGTCCCGTTTTCTGGTGTTTCGTGCCCAGGAGTTCAAAACAGTTGATGAACTTCTCTTTAGCGCAGGTAAAAAAAAAACACGGCGTGCTTTTTCTCTGAGATGAGTGCTAGTGAGCCATCCTCGCACACTACTCAAAAAGCCCTAATTGAAGAGGTAACGAGGTTCTGAACGCACGAGTTTCTTGATATGGCCCTCTCGAGTGTCTCTGAGTGGTCGCATGGAACCTAATGGTGTTTACAACTGTAAACACCATCAGGTGCCACGCTGCTCACAAAGGACGCCAGCGTCCAAATCAAAAATTTACTTTGATTCCGTATGCTTGTCAGACTTCACATTAGCTCAAATGAACAGGGCGACGTTGTGATCTGGACATAGGGTTCTACATCCCAGCCATCTTTCCTGCTTGCTTGCAGAAGCCTCTCAATATGTCAAAAGCCTAGTGCTGCAGAACAAGCGGGGGAGAGGAAACGAAGGCATGACTCAAAGGAAGCATGGTTTCCACGGTTTGCTGCTTGTGTGGCACCACACGGAAAATGGCTAATGCAACCACTTGCTCAGCTAGCAAACTTTGCGGCGTTAAACAAACCATATATGAAGAGTTTTTACTTTCGAAATGTGCGAAATCGAACTTGGTAGAGACCGCGCAATACGCGGAGTTTTTTTTTTTTTTTTTATCTACACTAAAACGCTGGATGCTTCACTGTGATATGCTTTTGAATTGTAGTTTTGAGTCCAATAAATCAGAGAAAAGAACTCTGGGAAAACTCACAACCGCAGCTGAACTTTATCTAATTTTTGTTGTCTGCATTCAACTGATTCCAAGAAATGAAAAAATAAACGGTTAATATGTTGATTTTTGCAGAAACGCTGTGTAAAGAGTTCCACCAAACTTTGGCAATGCTTCATTGGCCATGTAAGTAGCTTCTTGAACATACGCCTCATAGAACGCTAGAGTTCTTTGAGTGATGTCCGCACTTGCAACCCGACATACCATTGCTATGATTGCAAAAAGCTTGGCAAGTGGAAGCGATGCATGCCTCAATTCGAATGCGCCGCCGTTATGTTCACCCATAATGTACAAATTGTACACGAGTCAAAGAAAGCATTTCATATGTGTTAAATGATGTGACAAGTGCATCAGCAGCTTATCTGTAACGTTCAAGGAGAATGAAATTGGCTTTCTTGGAAAAACGTAATTTTGTTTCATGTCTTGTGCGTTTACATTATTCGCAACTACGAATCCATTGTTAAGGTATATTTTCTTGTTTTTCTTTTTCCATTTTCGCCTTTTCGGCATACCTACATACTGCTGTTTTGGTTGCAATAAACGTTTTGTTGGGAGTGAGCACTCATGTTGTGCTGTCTTCCCATCTGTCGTCGTTCCTTGGCGCTAATGTAAATGAAAGTTGTCTCCATTTTGTTAATTTTTATTATTGTGTAGCTTCTTAATTTTAATTCGTTCACAGGAAGGGAAAGGCGCAGTATCTGTCCCACTTGTTTCTGTGGACACCTGAACCGTGTCGTAAGGGAAGGGAAGAAGGTGGGAGTGAAGGTGGATAGGGAGAAAGAGGGGTGGTAGTGAAGGGCTACAGAGTAATTTCGACCAGCTGGTGGCCGCTCACGTGGACACGGTCAGTATGTGGATTTGTTTCGCTGAAAGCTCCTTTAGGGGCTCTGCGATATCAAAGCACACGAGCAGGTGTCCTTTGAGGAGCAAAATCGACATTGTTCGCTTTTTCAGGTTTTAGAAAATTCGTTTAGCTTCGCGCCCCGCCGCGGTGGTGCAATGGTAAGACGCCCGACTACTGTGCCGGAGTACCCGGGCTCGATCCCGACCGCTGCGGCTGCGTTTCGATGGAGGCGAAACGAAGAGGCGCCCGTATGCTGTGCGATGTCAACGCACGTTAAAGATCCCCAGGTGGTCGAAATTACTCCATAGCCCTTCACTACGGCTCCCGTTTCTCTCTTTACACTTCTACTCCCACCTTCCTTCCTTCCATTACGGCGCGTTTCAGGTATCCACAGAAGCAATTTGACAGGTACTGCGCTTTTCCCTTCCTGTGAACCAGTTATTATTATTATTATTATTATTATTTAGCTTCGCCTTCGAGTTGACGGCGCGTTTGATGTGCTCACCTAGAAATGGAAATGTCTAGTGCCTGTTCAGTTTTGCGCCTGGAAGCCAGCATGGAGTGAAGACATTTCTGGACTCATGCGCTGCTTTAGTTGCAGTGCAACCTATATGCACGACGTGGTTAACATGAAACTTCGTTTAGGTTCGCCTTCGTGTGCTTCGTCCGATCCGCCTGCGTGTTGTGATCAGTTCCGGCGCCGGGCTGACAAAACACTTCATGATTGAAATGCTCCGAGTAGCGCCACATTAAGACAAACTATGTGCAGTTCATGTACCCGGCTAGACTTCTCGCGGTTTTTATCATTAGTTCAAGTAATCTTAATTGCCCTGAATAGTGGCAAGTGTTTATAGAGTTCATCTGAGTGAAGTTAAACGCACGGCAATCGTTTGAAACGTTGTTGGTGTTTTTGGGTTGGATTTTATGGCGCGTAAACAACTAAGGCTGGCATTTTCTAAATACGAGGCGTATTTTGTTTATTTTATATACAAACTACGAAGAGCGACTATTAATATGTGACTGGGCAGCAAAATCAAACTTCAGAGAGAAAGGTTTGGCGGTGACAAAGGGATGCGATTTCCGCTGTGCGATGTTGTGGTGTCATGAAAATATATATCCGCAAGGCTTTAGTACACATCCACGACTTCACCAGTCGACTAGCATACGTATCAGTTTATGCGGATTTAAGCCGCAGCTCTAATGCTGTTCTTGTCCCTGCATACTGCTCGTAAAATGAAAAGAAAATATCGTTCTACATTGAAGTGGAAGAATGAAGTGCTTTCAGACAGCTGAGGGTGTAATTTTCGCTTCAACCTGAAGACGTAGCGCATAAGTACGCACTGAACCAGATCAAAAGCGGGCATCACAACTCTACGCAGGGGCCCTGCTCTTAAAACGCGTAGCCGCCGTTCAGCGCCATGTTGTTTCTTTGATTGCATGGTTTTCATGATAATCACATGTTTCAAGTTTGTGGTGCGAAATCGCGAGCCTTTTGCGGCCACATAAAAATGTCGTGACCTTGAAAACGAATATTAAGCAGATCTGTTAGGGATACCTGGATGGTAAATATAAGTAACTGTGGAGGAAAAGAGAGAGAAAAAAAAAAGAAAATATAGGTGGTAGAGAGGAAAGGCTTTCTGAAATGAGGCGAAATGCATTGCTTACTGTAAAGGGGTGCTTCTTAAAGCCTGGCTGACGTTGTGCAGGGCATCATACGGTGATGTCAAAATGGCTTTTTTATGGCCTAAAGGATGTGCTGCTCTTGCCGTAAATGGCAGAATTTAGGTGTCACGTTTTGGGCGATATTGTAGGGCGCGCATAAATACATGGCGAATTTGACGTGTAGCATAGGCAACGGTTAACGCATCGCAGTTTGGTAGACAATTAATGTAGGGGGGGGAGGAGGGGGAAGTAAACTGATACATTCTGTTGAAATTACAGAAAATATTGAAATGACGTCATCCGTAGCACGGAGATTTAGTGGCCGCCACTTGTGCACACGCACGTCTCGCTTTTCGGGTTTAAGAGCTGGCCCTTCCGAAGTCATACTTGGCTGAATTTTGTTATGGCGTGACTTGTCTCAGATAACGCAATGCTCTGGTATCAAACCTTGACCTCTGTCTATGCGCTGCCAACACCACGTATCACATTTTGCGAGTGGTTATGAAAGCACATTTACAGCTTCTCTGAAAGCGCATGGGATTTTATGCAGTGATTTGGTTGCTTGATTCGGGCGTGTGAACAGTCACAATACGACGGCAACTGGTCGTCGCAAGTAATTTATTTTATCCTCATGCGAGTGCTCACAGCATGTATGCTAGCCAATTAAATGCTTTCTCGATTATTTTATTGATAATTAGCAAGTCACAAAGAAATGTCATGGCTCTGACGTTCTGCCATTTCTTATAAAATCACTATAGATGTCCTATATCGCACCCGTTTTTATAGATGATGGTTGCCTGATCGTACCCTTCATTACGTTGTGTTTATAGAACTGCCGCCCTTTTTTCCAGCTCCTGAATTTTTACCTAGTCACAACACCCCTTTTCCATTGACGTGAGGAAGAGATATCGTTTTTTAACCTCATTGATCTGTATTTTGTTTGCCGATGTTCTATCCGGCATCTTGTCGAGCTCGTAGGGGTATGGTGTGTGAGTGTTTGGACATGGATGTTGGATGCATTACATTAAAAGAACATAATATACCGGTGAAATGACAAACAGGTGTTTATTTACAATGTTGTAGAAGTGGGCTAAGGTGAGGTATACTAGCTCCAAAACACCACCGCCTTTTCCTTCTCTTTTGCGACCAAATACTTCATCGTCGTTAGTAGCGTTACAATATACTAACATTAGCAGTCATGCTTATTAGGCCATTATGTTATTCTGCGCGATGTAGGGTGAATGAAGTGAAAGCTGTCCATCAACAGCTTGACAGAGAAATGGGTTTTCTTTTGGCAACAACGTACAAAATATTCTACGCAGAGAAGAAACACTACTGCGTTAATCAGATTGAACTCTGAAACAACAGATAAACGTAAACGTACATAAAAGCTGCATTTGTTGGACATATCGAATGCAACCATAGATATACCATAAATATAATAATTCATACACATAATAATAAACCATAACTATAAACATAATAGCAATAAACCATAAGAACAGAACATGAACATAAAGCAGATGGTTGGTTGGTTTGTGAGGTTTAACGTCCCAAAGCGACTCAGGCTATGAGAGACGCCGTAGTGGAGGACTCCGGAAATTTCGACCACCTGGGGTTCTTTAACGTGCACACAAAGAAGATGAAACGATTCGGATAATTCTTAGAATGCAAAGCTGATCCTGATATTCTGGATATCATTGGCGAAGCGTCACCGAACGCATGTGCTAGGCTGGTACAGGCTGTGTCGCTAAATTCTTATTAGTGAATAGTTTTCTACCTGCTGCGTTTTTCGGGACGGACCTCAACCGCTCTTAGCAGATGGGTGGCCGACCTTGTCGCATAATTTACGTATTGCTTCAGCTTTCTGATGAATCTAAGTATTGCTAAGGAAGTCACAAAATTATATATTCCTCGTAACTGCATCTATGCGCCAAGGTTGTACTTTATATATAACACAGAGAGAAAATACAAAGGGTGGTACGTGAATGGTCTGAGAGTCCTTGCTTACTTTCTGTAATTTGCTTTTTTCAGAGCGTAAGCTGTTTCTCTCAGTGTGCAATTTTACACTTCTCGCTTGGTCCGAAATGATCATGGTCGACTGTGGCCAAGAGTAGGTGTCCACCAAAGTGTCAAGCAGATAAAGCGCCCTTCTTTGCCAAAAGACACTTAAACAAAATGCATATAAAAATTTTAGAGTGAAGAGATGGCGCTAAGATGTTGTCACCTTCACTAACAAGACGAATCGTGAGCGTCCCCTTAAATAAAACCGTCAAGCTGCGTGCAAGCTTGATAGACCATGCAAAAATATGCTTAAAAGAGCTTACGCTCCTGTATAATCCATGCTTTTGTCCCCGCCTTCATTTTCTGTATGTCGGCACATTATGCAGGCGAGCTTTTCAGCTGATTTAACAAAGATGTGCATGGGGGCGAGAGAAGTGCAAAATATTTTTTGCTGTGCTGTTTGCACGATATGGACAAACTATATATTTTTACACTGCATGCCTTTAATGTGAAAACATCTCTTGCCTCCTGGGGTGTCATCACAACGTTTCACACGAGCTCTGGACATGGATGTGTAAAAAGCGCGTGCATATTCTGCTGCCAGTCATTGATGAGAAAAAAAAAAAGCCTTGTCCACTCCAGTACTCAAATCAACATCCTTCCTTGTGCCAGCCGAGCGTGCTAACCATCATTCTACGCCGACTTTTTTTTTCTCTTCATTATATGGAAAAGCTTCCGAGAAGCAAAAACTATAACCCGTCATGCCTCAAATCATTAGGCTGCATAATCAAAGCCGCTAAAACCCAGTAATTCCCCACCATAACGAATGTAAATATTCAGGGAGGCGCACAAGCATCGATATGCGGTAGTAAACCAGGTGGCTCTTCCAGGGCAGCATACACTCCCCGCACTAAAGCGCACTTTTCTCGGAATAAAGACTTCGTTAATCGTGGGTGGTTCAGCATGACGGCCCGTCATTCGTATTTTCCATAAACTAAATAGCGCCATCAGCACGAACAAATTATAAGGCATATAAGAGTCCTTCCAAAATGTCAAAAAACGAATACTAACTGCTTGGCGTGATTTCGACGTCCCTCTTTAGCAACTAATGCCCCAGAAAAACACAACATCACTACACTGAATAAAGCAGTGGTCAACGGTATCTGGCTTTTCACACAGGCCGGTCATTCATCGGTCATGGCACAAACAGTTGCTTGGCTTGAAGGCATGCTTAACAGGGAGAGTTGATGTGTGCAGTTTAAGAAAGAACGTTCTTGCAGCAGCCTGAATGCTCATGCGCTTAACAGGCTCTGAAGCGATAATGTCAATAAACTTCTGATAAGGTTGCCGTATGGAGAATAAAGACTTAGTAAGAACCTCAATCATCTTCCTTCTGGATAGGCTATACAAAGAATTTACAGAAAAGCGAGCAGTGAGGAAATTGAAGGTGTCCGCTACCTTTTTATGAAACCTCCTAGCGTCCGTTCACGCATTTGTCCAGTCATTGCGAATAGATAAGACAAGTGAGAACTAAGGCGCCTAATAAGCACAGATACTAAAAAGGGATGATTTGCCAACTTTAAAAAGCGAAAAAAAAAAACAACAAGAAATTAGCTGGTGCCCGAACGAGTGAACAAGACCTAATTCGCTAAAATCTACTGAAAGAAAAAGTTTATCACGACGCATAGGTTCCCTATACTAAAGTTGCGACTATTTAGTGTATTGAATACACCTCGTCCAATGTAGGACTTGCAGGACGTAGCCAAGCTTTGCAAACAAGAATGTTTTGCAGATTTGCGCGCGAGCAAACACCAAAAAGCTTCCGACCCATCCCCGCCTGAGCTTGTCATCTGATAGGTACGATATCTGAATCCCACTATGCTCCACTGTTGCGAACCTGATGCAGAGGGACCCCTAGATAGCGTAGGGGGCCGCAATCTCAACTTAATCCTCCAAAAGGACTCGGACTCGTACCCCACTGACCCAACCAGTGTCCTTGGGATTTGTCTAAATTAATAGCCGCATAAGGTCCCGCGCAAAACTGTTAAGCTAAATGCAAAGTTTGGAGCACACTCTTTTTGCCAGAACAACAAAGGGCGACATCATCAGCATAGGCCAAAATCTTAATTTCACATTGATCCGGCGGGGAATGGGGGGGGGGACCTCCAATAGCAGCATTATTGATAATGCTAAGACAAAGGGGTTAAAGATATAGGGCGAACGGCAAATGCGACAATGGAGACCCTTGGCGAATAGACGATTGCAGTATAACGGAATTGGCTAGCTATTGGTTAACAATTAGCGTTGTATAAGGCTCTTCATAGCACAGCCTTAGGCCCTTGAACAAATATCAACAATATTTGAAAGCTGCAAGGTAGCGAACAGGAAATCGTGACGGACTTTATCAAACGATCCAACAAGTTCAATCTGCATTAGAGCTACTTGGTCAATTTCAATTGATACTGTCTCTAATACCGAACGTGCAATAGAAATGTTGGTTTGTATACTGCGGCCTTTAATTCCACATACCTGGTCGCACTATACGCCGACTCCACGCCAATGTGTCTATAATTCTCCTTGTCTTGGGCAAGTACGCTCTAGGGCATAACGGAAAATATAAGAATGATAATAAAATTTAACCCAGTTAGAAACATCAGAAAAGAACAACACAAATCTGAAATGAAATAAAGAATACAATCAAAACCAAATGTCAACAAAAACAAAAGTAACACAAAATTAGAAGCACTGATAAAAAAAGCAAAGTAAGCGAAGTAGAGTAAAATTAAACTTGTACATGTCGGAAAAGCAACGAAACGCAGAACGAGATCATAACAGAACTAGGCCCGGAAGCTGCAATGCTTTCGCACTTCCGCACGTAAGGGGACCTAAGTGCTATAACTAGCAGCTTGCTAAGGACCTAAATGCTTTTGTAACCCGCTTTTGTACAAATTTTTGAAATCTAAATAAATGGAGTTGAAAGTGTACCGCTGTCATTTTGTAGAATGATCGAGGACTTTTTTTGATATCGTAGGCTTCATAGGAATTACACTCTCTTGGGTGCGGGATCAAATCTCGGTCTCGGCGGCCGCTTTTCGATGGAGGTAAAAAGCAAGACGGCCGTGTGCTGTGCGATGCCAGTGTACGTTAAAAAACCCCAGGTGATCGAAATTTCTGGAGTCCTCCACTAAGGCGTCTCTCATAGCCTGAAGCTCTTTGGGACGTTAAACCCTAGAAACGAAAGCAAACTTTTGCTCTACTCAGAGTAGTGCCTAAGTGCCTTTGTCATCTGGTTGCTTGCCCCACTGTCGGGAGTCAAATCTCTGCCACGGCGGCAGTATTTCGTCGCGGAAGAAAAACAGCCGTGCACAATTAGCGTAGAGGGAAGGCCCTCAGGTAGCCTAGATAGATCCGGAGGCGTCCACTATGGCATCCCTCACAAGCAATGTGTAGCTTTAAGAAGGTGAAACTTTCGAGTTATAGTTACTTTTCACTATACCTTCACACACAGAGAGAGAAAGCAATTTAATGAAAAGAGAGTATGAGAGGTCGACCGGTGGTAAGGTGAATCCGGCCTGCTAGTTCGCGATGGGGAAGAAGGACCGGGAAAGTAAACGACAGGTGCGAACAAAGGGTGATGATGTCATATTAGAGGGAACTGCTTGAGCTAGTTCGGGCTATAGAGGAGACCACGCCCACACTTGGCGGCACTCGTATCACACAACGCGCAGCACATGTCTTCCACACACTCCACTTCACATTGCGCACACACCGGCGCAGTTGCAGAGATCTGTACTTACAAACGCGCATACATGCACACATGCAAAAAAAAATAAAACAGAAACAAAAAACACTTCAAAGTATACACAGACAAATATTCCTGCGCGAACGCGCGTTAACATGTGTGATATGCCATGTATTACTTGCAGGCCGCTATAACACAGCGGACGAAAGTATCACAGACGAGAATATAGGCTTGTTTTACCTAAAAAGTTGAAAAAGTCTCCATCGCATGCCATATATCAATCATTAATATGCCAGTTGCCGTTATTATATCCTTGCTGCCGAGAGCAGCTCCGTCAGAAAGAGGGCAACACATAAAAGATTTGAAGTACTATAGCCTGGTCGGTTACCTGCTTGCCAGCATGCTCAAGCGCGCATGCGCAAGCGCCTTTCTCGTGTACGCTTCCGTTGATAAAGCGAAGCTTTCCTGTGTGCCGCTTATGCTTTGTTTATCTGCTGTTCTTCCCCTACAGTTCGCTACAGTTCTCTCGTAAAAAGCCCGCACAGCTGCGCATGAGCTGCGGGGCCTTTGGAAATTCTATTTACCGTTCGTAGCCAACCCCCCTTCCTCCTGCGATGACGTTATAAGGTGCGAGGCTTGCTGAGCTCTGCACCCCTGTGCTCAAAGTTGCAGTTCTTTCTGCGCGCTAGATAGAGCCCCCCCCCCGTCATGTTCTGGCCACGTAAAGCGCTGGTGTTCACGGTAATAACTTCCGTGATGATAATTCACTCGTCTTTAGGAATGAAAATATCCTCGGGGAAAGATGGTAAGGAAAACGTTTGTCTTTTTCCGGTAACGACTGTTCTTGCTGTGCCACTCCTTTTTCTTTTTGGGCCGAAAACGAATATAGCAGTGTTGAAGAGACACTTATAAATACACTTTGCAATTTTTGTTTTTGTTAAAAGTACATATATATTACAATTTCCGAATACTCTGTTGCTTCTCTGCTAGTGCGACAAGCCTTTACTATTTATAAATGTGGATTAAAAATAATATTTTTTCTCGTTCTTGCTGTTGGATGCGATCTCGCTCACACCAAGACTACTACAGTATGAATACAACAATGTTGTGTGGATGACCGCCAGGTTCCACGCCGTGCATTAGGATTGTTGCACTGGCAGACCTCATTTTGCCCCGCCGTGGTGGTGCAGTGGTTAGGGCGCTCGACTACGTGCCTAAGGATGCAGGATTGAATTCCTGACCGCGGCGGCCGCAGAACCGCAGGTGATCCAGAGCCCTTCACTACGGCGTCTCTCATAGTCTGAGTTGCTTTGGAACGTTAAACTCTAAAACCAAACTAAACCAGCTATGTTTTGCTAATTGATTCTTTTCAAGTGGAAATCATGTTTAATCCAAATAAAAAAAAAATGTCCGAGGCCGAAGAATAGATTCACCAATTAAAAGAAGGATCTTCGTAAGGGAATTGAGCCTTGTAATTTTGAACCTCGCCGCTAGCCTTAATCTCTCATCTCACTGGAGTAATTATGCTAATCCATCGAGGACACTTGTTTTAGTCGATATAGTTAATGTGTTCCCGTGTATAAATTAGTTTTACGGATGTGAGTACAGAGATCTTATTCCAGTAGCGCAGCGTCTAGAAAAGTTGTGGGGCCCCAGTAAAAGTCACAAATCCACAGTAACAACTGTGGATTTGTGACTCGTCGGGCGAGACTACTTCTTGCGGACCTGTTTTCTAGAAAACGGAGCCTTCAAGGTAGCATGTACGTTTACGCTCTAGTCCGCTCCTTGAAAAAAAAAGAACAACAACAAAAAACAAACACAAAATGAAAGACAACTGGATGAGTAAGGTGGAACAAAAACTATCAACTTTTTTTTTTTTTTTTTTTTCACACGACCAAACTAAATGTGCGGGTGATGCTTATGACACAGAGACCTTTTGCCAAGATATATTTGCAGAGGCTTTTAAGCCGCTATCTTTTTTTTTTTTTTTTTTTTCCCTGGCAGTGTTTTCCACCATGGTTTCATATCGTGATGCAAGCATATGGTTACCCTTCATGCCCGACTGAGGCGCGTACACGTATCTCGTTGTGTTGCTTTGTTCTCGCTGTGCATTTTTTCCTCCTTTCTCGCTGCGCCCACCTGGGCTCTCATGTACCGGCTTCGCATGCCGTGTAAAAATATTCTGTGCCTCAGTGGCGGTCACAGACCTCTAAATAGGAAAAAGCCCACGCAGCAATTGTTGTCTTTAGGTAGCGAAGCCAGCAAAACTTGTGCTGACAAAGTTTTATTTGAACTCAAATGCTGAGGTCGGTATTTAAAGAGGAACGATATGCGTTTCAGTGTGTAGGGTGACACAGTGGTGAACATATAAACAGTATGTTGGCAGGGAACCAGTGTTGAACGGTTATTCGTTTTATTTTATTATTGTTATTATTTACATATACCTTACAGGCCTCCAGAGAGGCATTGTGTAAAGGGGGACAAATACAAATATATTCGCAAAGTGGGTAAAAAACAAAATCACAATCACAAGTACAGGAAAACAGTGTTAATTATACAAATCTATAAACACAATAAACAATATATCGCACAGCAGAGGGAGTTATAAGAAGTACTAAGCACAAATCATATAAGGCAAGCGAGAAGATAACGATAAGAAGGGGATAACGAGGAATGTTTACTTAGGATAAATGCAAAAAAGTCAATAATTTATGTTCTAATTTATTCTGTTATATGTTCTTTTTTTGGCGGGGGGGGGGGGGGAGGGGGAGGATGACAGAGGGGGTGAGTAGGTAATAGTAGGTAAGTGATGAATTAGTAAGTAAATGCTCGTACCGTCTGGTTGAGAGCCGCTCTACTAGGATTCAGTCGCCCATACTAATAGCTCTAATTGACAATACATCTGGTACTCCAAGGAGCAGTTTGCGTTGTTCTAGCCATTTCATTATGAATTCGAAAAATATTGCGACGTTTAGCGCTTATGAAAATATTGCGTCTGTTTTCACCATTCAGCTCTATGGAAGGATTGCGTGCTAAATGGCTTAATAATAACGTGCATTCAGTGTTTTTGCAGAAAACAACTTTTGCTTCTTTTTTACTTTATGAGACAAGCATTGTGAGCGTATACCCAGCGCAGCACAGCACATTTCTCGTCTACATGGCGCTGCCCAGATAATGTTGCACTGCGCAGATTTATTACGTGTTATTATTCATACGAACTCACTCTTCTACCCCCTGAGATCAATGTAGAAGTTTTATTAGCGCTTGATTTGCTTTAAGTGAACTTTTTTCATTCAAAGTATAAGATTTATTGACTTGCTGCTCCCGGCTTTTATTGACAGGCTCCCGGCTAATATACATTACTGTCCTTCAATTGCATATACCTCTTATGACAAATTATCCAGCTTTTACATAAGGCCGCCTGATACAAGCTGCAGTTCCTGCATGTTTTGCGAGTTAGGAAATGTAACAGAAATATTGTCCTCGCCATATGAAAATAAACAAAACAGATTGAGTTCTGTTGCTAAGGCAAAAATGTACCGGCTTTGGAAGTCGTAACACTGGCAACGGAGTTTGTTTATCAGCCGCTTAGCTGAGCACGTATGGCCCCCCTCAAACTAAATCTGCTTATGCTGAGGAGAGCCTTCGACATTAAGTTCAGAAACGTTTGGTATTCAGGAATGCCACAAAGGCTCCATTTCACGGGTTCGGAGCAAACGTAATTGTTTGGCTACTACTGCTAAACATTGTACTTATTTCCGAAGCAGAATATATGCATACGGGAATATTTGCTTTGCTCGTAATACTGCTCAAGTGAACATGTTAGTGAGAAAAGTTGGTGCATTGTAATGTAAACACCTTTTCCATGTTTTTGGAGAGAATAATCTGAACTTTGGCTTTTATCCTACCGCGTTACTCGATGGAAGGCGTTTGATAACATGCAGCTAGCGCTAAGTTTTATGTTCCTTGCAACCTTTAAATGCTTGAGAAAGAAATGCAATATTTTAAACTTTCGTTGCGTTTTCTCCGAGAATCGTCATAGACTCGAGCGCTGGAGTACCAAAAACACGAGAAACTACGTTTTTGAAGTTACGTTCTAAAAATGAAAAACGCGGAAAAAAGCGCATTCAGCAGGCATTATATTGTCAATAATAAAGTATGTTCTCTGATTTTTTTTCTTTTTTCTTTAGGAGAATGCGAACGGCCGACGCCTCCAGTTCCCCAGTGCCCAGGCCAATCTAACGGCACATATCATTGTCCGAAGCTGCCAACTACAGAAAGCTGCGCAGACCTTGACTGTGAGGCAAACGGCCAGTCTTGCTGCCTCAATGCCTGCACCATACCCACCTGCACCTGAAGCAACGCCATGGGCTGTGTGCTGCGCCTAAGCAGTCGCACGAGATGATATAATTATATGCCCTCACTAGCGTTCTGTTTATTTCTTTATGAGATGAAAACGATTCACATATGTGCGGCGGGCTAGCATCACACGAGATGCTGGAATAAAGGTATTTGTAGTTGTAAAAACGCTTGTGAATTCTTCCCAAAAGTGCAAGCTTGGGATATTAGGTGGCCCATAATCAAGCAAAAGGCAGCGTTGCAATGGCAAAAGCAAGAGGAAAGTCTCACCCGACGCGAAGTGCGGTGTTTTGCGCCTGAGTGCTTTTTTTTTCTCTGCCACAGTGTTAAAAATTTTTTTAGACGTCGCATTTGTGGCTTTTACGAGCATAACGTAGTCTGTCCAGACGTCTAAACTCTCGCCTCGCTAAAACACCAATGAACCATTCATTCATGACTTTTTGAAGAGCCGACATATACGCCATAAAACCCCAGCTTGATATAGGGGACACTAGAAGAACGACAGCAAATTTTCACAAAAACTTCTCATTTGAAAAACGGAGCAGATATACAAGACGTCTAGACTTGGCTCTCTGTCTAGAATGGAAAGTTCGTTTTCCTTTAAACTGAAATTCAAGTTCCACACGAAATAATTATCTGCGGTTTATTTTTTCACGTTACTCATAAGTTGAAACTGTCCTCCGCATTTTGAATCTAAAAATAAAAACAGTGAAGGCAGGCTGCACATGACGAGGTTTGCTGGATAGCTGTTTCTTTCTTCTAGAAAAAAAAAAAAAGAAACGAAAGCGTCACTGCCCACGAAAAGGAGCCAAATTAAGCCAGAATATTGTAACTGATTCTTCAGCTAGGTCAGAGTATATTAATGACCTGAGGGGCCACGATAATTGCACCATTCAGCGATTCTGCATTAAGAAGACTGGACACAACCGCAACCTGATTTAGTTGCCGCCTAAGAGTCAATTTATTTCGGCAAGCTTTCTATTTGCGCAAAATCCTACCACTTTTTGGTTTTTGAAATGATCATTTTTGATTAAGTGATTAAAATATTGATTACATTCCACATCCTACTGATACCGCTATTCTAATTTCACAACTTAAGCAGGTTAGCAAATAACGTATGAGCTTGAACATAATGTCAAGAGTAACAAAAATACATGCAATATAATGATGTCGGATTTATAGTGTCGCTGCGCTTAAGAAGCAAAATGAATACGTGAGGTGTCTTCACAAGACAGAATTGTGGCCAAAATGTTTTCTGTCAGTTATATTTCTGTGTATGAGAACACTTGAGTTGCAGTAATGCAATGTTAAATCTTACGTTCGTATAAGTTTGATAAGTATTTTACGCAGGCGTATTCAACTTTCAAGGGAAGTCCAATTTCAATTTTAACAATCCAATAACTATCAGTTGAATGCGATGAACAAGACTAATTTAGACAGGTAGGGTCATTTAAAATTTGAATATTCTTTGTTTTTCAATAATGATTGAATTTGCGCAAATGAATAGAAGCCTCCAGTGAAAGACCCAACAGAGCAGCTGACCCGCTTGACCGTTCATTGTTATTTCAGGAATATATTGTCAGTTCCACATTTCTCATCCGCTGACGTGATGACACGGCTACCGAAAAAAAAAAAAAAGCACTCGCGCCAGTTGTGAAATATGCCCAGCTGCTTGTCTCTCAGCCTATAGAGCAAATATTTTTACTCTTTGATAGAAAATTATTGTGATGCTTTGCGTGAGTGAAACGCTTACTCATCATTACTTGAACATAATGGCAATCGGTATCATGTTAACAAGCATCTAGCAAGACGAGAAAAAAAAAGTGTTATACAATATGTGTGCTTTTCATAACTTTTAGAAAATATCCTTTAACGGACCTCAGCGGCAAATTGCTTTATGCTAAGCGCATATAATTGCATATTATCCCCAAGCACCGAATATTAAAAAAAACAAAACAAATAAAAGAAAACTTAAACAAGCAACTTAATTAATACCTGCCAGCATCGCCAGTCTCACTCGATGCCAGCGTGATGGCTGCCCAAGCACACACATTGTACGCCTTGGTTTCGATAACCGGTTTCCTCTCATTGCTATCCGCATGTTTTAGGCGTTTTTCTTACTCTAGTATTGTGAAGTAGTCAGTAATGCAGCAGTTACTTCCCCGTGGTGAAAACTATATAGAAAAAGAGGATGTTGGTCTTTTACTAACAAGGCATGTGACATATTGCTGTGTGGATTCATGCATTGTTTAACTCATGAAGATAGTCTACAGATAAAATGGTATGATCCTTATTTTTTTATGTGAACAATTTGGCGTCAATGTACAGCGCTTCATAATGCTCTCCCTGTTTTATCGCTCAGGCATGCTGGAAATTTTCTTCGGTTTAGTGCTAGGAAGACGCTTTACTCAACTGTATTTAGGTAGCCGGCAAAATATGCTCTTAAATATTTTCACTAGCGAACTGCCAAGTGTCTCAAGGTTCTGATGCGCTAGCTCAGGATCCGTGTTTCAGTGGTCGGGGCACTTGATGGGTTTCGACCAAGGCTATTTATTGATTTATACAAGCAGCTGTATATATGCGCTTAAGTGCGGGAAATTTCTCTAATTTGGTTCTTTTTTTATTCTGCAGCCTTAGTAGCATTCTACATTGGCCTCAAACCTATGATTGGCAGGGAGCTAGGTCTCCAATATGTGTAAACCTACACCATCGCCATGCGTTCGTTTGTGCGAAAGTGTCTGTCTGGCCTAACTCAAACTTGCGCGATCTTCCTGCGAAAGCTGGTGTTCTAGATGTTTTTTCTTGGTTAGAAGGCTAGCATCAGCAGGCCCGGATTAGCTGCCATTATTTATGGAGCTTCGTATCTAAGCGGTCGTAGTGTTTTCATTGTCAATGCTGTAATAGTATTTTTAGTAATCTTATCTAACTTTGTTGAAAAAAATAAAAGAATTACCTATAGCCCACGCTCAAATTAAAATTTGTGTGTATAACCTGAAGCACTAATATGAAAGAATTAAGTTATCGTACAATTATTTAAGTCATGTAATATCGTAGTGCTCAAATCGTAAAATTCTCACGTGAAAAGCTGTAGCAGGATCAAATAGATAAAAAATATTGCCCAGAGAGGTGCTCCAATTAACTAACCTGCATATGGGACAAGGGATGATGGGACGTGAAAGGAAAAAAGAGAAGGACCAAGAAGGACAGTCACAATTCGCACATAAGCGAGTCGCTCGTAGTAACAAAAAACAAAACGAAAAAAAGACAACTGCAGGCACTTAAATGCGATTAGCGACGGCCTTTGGGGTTGCTTCTAATGTAGTGTTTATTTGTCAGAACCCCGTGGATTCCACAGTGCAGGACAGCGGCTTACTGCGTGTCGGATTCTAGTTGGGTATATCCACTAGGCGGCGATGGTGCGCGCTCAATGCGCCGCTTGGCCTTCATAGTTGGCGACAATGGCTTGCGCCACGCTCACCCTGGAGTCAAGCTGAAGGCGTCGTCGTCGCGTGCCTACGTTGCCATGAAAACGACAGGAGCGTTGGACAAGGTGGACTAAGATATGTATCTCACGTTTCCGGCGTTGTGTAGTTGGTTAATGTGTTTGATCGGTGATCGGAGGGGTAGGAGTTTGCTTCCCGTTGGAGGATGATTTTTCTTCTTAAAGGTTAGACTGAGCCACGCCGATATCGCGCGGAATCTCGCGGACACGTCTTGAGTACAGATCTCGCCCATGCGAGATTTTCCTTATAAGCCTAGTAAGGCTTTCGCCTCAACAGTGCCCTATAGGCCATTAGGGCAACCGATTACTGTGGCCATAATCTGAGGACCTTATCCTGCATCACAAGGTTAAGGACCAGGTAGTCGAGAGCACAACACAATGAACATCTTTCGGCCGCAGAAATTAGGTATTCGCACAAAATTTAAGTTCGATTGTCCTCTCGCAGATACATGTTGACAAATATGGCTGCAGGCCCTCTCGATTCGGAATATGCATTGCTTTGTAAAAGGAATACCGATCCATAGACCGAACTGCAATCTTGAGTCGCGGCACGGTATGTTATGTGGAACAGGGAAACAATGTTAAGATTGTTCGATGATCATGTGGATATTCAGTTTGAGCTGTTGGAGCTCATGGATGTAAATGAGATTCACGGCATCCTTCCAATTTCTGCTTGGCAAAATTTCTCACATGAACAAAACCATTTAATCCAAGCCCTTTCCAATCCAGTGAAACAATAGTTTGTAGATTGAAAATTCATTTTCCAGGCATTACGTTTGGGGTCGTCGTAATACTGATACTTCTATGTCATGAGGGAGCTTCCCAGTCTCCAGGACTATCTTAGCTAAATATACAGGGCTCAGCTCATGCGTAAATATTTCTGGTTGCTGAAGCGGTAATACTGAACTATATATACTATACCTATGAATAATTGCAAAAGGTGCTTTTTATATTGACAAAATTTACTCAGTGATTAAGCGAAAAACGAAGGGCCATCATTGCTTCTATACGCTTGAGGTAACTTCCTCATGCTGCAGTAGTTTGCCTTGTGATTAAGTCTGATGGTTCAGAATAAAAGTCATTATTGCCAGTTTTACCTTAGAAAAACAGGGGGATATAAGTCACTGTTGACACGTTCAGTTAAAATAATTAATCATACTCAACACGTGCTTACCTTATGCCTCATTTTATATGTATTTTTTATTTTTGCAAATAATTTAGAAATGTTCTATCTTTTTATACCTACCTTAGTTTAAAAGATGCCTGCTATAAAAATTATTCTCGTTTAGCGCTCATCCTTGCATAGAATCTCTGATTCGCATTTCAAACATTACAAACACCCTGCGCTCAAACCTGCGTTGGGTATTTGGCCACACTGTGATGAAGGGAAACGATTTGCTTTATCAGCATTCCTACGAAAGTAACATCCGGGAGTCCTCGATTATCTGGCCAAATGCAAAGTCAGAAGAAAGTGCCGGAAAAAAACTAGAGTGCGCTCAAGCGTTTATGTTTGCGCAGTTAGCATTTTTTGTTTGATTTGGTGTTTCTAGAAAGGAAGGCGCTGTGTCAGCCTCACTTCTCAAAGGATACCTATATGCATATAAACAGCATACTAGAGAAGGTAAATATGCCGTCGGTTCAAATCATGAAAAACTAGTCTCCATCTTGACTAGCAGATGAATATTAAATGGGCTGCGAAATAGTGTGGCACTACCCTGAACGCTACAAAAGAACGGTTGCATCATAACGTACATGTTAAGTCACTTCCGTATTTTCCTGCACGTTTTCCGACAAGTTCTTTGCGCGACATCTCGGTTCTGGGGTATCTCGACGCCTTTTCGTCATATAGGTGGGTGACGTCAAGGATGTGACATCCCCCATCTGCCGTCAGCTATCAGGACCAAGCGAGAACAAGTGCGCTCCAACACCGCCGAGCGGCGCTTCTTGCCTTCCGCGAGTATGGTGCTTCGATGCCTTTCGCGAAGCGGAGGCGAAAGGCATCGAGGCACCCTCTCTGCGAGTGACAGATGCTGCTCCTTTCCTTTCCTGTAAACGAACTATAGAACGCCGGTGAAATTAGACGCGCTCGACATGGACGCCAACGAGAGTTTGCTGCTGATGAGCGGCGCAGAAGACTGGGGAAATTAACTTCTTCTGAGCCCGAGGTATTCACTGTTTTTTGCTACGTATATCCAGGCATAGCAGGGCTAAGCCATGTTTAATTTTTTTAAACTTCCCACTACATCGTCACCCATCATTACAATCTTTATTCCCTTCCCCTTCTCCTGCGCACAGTAGCAAGCCAGATATTCAACTTCCCGGCCCTCATCAACTCATTGACCTACATCAAGTAAGGCAGTGTGGACGAGTTGCGCGCTTCATAAAAGGAAGGAAGGAAAGATTGGCACTATTTTTGCACTCAGGCAGCATTAGAGAGGAGACAATTATCTCAAGTTCGTTTGTAGTTATTTAACGCATATAACAGTAAATGAAAGTCAGTTTATTACCGTGCATCCCAATGACTCTCGATCTTCGAAAATTTTTAAATAGTTCAAGTAGTTCTTGTGTGGATGAAGAATATGCTAAGCAGAACTAACAAGCTGCACTCAAAATTCCGAAGAAGATCTAGCTGCATCTAGAACGAGTTATCATTAACATGACAAAACATCAGCAGCTGTGGCGATGACAGAGTTTTCTAATATTTGAAGAAAGAAACTTTTCATTTTACCCCGCTATACACTTCAATATGGCTGAGGAGGTTGCGTTTTTGCTGCTGAAGGCATTTCAGGCTTTCGGGGCCTCTTTTTCCTCAGATTTTTCACCTAACGAGAAAGAAAGATAAGGAAATTGTATTCTTGAAAAGCACAGTAAATTGGGGCCTTTTCTGAAGAAAAGTCATTTACCGCAATACGATGCAAAAACACAGACTACTCTAGCAGCTGTGCCAGACAGAGATACCAGACGGGAAGAACGCGAGCGTTTGTCCGTTGAAGGTTTCACCCTGTCTGCTGATCGTCTCATGTGCTATCGAGTGACGCACTCTAGTTTTTGATCACGGCCGAGATTTTATTTTGGCTCACCTGAAATTGTTCTGACCACGAAAAAGGAATTCTTTCATTCATTCATACTGGAATAACTGTCGAAAATCGAACTTCCGATGCTTGACAACAGCTGGTGATAAATGTAGCTCTTTTCAGTTGAAGAAGGTGCCGAAACATCTTGCGGGGCACTGCATACTCTGCTGGCTTCAGCGTCAGGCTAAATATATATTGGCACTGCAATATTCATCCAGTGCTGGCGTTGTGGGGCGCCTAGCGCCAATATAAAGTAGCAGTAGCTGCAAGGCGTACAGAGCAGCTCTCTGTTCCGGCCGTAGTGTAGCGTCATTTTTCACCGCTCCATGGTGATAGCTGTGCGGATGCTGCTATGCGGCACTACAATTACAGTGCTAGTGCTGGTATTATGCAGTACAGTTCGTTCTGACGACTGGAAGTGGGAGCCACGTGAGTATATAAAACATTCCTCTTTCTTTACAACACTCATCCCAAAGGATTATAATAGGTAATCAGACCTCCATATTAAAGCGCCATGAATTTACAATAAGCGGCTCCTAATTTATATTTTTGGAAACAGGTGTTATGTTCAGCCTTTTGGAAGCGCTAGAAAAAACAATGCCGCACCCTTCTAAAGCCTTGTGGTCATGTGGCTGGATAGTTTGGCTAGTTTCATAACTGGATGATTCTTTACTAGAACACTCTCGCAAATTTCCGCCTATGCATCCGCTAAAGAAAGCTCATAGCGATAAAAAGTTCAAAGAGGAAACTAAATACTGTCGCAGTTCTTGTTTAGAGTCGCGAAAAGATAGATGTCGGCTCCTTTTAAGCGAACTAATGACACAATACATCGTATGAAGCTATACACAATGTAAAAAAAAAGGCCATAACTTAGTTTCAAAAAGTTTCGATGACGTGTCTACGTTCGTTACGCAAAGAGCTGCAGTAATTTTTATAGTTTCTTGGTAAGACCAATTAACGAGGGCCATAGCCCAATAAACAACAACAAGTACAGACGTGGAAAGGTTTGACCAAATGGAGTTGTGCCAATAGAAATAGCCTTCAGAGTCGTTATAGCTCGCTGCTAATTTATAACACAGCTTCTAAGATAATTTGAAGGTGAAGCAGCATGACCTGCTGAAGTCGGAATCAGGGCTTTTTGTAGACGTGAATACAGTGGATATGTTTAGTTGCGAGTTTTTTGATCACCGATTTTTCATGTCGTGTGTCGAACCGTTAACGTTTTCACCCCCCCCCCCCTCCGCGCAGAAAGACGCTAACAATCTGCGAAGCGATGGAAAAAGTAGGGGTTCTGTATTAATTTTTGTTACGGACTCCTGATTAGTACTGCAATCAATTTAAGGAGATGGTTGGTTTGTGGAGTTTAACGTCTCAAAGCGACTCAGGCTATGAGAGACGCCAATTTAAGGAGAAAGATATATACAGAACAGAGGGAAAAAAACAAACCGAACTTTCGGACGTCTGAACGCAGGCGGTCCCCTGGGAGGGAGCGTGCTATTTCTTATTTCTTACAGTCTTCTCAATCGCCGCGAGATCAATGGGAACATTTCTCTTTGAGTTACGCTCTCCGCTAACGCAAAGGGCGAGCTCTGCTTACCGTTCGCTCAGCGGCTGCTGCAGCTGCGGCGGGTTGGTTTCGCTTGATTTCGCGCTTTCATCGGCTGGTTTCGTAGTACGCGCAGCATCGAAATGAAAGAAAACAGAACGTAGTTGCTTTAGCTGCATATTATTCCCCATGTAAAGGAAGTCTCTGTAACAAAATGGGAACGTTTGAACCATAAAAAAGATAAATCCTTCTTGTTTATCTAAAGTATGACGAGCACGTGACAGATATTGCTGTCTGAAATACAGAAGATGGTGTATTTAGCCATAGTTTGCAAATGACCATACTGGACTGAGAACTAGTATAAGGAAGCTTTATAATTCAAGGTTGCGATGTGGCGTGTATATCGGGTTTAACGTCCTAAAGTAACTCAGACTATGAGGGGCGCTGTGTGGATGTTCTGGAAGTTTCGATCACCTGGTTTCCTTAATAAATGTGCAGTGCGTTGTGCAGTATGCGGCTAGGATCTTGACAGTACCGCTTCCATCGAGACGCGGCCGCGTCGGCCGAGATTGAACCTGAGAGAAAGGAACACTCAAACGTTTCATAATCGCACTCCTAGATATCGCCCTGTAAAAACATCTAAGACACCACTATCACGAAATTTTATTTCGTGGCATAGAGAAAGATCGCAATTTTATGTTCTGTAACATGCATGCTGGTAGTTGCTGTTAAAATTGGCTTAATTTTGCGTAAACATCAAAATTCTGCGTTTTTTACGAGTTGCATAGCTCATCCGAAAATAGCTCTTTCGAATAACCTGAAGAAACAGCAATTACTAATTCAGGGAATAAAGTTCCTATGAGATTGGCACGTTTCACCTGTTTATAACTAGAAAAGGAACACAAGTGGTCTCTCCCGGAGAGGGTGTATTTCTTCAGAGGCTTTAAGTTCAATAGAATATGTTATTTCGATTTTGACACGCAGTCGACACGTCAGAAGCTATCCAACGCGGTCATGTGATCCGCACGAAAACTCTCGCAGCAGGAGAGCTGCTTACAAACACTATATAATTATAGTGAAAGTTGTGACGACGCTAAGAGCAGCCCCTCTTGCCACAGATTGTACTTATGTGAAATAATGGACACAACTTTAAAGGAGAATATGATTTTCTCCTTCCTTAAATATCCTTTAAAAGAGGGTCAACTGTGAGGTCGTCACTTCTGCAGAGTAAATATTTGTGCCGGACCGTTGATCAAAAGTCACGTCAGCCACGAGACCATTACTCTTTAAACTAAGTGATACGTTTTGAACGTAATGTATATGCAACTTAAAGACTGTACGTGGCTGAAATTGCGACTGTGAAATGCAGTTCCAGTACATACATATTTTTCTTTATTGTTATTGCCAGTTCTTGACAAATTAAAAAGAACAACTAGGAAAGCATTCACATGCCGCCTACCGGAAACTTGGCGTACGCTCTGCTACTTTAAAATTTTCTAAGCATTATCAGCGGTTCCAGGCGTGCAACCCACTCTGGTGCACATGGGTGCATTTTCATTTCCTCTAAAAACCTCCATGCACTGGATATACTGGCTCTGCATGCGCATGTCTTGAATGATTGCGAGGTGCAGTGCCAGTATATCCGGTGTAGGGCTCATGCGACCACTATGCAGTCGCACTGAGGGTAGCGCGCACGTGCGGAATTTGCATTTTCTACCTCATAGGTCGCAAATATTATACACTGATTACACGAATTACTGTTTAAATGTGCTAATTTCTCCTTTCTTTTAACCGTGTTAAGTAACAGTTATCTTTCACTGTCAAATTATGCTCAGGTTTTATCTGCCACTGTCGCCCACCAATCAGGATGTTGTTTAAGTAGGTGAATTGCCCCCGGATTTTGCAGAACTAAGTGCAACATGTATTCTGACCTTGTAATATTTTATCTTTTGTGCGATGAAAGTGACTGGTTGGAGTGACATACATTGCTTTTTCTTGAGAAATATTTTAAGATGGATGACCTGTGCGCAGCATGTGCCATTCTGTATTTAATTTGTTTATGTATCCTGCACCTCCAGTACATCACAAGCGAGAAACCTTATTTTGATATTTCGATTTTAGTAGTAGATATTTACTGGCCACATGCTATTGGACTGTGCATGTATATAAGTAATGGGCACCCATTGCTTCTTTCTGCATTTCTTGACAAAGGCACGAACCTTACCGAAACAAAAGTTACCAGCGCAGTTAAACGAATTTCAGAGCTGTTCAGAGTCTCTATACTAATCTGCAAACAAAATTAGTACAGAATAATTAGATAAATTTTTATTGCTGCTTTGGGAGAAGACATGTTAAAGCCAAAATCGTTTACGGCTGGTAAAAAAAATCATTTCACGTAAATTCTATCTTAGTGAATACTAACTAGCTATGAGTATTTCGAGCAGATTGAAAATTTCCCTCTCATGGCGATAATTAGAAGATAGCTGATTAATTTTTGATAAATATATAACATTGGTAAACCAGAAATACTGCAGATATTAGCATAGGCGACACTGAACTAGGCTAGGGCTTAGCGTATATTTTAAAACCTTGGTTACAATTTGCACGCACGCACGCACGCACGCACGCACACACACACACACACACACACACACACACACACACACACACACACACACACACACACACACACACACACACACACACACACACACACACACACACACACACACACACACACACACACACACACACACACACACACACACACACACACACACACACACACACACACACACACACACACACACACACACACACACACACACACACACACACACACACACACACACACACACACACACACACACACACACACACACACACACACACACACACACACATATCCTTTTCTCAAAAAAGTCTTCTTGGATCCACAAATATGTTAGGAAGATGTAGGGCGCATGAACAAAAACATAGATCTATTTGCGACGTTTCGGCCGGGGCCCGGTCTCCGCGAAGAAGGCCGGCTCCTGCTGAAACCTGGGAAATCAAGATTCTCGTTCGTGCGCCCCTAACTCTTCTTATATATCTGTGACATTGTGACCTAGACATTCTAGCCGGCTCAGCAGGCAGCAGGCCAGGTGCACAGAGCTTGCGGGAAGCAACACATTCGCAATACAAGCTCGGAAAAGAGCACGCACTTCATTCTCCTGCTCTTTCATTTTTCCATGCTCTCCTTGAGACTTTTTCATGTCCATAACACTTCCCCCCGTCGCAAGTGAAGGCCTCTGCGGGCGAGTGAGTCATCAGCACGAAAGTGACAGGGTTTCAGTCGCTCGATGTGAATAAACTCAGTACGTGCAGAATGTCGGCCATTTGTGTGAGCTAGGCGCACAGTCTGATAGGTGAGGTCACCTATATTCTCGGGGATAACATAGAGATTGATACAGTGCGCAAAATCCTGATTTGAGATAGGCTTCCTTACTGGACGTAAATGCCGGACCACCTCACCAGGTAGGTAGCATACATGGCGACGGTGGTCGTCGTAGCTGGATGTAGAGAACAATTTGGAGGTAAGTGTTCTCAGGCGGGCTGTCTGACGAGCTATCAGGCGGGCTATCTGATGAAAAGAACGACAGATTGGGCGGGTTGGGGGTGATTCGTGACGAAAAGTGATATTAGCAGTGTCATTGTTAGTCTCTTCTAGTCCTTGTCCCGTCATCTAGCGCTGTTAAGATTACTTCTCGTCATAAATCACCCCCAACCCACCCAACCTGCCGTTCTACAGGCATACCTCGTCCTGCTCAAGATGAGATCTTGGAGGCGTCACAAAATGAAGGAGACCAGGAAGAGTGCTGTTGGGGCATTTGTAGCTCGCCCACTGAGCATTGCTATAGCCACATACTTCTCGGTGGGTTTACCCATCCGCGGCTAGTAGAAACGTTCTTGGGTGCGTTAGCGCATCCGTGAACAGTCCAGCTGGTGTCTTCAAGTAGGTTTGGCATGCATACCACGCTGAACAGAGGATCACTGTTTGCCAAACCCAAAGTTTGCGAACAATGCTTCTTGTACACAAGACCGTTCTGTACAACGAAATGGTCTGCAAGCGGCAATGTACCCTGTAGCGGAAAAGCTTGACTTGAGATTCTCGTCCTGCTTTTGTTCAGTGCAGGAACTCAGGGGCGTCAGGAAATGAGGCTATATTGCAGCGATGTAGTGCTCAAATTTATCGGCTTCATATGCTATCGTGGCAAGCGGCAAACGTGGGAGACAGTAGGCGTCAGCGTTCCGGTGTTCACACTTGTACGAAACTGTGCAGTCAAATTCCTGAAAACAGGCTACCCATAATGCAAGATGGCAAGAAGGGTAAGAGAGGGTCATCAGCCAACACAACAACTTATAATCAGTAACCACCGTGAAGGGTCATCCGTATAACAACAGCGAAACCGCAGAACGGCGATAACTATCTTTAGGCAATTCTGCTCGGTAATTGTGTAATTGCATTATGGTTTTCTTGTGGAGCGACTGGCGTAAACAATATGTTCCTTGACGCCTTAACGCTGAACCAACGCAGCACCAATCCCAAAACCACTGCCATCAGAGTGCGCTTATGCTGGAGCAGGCGGGATGGAACGTCAGAGAATCCGATGCGATTTTAGTGTAAGCTTCATTTGGAGAAAAGGGGAGTACCACCCAGATGTCAACTAGTATGGAGCCTATTTGTGCAGGAGGAATGTAAGCGGGTGAGCGATGTCATCCATACGAGGAGGGCAGCGGCGAAAATATGGACAGAGTCAGAGGAAACAGAAATGCATTTACATTATGAGCTGTGGGAAACGATGCAACGAAGCTATGAGACGATGAAACGAAGCTAGTTTTAATGTCTTCACGATCGAAGGTGCCCTAGGTTCACCGTAGCCGCACTTCTTCAAATTCAGTACCAGGCCACCCTGTTTCATGCAGTCCAGTACAAGAGTCATGCGTCCATTGTGCTCATTGAAAGTCTGGCGAAAAATGACATCACCGAGGTGAGGTATAACATATTTGCTCTTTCAGGCCACGTAAGATCGCATCCATAAATTTCTTAAAAGCTGCAGGAATAATCCAGGGACCGAAATACATGTGGGGTTAAATAGGGGGCTAAATACCTATTTCCCGCGTAGGCGTGGTTCACTGTCAAAGCGGTCGACCCCACTAGGAGATCGTGCGCGCTACCTAGCGACGCCGACCACGGCGGGCCGCAGCGGAACAAAGGAGCTCCACGTGCTGACAACAAACAGCCGCAACAACAACGCCAGGCAAAACCAAAAAACGCTAATGAAGCTAGGTCGTCCGATTCAGCAACGATGTCACGGGTAAATATGTTCGCTCCCTCTAGGGGAGGGGATTTACTCCGGGGCCGGACGGGACCAGCTTGCAGAGAAAGCGCGAGGTCTCGCCTTGCCATCGAGAGCAGAGGCCGCGGGGAAGCATTCGCACGTTACCAGTTCTCGATGCCGAAGACGCGTACTGCCCCCGAGAGTACAGTAGCGAAGCCATCGGTGGCGCTCGTGCTGCCACGACGATTGCGCCATCTCACGATAGAGTAACTATCACGAAGACCTCGGAGGAAAGCCGACTAAATAAGGGACGATGCGAGATCGGTCCCCGTACTGTCTCCCCACAACCTTAAATTAACCTACGACCCTGTATGTACATACATGCTATGGAGATTTCTTCAAGAACTTGAGGCAGGACTCGCAGCATAGGTCGTGCCGACGGCGTCCACGCAGACTTCAGCGGTGCGCCAAAGGTAACATGAAGGTCTCCGCCGGGTGGGTAGCATGGCCCGACGGCTTTGTGTCAGCAGGCCGGTACAGAGGAGGCCCGGTCGTGAACTGCGTCCGGGTGTTCATAGTGCGGCGCCTGTCTGGAAGGCAGACGCACACCTTGTCAGTTACCATGTATCCCAGTGAGCCGAGCAAAGTGTTGGTACGCCGCCCAACCAGTGATTTAGGGGAGCGCGGCACATGTGCACAGGATCCGCGGGTCCGGCTGAAAACCTCAGGAGGTGATCCTGCAGATGTTGCGGGATGATGATGATGATAACAGATGATAATGAATACTTACAGATATAGATGAGCTTCATGCACAGTGCTTACATAATGAATACTTACAGATATAGATGAGGTTTATGCATAGTGCTTACAATATAAGTTTACCATAAGTGCTCAAGAATACTTTTTATCTATAAAGAGCAGGCAGCAGGGAGCCTGTGGAGTAGACATGGCTATAGTGTTTCTTGCACGCTGACAACAACGTAAACTTCAGACGTACTTCCACATCGCGCTTTTGCGGAGCCATGATTTAGCACCCTCAAGCAAACTTTTCACCAGTCAAACGACAGACGAATATGGGCAGCAATGTCGTTGCGGAAGCCACTACACATTAGAGGCAAATGTTGAAAACAGACTAAAGACGCAGGCACAGAGATGTACGCAGGGCTACGCTTGACAAACAAGTGAGTTTATTTAAAAAAAATGCTTTCATATAAACCCTTCAGCAAAGAAGCAACGCATGCGCACATGACAAAAAAAAAATAAAATAAAATATAGCGATAATTCCGATGAAAAGAGATGCATGCCTCTTGGTTACCATTATCTTTTTTTCTTTGCCATCTGCGTTCGCGTTGCTTCTTCGCCGAAGGGTATATATGAATGTCAATTTTTTAGAGATACACTGTTATTAGTCCAGCGTTGTTCATGTGTACTTCTCTGTGTCTGCTTCTTTCCGATAGTTTCAGACTTCGTCAATACGTACCAACTGGCCCAGCTCTCCACTCTACTGAGCATTAGAGGCGCACTGCTTTTGTTTCTACAGTATGTGTGAGGTATTTAACTACCTTTCTTTTTTCTTCTTCGTTAATGCAGGTCTACATTCGTCGAAAGATTGCCCAATACCAAAAGGAAATCTAACGTGGTGCCATATGCCGTTGCTACGTACTGCGCGTATAATAACCCCGCTGTCGACCCGCGAAACGTCATGTCTTCAGAAACAATGTGAAAAGGGGCAAATCTGCTGCGAAGACTTTTGCCATTGGTCAGTGTGGTGCCAGAAGCGCCCTTAAAACTACGGAAAAATAGCTGCTCACTTCTGGCTGCCAGGAAACGCTGTCAATAAACTTCCTTGCCTCATTTCTCGAGAGGCTTTTTTGCGTGTGCTATTTTTGTGAAAGGATTCCTTCCCGCACGAGTGGTGTGGACAGGAAGCATGAATAGGACTTGTCTACAGGATTTGTTTAAATTATTTTAGACACAGCAAAAAAAAAAAAAAAAAAAAAAACGGTTGCAGCTATTGGGTTTCAAACACGCGCCAGTAAGAAGAGATCAGTTTCGCTGGCCTTGGAATGAGAGCATTATATTATGTCCACAGCCGATCCCGCATCGTGTAAAACTGCAGCATTTTCAAGCTGTGCAGTGAGCATCTGTAAGGTTCGAGGAACCGCAAGTAAACAATGAACACACATGGCGGTGACACTTGAAAAAAAAAAAAAAACACTCTTATTTAACATAAAAAAAAAGAAGTACACGCAGAAGCGTGAGAAAGAAAAACAAATAATACGTGTAATGAATAAGGAAGATAGTCTACAAAAAAAAGAAAAAAAAAAGAAGGGCCCACTCACATATTCGCTTCCTTCTAGCCTGGTGGTGCGTCCGGCGGAGAGGTGGGTCTGGGCGTCGGCGGAGTCGGTAGTTATGGCTGCGTCTTGAATCGAAGTGTCGGGTCAACGTAGCGTCTGCAGCAGGCCTCTCAGCTGCAGCCTGGACCCGTCAGTTACGCCTCTCGTTCGCGTACCTCAGATGGCCTGAGCAGCATCTGGTGGAGACGCGGGCAGCTTGCGTTCGGCCACCCAGGTGGTGGCCATGTCACCACAGCTGTGATCCATGGAAGGTCCGAGGGCAGCTGTGCCCGAGTCTGCCAGCTCAGACCGATACTTCCTTTAGGACCCATGTATCAAAAACGCCAGTTCTGATTGGTCAGCACTTCAATATTGCCAGCGGGTGTTTAAGAATAGTGGCGAGGCCTGCGGCTATTAAAGGAAACAATCTAAGCTGAAAACTGAGATTGTTGATAAATGCACGACCCCGTTGGAAAATCAAATATGTTGAGCAATTGCAGTTGTAAACTTTTTGAGGCGTAACAGCCCTGTAGTTGGTTAAGATAGAAGTGTCCTAAGAAAGAAAAAGAAATTTGCAGAAGGCATTGATGGGAATAACAGTAAGCTTTTATTGAAGGTTTCTAGGTGGCGTGACAATTCATAAGAACCTCAAAAATAATAAAAGTTTTTTGAAGAGGAATTTCACACGGTTCGCATAATCTAGACATGCCCAAACATAACACAAACACATCAGAAAGAAAGAACACAGGCATCCTGGGAGCCTCTGATGCATAGCTCGGACCCTATAACACAATTTGCACTTATGCAACTGACTGAAGAGCTCCGCGGCGCCGTTTAAGCGGATGGATACCCCATGCTAATCTGTTGGACAATAAAGTTATTTCAATCAATCCAAATCAATGTGATGCTAAAGCTTCTAATATAATTTTATTCGATAAACCACATTTAGTTTTCAAGGTTATGTAAACAATTTTATATTCGCATGGAACCGTTTCTTTCTAAAGCCATTACTGCTTAATTTTCGGAATATATTAGGTAGCAACGTATTAGATATTAGGCGCCGACAGCATTTAGTCTTGCGGCATATCGTCTGGCCACGTTCTGAGAACTATATGACCACCTACGTGCATACATACGGCAACACTTACTACTGGCCTTCCGACCTATCACTGTTTCAAAAATCCCCGTCCAGTAATTTCACCCTTTGCAGCCATTTGGCGCACGGAAAAAAGGCTGAATAAATTCGCCTCGTGACCTGTTCCTATGAACCAAAACATGGAAATAATTCCGTGTTTGGTGAAATATGAGAAGCAATGAAACAGCTTTATTGCATTTTTTCTTTTCATTTGCTATATTAATTGTGTCAAGCATAATGCTGTTGAATTACTATGAACAGGTGCCTACTTAGCTAATTATAACCGCAAAGGTCTTAGATTAAGACACTGAATGAAGGATTCCGACGAATCTGTTTAGAATTCAACGATGATGGTCAGTTTATCTTGCTTTTACAATATCACAGGTGTCATATGAGTACTTGCCTTACACTTATCTTTTCTTTTAGGGACCCCTAAATTAAACATCCTACTTAATATTGCTAGCATCACATGTCCTGACCTTGTGCGCCTGGACATTTTCATAAACGACACAGATATGTGCATTATATATTCTTCCTATATACCGTGCGATTTTTTTCTGCTGTTTTCACATTTACATTTTAAAAATTTCCTTGTGCGGAGTAGGAAGTCAGCAGATTTTAAACGCTCGCTAAACCCTTTGCCTTTTTGATGAAAGTCTTATCATTGTTATTCTCCCTCTCTCTCACCCTCTCTAGGCGCCTCCTCTCAACACTGACAAATTAACAATTACTAATACATATTGCTACACAATTCTCTTGGGGTTTTTCCTGAAAAGCGCCTTAGATATCTCTCACTCCGCCGAAACCATTGAGGATTATTGCATAGTTTAATAGGGTCACTAATTTTAGCAGCACTCAAATATCATTGTCACAGTTTATGGGTTTCTAAAGAATCCATAGAGAACAACAGATAGCTAATTTTTGATCGTGTGCTTTATTTTTTATCATGATTCTTAAGACATTGCTGTTACGGATTACTAGGCTGTATTCTCCTACTTCCGCTATATAATTTACAATCCAATTTCTTCTCCCATTCAGAACAATCCAGCAATGGCTGTGACATCAGAGTTCAGCCGAGGCGCCCCGTAAGGGATATATCATGACGGCTGCGTCTTTTATGCACCACACCTACTACGTCTTCTGAAAAACTACATATATGATTGCATAATTTAGAGTACCTGAGCACATGGTCGCCAATGACACAACACCGTTTCGCAACATTCCTCACGTTTATTTATTTTTTAAATTACCCTTAAGACCCCAGATGGCATTACATGGCAGGCTGGGGGGGGGGGGGGGGGGGGTCAATAAAGGTTTTACACACGTACAGAATTTACATAAAACAGACAAACATTTGGCTAGTTAGTACATGGAGCAAACACATCATTGCAGGTAAGATGTGCTGCTCATAGACCATTCAAAGCCTCAGGAAACACTTCAAGGTATCAATATTGTGTCGTGGTCAGTGAGAGACGCCACGGAAGAAAGCGTGAACGGCATGGTGGCGATCAGTAATTAACTCGAAAAGTTGCGCTTCACCAAAGTTTTTTATGCAAAAAGCCTTGTTTTTCGAGGTAATTGACGATAGCTGGTTAAATAATGTGTTCCAGTAATTTTCAACAGGTGTTAGTTAATGATATGGGTCTATAGTTCGTTCAGATATCGATTTCCTAGCTAAAGTGCGCTATTCGTATCCGATTCGGTAGCGGAGTTGCAATAACCATTATTGATTCTGTTCGGGAAAAAGTACTGTTCACGCACCTTTATATAATAAAAACACCCTGCGTTTGAATGATGGAATACTAAAAAGTGAATATCATGTTTTTGTTTTAAGATGCTGATTGTGTCTGCCCATCTCGTCATATCGTGCGAAACGTACTGAAAGATCAAACGCACTTTATATATCTTGGCTTTTAAAACGGTATTCACAATACAGCGTTCCAGTGAAGAAAAAAACTATAGTGTGGATTGTGCTCTGAAATTTATTTGCTCTCTGTTGGTCAAATATTTTTCACGTTTTGTACAAACCAAAAAGAAGGACTTCTCTATTCATATCGGAATATTTGCCACAAGATTAAGTCCGAATTGTCAGAGGCATTTGCGGAGAGACTGAAACGACAGCAGCAATGAGGTTGTGGGAAAAGATCATCCAGCTTCATCAACGCTATTGTTTTCATAATCAGGCTGAAGGTTTTTGTCGACGAACAACTCACCCCTAGGACACCTTACGCGACGGTTGCCGCGTGTACACAGGGTTTCGGCGACTGCACGAAGTGCCCAACCAGCCACTGCTGTTTACATTCTACTGTCAGCGTGAACGAAACGCGAAAAGTAAAAGGGAACCAGCTTTTTTAGTCTTAGCCAACCAGGCTACCTTCGTGCCAACCTGCCTGAAAGCTGACGATGCATGCCGGGGGTGGGTGTCCGGCGGCGGGTTCGTTCGAAACCCGCCGCTGGACACCCACCGGTAAAAATGGGTACAAGCGTCCTCCGGCCTGGCGCCCGGCTCTCACAGGGGTGTGCACTTGGAAGAGGCTCCGCAAACCCCGCTGCGCTCCTTCTGGGGCAAAATAATTTCGAACACTTCAGCCTGCAAAGGTGGTTCGAGTTACCGTGTTTCACGGGGTTCAAAACTGAAAACGAGTGGTGTCCTGCACACGCGAAAACTCGGAAAAGCATTGAAGTTTCAAGTGCGAAACGCTCTAAGCCAGCGTGTCGAAAGACGTAAAAGGTTCACTGTCACTGATGAAGTTCACTTCTCAGAGATCAATGCAGTCCCATGGCAAGTCCGGATTTCCGGCCGTCTGACTTTGTGAGAAAAAAAAAAAAAGGGCCACATAATGGGCTTTTGCCGCGCGAGGCGGACTTATTGTTGTCCGATGGCGGAACGGATCACTGCCACATCGGCGCAACTATTTGGGCCGTGACCCCTCTACCCAAGCATTTAACTTCAGAAGAGCCGAGCACCAGGCCGGGGGAAAGCTTGTACCCATTTAAAAACCGGTGGGTAACCGGCGGTACCAGGGATCGAACCCGGTACCTCCCGAATGCGAGGCGGATGCAGTGCTTCTTGAGATATTGCTAGGTTAATAATAATAATAATAATAATAATAATAATAGTAATAATAATAATAATAATAATAATAATAATAATAATAATAATAATAATAATAATAATAATAATAATAATAATAATAATAATAATAATAATAATAATAATAATAATAATAATAATAATAATAATAATCGCTCTCATTATCATTGCTAATGCCATCATTTTCATTATCACTATTTGCAGCATCCTTTTCATTGTTACTATCATCCTCGCTATAGACAAGGAAAGTTATGGTGTGTGTTTCACGATTCCGGGCATGGCGATTTTTATGTCTGTAGGTACTTTGCTGGCTGGCAATAAAAAAAATTACGAGACACTTTGGCGACTAAAATGGTGAAAGGCGAAAGCCTGAGTGCCGCATTTTGCTACGCATTTGTTGCGAATGTGGCGGCGGTGAATGATGCTTCGAGTAAAGAGGATGACTACTGTTCACATTCCTCCCTTCTTTTACGGCATGATACATGCGTACGCGGAGAACTGTGAGAGATACTGCGCCTTTGCTATCCTGTAAATCAATTTCAAACGCCGCTGATGCTTGCTGTACTAACGCCTCCTAAACATCTGGGTCTGCTTCTGTTTCCTGTGTAGTGCGGCGTTCGAGGAAGCGGCAAATGAAAAGGCGCACGGACACCTGAATCGGACGCCCGGTTGGGTCATGGAGTCAGCTTCGTATATGCTGGTTTGGTTGGTTTGTGGGGTTTAACGTCCCAAAGCGACTTAGGCTATGAGAGACACTGTAGTGGAGGACTCCGGAAATTTTGACCACCTGGGGTTCTTTAACGTGCACTGACATCGCACAGAACACGGGCGCCTTGCTTTTCGCCTCCACCGAAAAGCGGCCCCCGAGGCCGGCTTCGTATATGCATTAATCGCCTTGTGACGTCATGATCTGTCGTGACGGTACATCGCGCGCCCCTTTTCGAACAGAACCAGCATTTCATTGAACGTATTAAAGCTCACCGGCGTTCTGTAATTCGTCTACAGGAAAGGAAAGGCGCAGTATCTGTCACTCGCGGTATCTCGCTATCATGCTCACTGTAGACAATGGGAATTACGAAGAGCGTTTCATGATCAAATTATTTACGCCTCTGCAGGAGGACACTCCCGAAACTCGCCAAAGGTCTCGACAGATCTGAGGAGTGCCACCTTAGACGGCTCCAAGCCGGGTGTTTTCTAAATCCCTCGATACTAAAACACGTGGACCTGATATTCACGGGTAGGTGCAAATTCTGCGGGCAGTATGATGACCTATACCACATGGTGTGGGCCTGCCAGCAAAATACAAAAATAACAGTTATAAAATAACTAGCTAAGGAGAGCTGGGAGGCGATCCTGTCCAGCTTGGACCTGGAGGCCCAGCGTGCCTTGGTTCAGAGAGCTCGGACAGCGGCGGCGGCCAATGGCGCCCCGGAATAGGGTCTGCCACTCAGCTCCACAAACATACGCGCCTTACTTCCCAAATCACTTCATTGTCAATAAATGTTTTCTCCTCCTCCTCCGGGGCTTGCCCACAGTAAAAAGGAAGCAACTTACGAAAAATCTAATTTACATGGTGTTTCCAGTTTCCCTGTATCGACAAAATTTTGAAAGCTACGGCGGGGCAAGATGTGTTGAAGAGGGTGAGAACGATGTGGGTGATGCCCGCAACCAGGACCTTTTTTTTTCCATCTACACACTGGTACCCTACCCGTCAAAACTTGGTTATATGAAAACGGCATATATTTACCATGGGGGACAAACTGTTTTCTGTGCAACAAAGCAGAAACGATCGAACATAGGTTCCTTGAGTGTAACAACGCTATCTTCTTTTGGGACATGTGACAGAGTACCATTCCGAAGGATCTTCCTCTTACACCACAAGGTATCAGGTTTCTGCCAGTTCACGACGATGCAATATCATACGATGCCATATTCCTGCTCGGCCTGCATTCTGTGTGGCTCAGTGCTATGGATTATCGTCACGGCGACACTGGTGCCAGATCCGTGTATGAATATTTTGCCGAGAGTATTGTTAAAATACATGATGTTTTAAAAGATACAGAATGTGATCTTAGAATCGAGGTGGTGTTTAGAAATCTTGCACAAATGAAACGACTGCATTGTTCTCGGCCGACAGGCGTTCTGCAAATCTTGTAAATATTTTGTACTGTATATTTCGTCATTATGTACGTTTAGCAATGAATAAAAAAGGCCGGAGCGTCACACAATGGTAAAGCGCTGGGCTGGGGATCCAATGCAATGGAGGTTCGATTCCCCGGTGGGAGACAAGGTTTATTAATTTATTTTTGAGGTAACGCTAGCGCAAAAACGTGACACTTTTGGTGACAACAACTATGTGCCATTAAAGGCTTTCGCCTTAACACAGCCGTGGCGCAGTTGGTTAATGCGCTTGGCAAGGGATCGAGGGACGGAGGCTTACTATCCGGTAGAGACAGGATTTATTTGTTTTTAACTATCATCTTCACGGTTGACAAGGAGAATTATAATCTGCGTTTCACGACCCCTGGCGTAGCGTAGTTGGATATGTTTTGGGTTGGAGATCCAAGGAATGAAGGTTCGATATTTAGTGAAGAACGAATTTTTACTTTTCAGATGACGTTTATTTCTGTTTTGGGTGATGACGTCATTTTATTGACAGCTATAGTGCGACTGAAAGGACGAACGCCTACAGCTTTCGCCTTAAAACATTTTAAGGTGAAAACTTCAAGGCTTTCGCCTAAAAGTGGGGATGATGCCATCGCATCCTAATAAGACCGCATGCCGGCAGCGAATTAAAAAGAACAAATAAAGATTTGAATGGTTCGCGGTATTATGCCCTCCCTTAAAAAGACATCGCCCCGATGTTCAGGAAATAAAGACAGAAAGGAAAATCAAATACGAAAAATTATAATAACTAGGGTGTTTAGCGCACGTAATAAGGCTTTGGGCACATGACATGGACTATTTCTGGGTGCGCTCGGCGCCGGTGGGATGTGGTCGGGCCGTCGGGGATGACTTCATAATTAAGCTGTTCGATACGGTAAAGGAGTTTGTATGGGCTGAAGTACCATCGCAAGAGCTTTCCATTCAGTCCGTGATGGCGTGTCGCCGTCCAAACCCAATCTTTATTTTCTGTCTTGTACTCTGTGCTGCGTCGTCGCAAGTTGTAGCGTTGGGCTTCGTTGCGTTGCTTGTCTTTGATGCGCATCTGGGAGAGTTGTCAGGCTTTCTCTGCATGCTGCATGTGGGTGGCGACGTCGAAGCTGTCTGGTGTTACTTGCGGTAGCATCTAGTCGGGCGTCGTCGTGGGCTCCCTGCCGTACACAAGCGTGAACTTGTCACTTTGGTTGTCTCCTGGATGACCGTGTTATAAGCGAAGATAACGTACGGCAGGATGGTGTCCTAGGTATTGTGTTCGGCGTCAATGTAGATACACAATCATGTACGCAATCGTTTTGTTAAGGCACTCTTTAAGTCCATTGGTCTAGGGATTTCACGCTGTTGTATGTCGGTGACTTGTATGACTGTAGGTCAAGATGGCCTGCGTGAGCTCTGCTGTAAATGCCGTTCCCCTGTCGGTGATGAGTACTTCGAGGGCGCCGTGTCGCAGCAGACTGCGTTCGAAGAAGAACTTGGCGGCTTCTTCCGCGGTATCACTAGGTTGGGCTTTCGCTTCGGCGTAACGGGTGTAGTCAGTGGCCACTATGATCCACTATTTACCCGCAGATGAATTTGGAAAGGGGCCGACGAAATCCATTCCAGTTTGCTGAAATGGCCTATTCGGGGATGGTAAGGGGTATATTAGCCCGGCAGGTCTGGTAAAGACGTCTTGTGTCGCTGACACTGACGGCATGCTTTTACGTAATGAGCAACGTTATCGGGCAGCTCGGGACCAGTAGTACTTCTGGGTGCACTGCAATGTGCACGCAAACCCAGGATGCCTTGCTGTCGACTCATCGTGCAACACATGCAGAATTTCCTGCCGGATTTTTAGGCACAACAAGAAGCTGCGCGGTCCTGTTGGTGGAAAGTTCTTCGCGGGGATGTCATTGCTTAATACGAACGAAGATAAATGACACCTGAACACAGCAAGAGGGGAAACGGTCTTGTCTTCCAGGTAATCGGCTTGGTCTTTCAAGTCAGGCTCCAAGAGGTGCTGCTGCACAAAACAGCTGGCGCTTACCGGTCCCAAAACGCGTCGTCGTCATCGCCTTTTGAGGGACCGTCAACGGGGGCGCGGGATAGGCAGTCTGCGTCGAAATGCTTGCTGCCCGACTTATAGACTACGGTCACTTCAAATTCTTGAAGAAGTAGGCTCCATCGGGCAAGGCGGCCGGAGGGGTTTTTCAAAAGAGGGAGGCACCAGAGCACATGTTAATCGCCTACTACCTTGAATGGTCGACCATTTATGTACGGACAAAACTTGGACGTGACCCAAATTATCGCGAGGCACTCCTTCTCTGTGGTCGAGTAATTTGCTTCGGCTTTTGAGAGAGACCTGCTAGAATATGCGATAACTTTTTTCACACCGGCGCTGTTCTGAACAAGGATTGCGCCTAGGTCTACGCTGCTTACGTCGGTATGAATTGCAGTTTGGGCATTTTCATCAAAGTGCCCGAGGACCGAAGAAGATTGTAGGCGGCGCTTAAGTTCTTCGAAGGCGTCGGCTTGTGGCCCTTTCCATTCAAACGGAACGTTTGGTTTTGTAAGTTGCGTCAAAGATTCGGCGATGCGCGAAATGTTTTTCACAAATCATCGGTAATACGCGCCCAGCTTAAGGAAGCGCCGCACTGCTTTCTTATCACTTCTTATCACCGCGCTGTGGAAACAGTGTAATAGCAGCGGTCTTCTGCGGGTCTGGACGAATTCCTTCTTTGTTCACGATATGACCCAGAAACGACAGCTTTTCGTAGTCGAAGTGACTGTTATCTGCTTTTAACGTTAGCCCTGATGACTTCATTGCGTCGAATGATGTCCGCAACCTTTTCAGGTGGTCTTCAAAGTTCTAGGAGAAGACAACAACGTCATCTAAGCAGACCAGACAAATCTGCCCCTTCAATCCAAAATTTAGCATTCAGGCTAAAATTTAGCATCTACGCTGATGACACCAAAATTTGGGTAAATCAGGGGAGTGATGCGGAAATCGAGAACCTATTGCAGTCTGCTACATGAAATCCTTGCCCAGTATTAAGCTGACAGGGGGTCGCGTGTTCACCGCAAAATCGGTGCTCTTTGTGCATAGTCCAAGCCACTTCTGATGCAAAACATCGGCGTACATATATATTGAGGTAGCAGGTATAGAAGAACCGAAGGTAGAAGAGATTAGAATATTAAAGTTGATCCTCCAGGCCAATGGGTACAATGGCGAGGTCATAAAGAAGTCAATGGCAGAGGACAAGACAAAACCTTATGAAAGTAGTGCAAGGGTACGTGATTAGCAGAAGTAGTTACTCGACGCCATGCTTGGACATCAAAACGGCGGAGAGGAACAGGATACACGCCCTCATACGCAAATAACTAAAGTTAACACTAGAGCTATCTATGTGTACCTCAATGGAGCAACTTCTCGTGTTGGGCATACATAATACGCAGAGAAAGCTTGCGAAGGCGATTAAAGTCTCTCAAATAGAGACTTAACACGACGAATACGGGCAGCGTAATTCTTACGAAAGCAGAAATAAACCCGGAGAAAGGGTTGAGAAAAAAAGTGGACATACAGGGGGAGATAAAGAAAGCGGTGATAGCCCCCCACACCCTAAAACATGCATCCGGAGTTTCATAATGAACGAAGAGAGAAGCAAGCTGAGTCCTTAAAGCTAAGGTTCGCAATAATGAAACACAGTGAGGTAGTTGTGGTGATGCGGCCGGAGGCCAAGTCGGGGTGGCGGTGGCTTCCATGGTAAACGGTCGAGGAGTGCCAGTCTCCGTGGCGGCTCTTCGAGGATGAAATATAGACGCTATCGGAGAAAGTGGCTGTCGCTTTAGCTTGCGCAAGAACAAAAGCAAAGTTCATCATAAGCGAGAGTAAGTCTACCATTCAAAAGTTTGGAAAAGGCTGGATCTCACTGGAGGCGGCAAAGATCCCTAGTCAACAATCGCTGAATAGAAAAATTCCAATAATCTGGACACCCACGCGCGCTGCCATCTCTTGAAAAAAGGCGGCCCATAAGTTATCTCGAGCTTTCTATTTCCGGACAGCCTTGGGACCCCCCGACGACTGGAATAACGAGGAGCGGTTGGTAAATTATGGGAAATAATCAACCATTATCGATTGGCAGATAGGTTTGTACCACCGCTCGATCCGAAACTGAATAACAAACTGCTGCATGGAGGCGCTTGCAAATTATAACACATATATGAACCTAATTTTGGCGTATTATATATAGCCCTCCAAGACGAAAGCATGATAGCTGCAGTCATTGTGGGGAGAGAGGGACTGCCGACCACATAATATAGGAATGCCCACACTCTCGCGGCTTGGGACAAAATATAGCTCGTAAAGAGAAACGGGAGACTCTGCTGCGAGGCCTGTTCCTCTGTTCAGATTTGTTGTTGTCATCAACAACTTTGTAATTCATTCGGCTGCAAAATTTCTGAGAACAATGTTAGTACTGTACCAGAAAATGTGTTTCAGCACAAATTTGCACAGGTGGCTATTGTCCCATTCATCAAATTTACATGAGTCATTTCGCCAGCAGATCCATTGCCAGTTTCATGATGAGCAATTAAAAAGATAACACGGGAAAACACATCGTCCGTGCGTGTGAAACGCTTAACGGTGGAGTGCCCCCTGATATTGCATCGAACGCAAACATTGGGACGCATCAAATTACGGAACACGCACCGGGACGCATAAAATTTCAAAGTGATGCGAGCTTACCTGTTCTGTAATCACTTGGCAGGCTATAGGATAAAAACACCAAAACAATAAAAATTTGCAAGCATCGTCCGTGTCTGTGAAACACTAGAGCATTATAGCCTTAATGGTGGAGCTTGTGTCTTCCTATTTTTTTTCCAACAGGCGCTGCCAACACCTACAACTACAACTACTACGCCGCCGACAGCTTTTCGGCCTAGCAAGGTGTAAAGATATCGCTTGAAATAACGACGTCTTGATCAAGAATGTGCTGATTAAAGAATTACTCTCGAGGAAGGGCATGTAGCCATGCCATATTCAGCCCTGCATCACTGGGTCATTAGAACACATGAACTTTTGGCCCGGGTTTGTTGTTGCCACTAAATCCAGGCACACAACACTTGATCGTCATATTGCGCCACTTGTAGCACACCGGCGTGAGACGATCGGGCAGCACAGAGCCAAACAAATCTTTCAGAAAGCACCTGAGAAGGGAGATAACCATCACGAGGAAAGAGCAGCAGCGTACTCTGATATGTAGCCAACGAGGCAGCGGTGGTCACCGCGTCAGTAGCAGAGCCTCTAGTCGTGACGTGGCCCTGACGTCAGTCTCGAGAGCCAAGACCAACACATCGTGACGTGGAGCTACCGCAGCGGCGGAACACCTGTTGAGCGGCGCAGCTGGTTGCCATGGTTACGGCGCATGCGCAGTAGCACCTTAGGCTCCACACTGCAACTTTGGCTTTACATGGCGTAGTCAAGCTTTCGCTTCAAAACCAGGCTGGAGACCAAGCAGTGGTTGACTATGACATTGCTGCTAGAAATGACAGGACGAGTCCCTATTTCAATTAGCTGAGCGCAGTAACTTAAGCATCATGAATACCTTCTTCAGCAAATGAAAGAACGGGAAGTGGAAATAAAAAAAAAACAACAACGGGCAGACTAAAATGAAACTGACTTCATACTATGTTCTAACCCTGGAATTATGTAGGATATAGAGTTAATCGGAAAGGTTTGATGCAGCGACCACGGGATGGCAAGGTCTCGAAATAGTCTATATTTCAAGAGGGAACGAAACAATTTAGAAAGAAGACCATAGACGAATCCGCCTTTTGCGCGAGTTTTCAGCGCATGCGCGAAGTCCTAGCGGCGAATGATGGAAACACATTGGATGGCGTTTCTCGTCACCGCCAGTGCACGGGAGCTGGCGGCACTGTGACCGTAACAGGCTTGGCGAACCGATGCCAAACCCATGTGCCGCGTACGGTTGCCAATCTCGAGGCATGCCGGGATGGAAGACGCGGTTTTTCAGGTTCCCGTCGGTGAGCTGCGGCCAACAACGACGTGAAGCTTGAATTAGGGCTACCAAGCGTCAAGATGTGAATGGGCGACCTTGGCAACTAACTGCGTACTCTCGACTGTGCGAGAAACACTTCGTTACAGGTATGTATGTATCTAAAGGAAATGTGCATTATTAAAAGTACTACCTACTAAAGTTTGCACCAAGCCTGTAACCCACCAGTGACAGCGCGCAATAAGGATTTGTTCAGTGCATGTTTGCTTTATGTGCGACAGGGCCTGATTGCGATGTGTTTTTTGTCGTTTGTTTTCTTTTGTGCGAAGGGGCCGGGTAGCGCAGATATCACAGGTGGCTATGTGCGCTAGAGCGTAACATTGAGCATGTTTTATCGTGACTGTCGCCTGACTAAGAATAAAAAAAATACGGCGTTTGTTGTGATGCACCGCCGTTCGCGAGCCGAGTGGTTTAGCTGGTCACGAGGCTCGCGAACGGCGGTGCATCACAACAAACGCCGCATTTTTTGATCTTCGGCTTAATGAAATGTCGGCTTAGTACAAACGTTTTACTTAATGATGAGTTTTTGATCGCTTCTTTTTGTGTCATTTAACAACAATAATAATAATTGGTTCACATAAAAGGAAGGATGCAGTATCTGTCACACTTGTTGCTGTGGACACCTGAAGGGAACGGAGGAAGGTGGGAGTGAGGATCGTTTTGCATGTTCTTGCTTTATGAACCCACTGTCGAGCTAGTTACTGCGATTTTTTCAAGCATTTGCATCCGTAATTTCTTTTTATTCGTGGTATAAAATAGACGGAAATTATGAGGTGATAAATCAAAAGATAACAAAATTGCTAAACTTGCTTGTTCTGAACTTCAATACTGAATGTTCGTCCGCAATGAAAAGGGTAATTTTCAATAAATAACATGTTTAGTCAGTGAAGCTAAGTTTTATCGATTGCCACATAGGTGTGTGGACTCGAAGACTTGTTAAGGCAGGAACACAAAATGTGAATTTGTTAGTCAGACCGTCACTAAATTCTGGCTTGCTGACGTTTTTCAGATATGATGCACTTGCTTCGCCAATGAAAATGCTTTAACAATATTGAGATTCTCGGAGCGGCTGTAGATAGCACAGGTGGGCCATTTTGAAAACATCGTAACGCTTCGAGTGCGTTCTTATGACAGTCGTCGTACGCACCTCACAAGTAGGAACCACCTGTGGTTTTGAAGAGGATATTTCACTGCATCTCGTTTATCAAGCTATCATGAATGGAGGAAGCCATATGATCGAAACTAGCGACAAGATGACATAAACAAAACGCGGTGCTTGGTATTACTTTCACGGAAAGAGAAAATGAAGCATCGCATCGCCCTGGGTCATAATTTCCCGAATTTGTTAAAGAAGATTTACGCTGAAGCTTCTTATTTTAGCGGTACCTGTACCTTATGTTGCCAGTGGCTATATTTTAATAAATTAAAACTTAATTTAAAATAATTCAAGCAAACAAACAAAACACTCGGCGCCTACATGCCGACGCTAGCAAAAAACATGCTTCATTTCTGTTTCAGGCCCCGTAAAATGCCTCTCTTTCATGTCTGCGCCTGTTGGCCTTTTCACATGCTTGTCGCCGCTGTTACTATAAAATTCAGATCTTTGAATCGTGATTGCTTTGCATTTTGCTCCACAAGTTTGTTCTTCTTTATTTGAGGGGCAGAATAGACGTGGCGCTCGCTGTCATAACATATATAGTTTATCAATCCAAAAGTTTCTTTCGCAGTAACTAACGCATGAATACTGCCAATATAAAGATCCACGCGGAATGGAAGACATCCACAGCTGCTTCCTGCGGAGCTCTCAATGCAAACCGCTATTCTGCGCGCCCAACTAAACTGGCCATGATGTTGCCGCGGTATTCGATGGCTACGCCTATTGTAGCCTTGGTGCTAATGCTTTCCTGCATTCTTCCTTATGTATTCGGAATGAGGTTGAACTCCCGGAGAAACCGAGGTATGTGGATCAGCGATGAATGAACGTTAATAACATTTATTGCATGTATCTAATAAAGGCTTAAGTCGAATTGTCTTCTATTTTCTCCTTTTGCGGCTATTGGCTCGGAAGACATGAATGCTTTCGCTGCACTAAAGGTCTGCTCATGATAAGAGTGTAGTATATCAGTATTAGAAGGTTCAACTATCCTTGTACCAAGTTTCACGACCATTAGCCATCGTCCGAAGCCGCACCCGCTGCTGCCGCTTCGATTTCGGCTCGCTTCCGCGCTTGGCAAGCTTCTCGGCAACGGGCTAGTTTGGCTTCTTATTGTGGTAGAAATTTCCGGAGTTCCCAACTACGGCGACGCACATAGTCTCAGCTCCTTTCAGACATTAAACCACCAAACCAAACCAAACAAATTCAATTCCTATCATTTCTTTTTTCGTTTTACTTCGTGGCTTTGAATATGTGGTTACGGATCGGACGCGTTTATTCATGGATGATGAGAAATGAACTAGAGCCAGATGATGGTAATGATGATGATAATGATGATGTCTTCAGTTGCAATGACACATTCCTTCTGCGGGGGATTGTTCAGGGTGAACCGCATTTTGTTAGCCTCTTGTTGTACACACGCAGTCTTCTACAGTACTTTTAAACCAGTCGCTGCGTGGCGCCTGGCAATATTGTTACGAGACGGCAAGCCGATGAAGGAAGGATACAGAACAGGATCGATGGCGATGATAGATGACGTTTTAATGAATCCCGGCGGGCCTGTCACTAGCACTCCTGCCCGTGCCACTGCCCGCTTCGTGTTCGTCAGTACCATTACCCGTGGCCACCAAGCGATCGTTCCGATCGTGGACGAAAATATTGTCGACGGCGATGGGATCATGACATGACGATGAATATGACATGGATGGATGAAGATAGGAGAGGAAGCAGGGAAGAAGAGAATGGCTTGCCGCCACGATGATCCCCGCATGAACCCTGGCCCAGGACAGTTTCGGGCCTCAGATCGCCAAGATCTGATGGCCGAGGCCCAGGCACGCACCACGTGACATGGGCAGGAATGATGTCCTCATGTGTGGTGGCGTCTTGGATCGACGAGGTCTTTGGTCGGCATCTCAGGTCAGTGAAGTCATCTGGTTAATCGCGTCTCACATCGTATCTTCCGGTCGTGTGGGTGGCGTCTCGGGTAAAGGGGGTCATTTGGCTGTATCTCTCATTCGCCGTGTCTTGTGGTTGGGACGGGGGACGTGGCAGTGAAACGGCGAGGTCGCGTCTGATCCGGCAGGGTGGGGAAGAGTCAAGCGATGCCTACCAGAAATCCGCTGCCGACGGCGGAAGCAGACACGCCGGTGCGCCGAAGCTTCAGCCCAGGATGAGGAGGTGTGAAACGCCCCGCATCTCCACCAAAATGTTACTAAGTGCCAAGCCGATGAAGAAAGGAAACAGAATAGGACCACTGGCGATGATATGTGACGTTGTAATGAATCCCGGCGGGCCTAGCTCGAGCACTCCTTCCTGCTCTATTGCCCGCTTCTTCGTCCGTAGCATTATGTATAAAGTATCCAAGAATGCATTGCCCGGTTAGCCTGACCGCCGCTTCTTTCGCCCGCCTTTGTTTTTCCATAGATGCACTATGGTAAATACTAGGGCGAAAAGAGTGTAGGTGCAATGCAACCAGGCTGAATAGTTTTCATTAAAGCCTTGTAGTATACCTCTGAACTCACCACCAAAGCTCTAAATTAACACTAAAGCAAGAACCCTCGTACTTACCGTAGAAGATTTTTTTTCTTTCTCGGGGCTATAAATGCCTTAGCACACGGTTGAGTAGCAATCATGTAGCCTGGTTAATTTTGGCAAAGACGGTACATCTATCCGATGGAGCAGGCAGTTGCGGAGCTACGATACTGACACTGAAAACGCTATTTCGTTATCGTTAACGTCTACTTGTTATAAATTAGTGGCCCAGTTAGCGCCTTGCAATTGAGTTTTCAGAGCACCGCTGTGCAGTCGAATGCCCCGTTAATAACAAATCGTACTAGGAGCCTCGTAAAAAGGCAATGATAAGGAGGTTCGCTCAGGGCTTATAGGTGCTGTAAGGCATTTCGTTGCAGATACTTCAGCTGCCTTGACTGGTTTCAAAGAATTACGTTGGAGTTTACTATCCAGTGAAAAGTGTTTAGAATCGACAGACAGCAGCAGGTGCTTCACAGCTACCAGAATGGTAAGGCTTGAACCTTTATTGCACTTCTGTCGCGCAGTTCTAAAGGACAGATATGACTGGCTGATACACCATTCATGCATGTGGAGGCAAGAAACTAAACAGATATTATTTTGGAGCAGCTTGTTTCTGAAGTGCTTCGGAACTTGTAATTTTGTCTTCTTTTTTTCTAGATGCACGCCGTAGGGAAACCTCACCAGAGTGTCCGATGCCTTACAGTGAGCCGGGAACGACGTGCCCACCTTGGGTACAATTGAGCACATGTGTGGACATGGAGTGTGAGCAGAAAGGCAAACTCTGTTGCATGGACAGCTGTGATAACCTCAAGTGTGTTCTTATTGAGGACATACTACTAAAGTAATCCAGGATAGTCCGACTCCTCAAATTTGTCCAAACAAATGTTCTATCCTGCCAGTGTAGAAAACGCCGAAAATAAATTTCTGTAACACATTATGAACCCATCTACTTCAGTGGACGACTCAAGGAATGTTCAGACCATACGTAACTGAGCCGAAAACGTTTTAATACTCGAACACTCTTGAGCTCATGAGCACACTGGCGAGTCGCACGACCTCCGCGACTGGCCAGTGTGAACGCTCCATAAGACGGCTGTGGTTGCCCCCCCCCACCCTTCCCCTCCCGCCCCCCCCCCCCCCTTAACATGACCAGCAAAAGAAGAATCGGCCTTCTAATTCGCCTAGGATACTTAGTTAAATTTATGCCGTTTTCAACAAAATCGTCTGTTTTAGTAACTGCTTTTTATTGGTTTATTTATTTATATGGGAAGAGAGGATAAAATACCGGCGTTCGTGGTTTACCGGTCTTTACTGCTGGTAACATCTCAAGAACGCAAGAAAAGGATACAAAAAAAACAACATGTAAACAGGTACTATACCCGGGAACAGCTTTTCCTGGCTATGCTACCATATCTACAGAGCCGACAAGCACTGTAGATATGGTAGCATGGCTTCTACTGTAGACAAGCACTGCAGAAGCCGACAAGCGCAGCAGATTACGAAAACTCTTCCGAAATTTCGCGCATTTTAGTCTGCTATACCATTCAAATATTATTCTCGATATTATTACATCAAGTTTATACCAAAATACTAACCAGTAATGCATTAGTATAGATCATTTAAAGTTTTTTGAGCATGCCATGCGCAATCTGATGTCTGTGCCGCCGCTCGGGAAACCGTCAAAGCGCCCGTCGGCCTCGTATCCACTTTCACTCCCACCTTCATCCCTTTCCTTACGGCGCGGTTCAGGTGTCCACAGAGCAAGTGTGACAGATACTGCGCCTTTCCCTTCCTATGAACCAACCAACCAACCTCGTCTGCTGCCTCTTTCTGTCAGTTTATGTACGCTTTTGTAATGCGCTTGTTTTGACAAAGCACATTACGAATGCTACTGATTTGTTGTAAATTTGTGTTCACGAGGGTTTTAAAGATCCGATATCTGCGTAAGTTGGGGTCTCGAAAACTAATAATTTGACGTTAAGTCCGAAGCGAAACTAGAACTGTAACAGCAGCCAGTTATAGTAACGCTGTAAAGAAAGCTCTGGCCATGTAGCTTTCACTGCATAGGCACAAAAGGCTGTCTCCGAATGTATAGGATATGGCGGAGGGAATAGAAATTTACACAAAACAAGCCAATTGATTACAAGCACAGGAGCCGCCGCTTACAATATACCGTCACGGGACGCTGCAATATTGTGTGACCGAGGCCCTCTGTTGCCGACAGCTTCACACATGCACAGTTCAGCAATGTGGTGGTGCCCAGGGAGCGCCCGAAGTGAAAAAGTATATGCGGTGTGCCAGAAGTAAGGTACACCCTACCCGCTACAACTCTGATTGCTCCTGCTGTGGGACAATCAGAGTTGTCCTGTGGGTGTAAAGCAAAACCACAGAAATATCCTCAGACAGAGCACACATTCAAGCAGTAAATTGGAGGCAGCACTGTCCAACGAGTCCTTGGACGCCCAGCAAATGATCGTTCACCTGGCCTGTGAAGCAGCAAAAGCAATTGGAACCTTGGACTAATGAAGCACAGCAATTGGCTCGTCACATCCCCATTTCACCATCACCTTCTCCCTTCATAGTTTTTGCCTCATCTCGCTGAGCAATATCTAGAAATAGGGTTTTTAGTTAGAAGACCTGTGCAGCTTGGCTTGGTTTTTTATTCTGTGTTTTCTTCAATAAACTTCCGTCCTCGTCTTTAGCGCTGTTTATTCATTATGTCATCGTATCAACTAGCCCAGATGTCTTTTCTATTAAAGCAGATTCCACCAGCGCCTCTGTGTAATACATGGTCGCTTTCGCTTCCACCTGCATGCTTCCCCAGAATTCCTTGCCCTAGAGAGGCGACGAGAACGGCATTTTCGAAATTCAAAAAAAATTGAATGGGTGTTACTTAAGGTCCACTACAAGACCCTAAAAGTAATAGCATAGCAGTAATAAGTTAGCTTTTCGTCATTAGTTAGCCCTTCTGCTAGATTGCACACCTTGGCTGCATTGTAATTTGCAATGCACGATATCATTGACAATGCTATATCGATATATCGACAAAACAGGTCTTCTAACTAAAAACCCTATTTCTAGATATTGCTCAGCGAGATGAGGCAAAAACTATGAAGGGAGAAGGTGATGGTGAAATGGGGAAGTGACGAGCCAATTGCTGTGCTTCATTAGTCCAAGGTTCCAATTGCTTTTGCTGCTTCACAGGCCAGGTGAACGATCATTTGCTGGGCGTCCAAGGACTCGTTGGACAACGCCGCCTCCAATTTACTGCTCGAATGTGTGCTCTGTCTGAGGCAATTTCTTGACAATCAATTCATCTACTCTGCTTAAGAAAATGTCACTTAGAACAGGAGCTACCTTCGAACCAATACAGATGCCTAATTTTTTGAGCATGCATGGCACTGTTAAATGCAACAAACATGATTTTCAAACAAATAAATAAATGTTAATTCCAAAAACGACGCTGTTATTATACCACCATTGCTTCGAAATCTACTTCTTCATTCTGCTCCGAAATGCACATTCGTAGACTCTTCATGGGGGCCTCATGAGGGATGGAATAAAACCGATCTTCCACATCGATGCTAACTGCCGAGCAAAAAATTCCCTGGGTTGACCATTCCCAAGCACTGCACCACCATCTTAGAGTTCTTTACAATATATTGATCTAGCAAACGCAATGTAGACAGATGTTTCAGCAAATAACTTAATACTTTGCCAAAGATCCTTCTCAGAAATTGTCGCTCTAAAAGGTTCCCCGGGTTTGTGTGTTTTCACAGAAAAGAATATGTCCAGAAACTCTGATTTGGTGTCTTCACCTGTAGCCAATCTGCCTAAATTCAGTTAACCTAACAAGCTCAAAGTCTTCCTTTTGACCTTCTTAGTGTCCTTGGACACAACTATAAAATTCTTCTCAACAGCCTCTAGCGTTTAATTTTGTTGTACATATCCCCAGACAGAATGACAAAGTGACCCTCTTATCCGAGAGAGCGACCTTAAGATTCCTGAAAGTTACCATGAAATCAACCACAGGGCAAATACTGAAAGACTCACGTTGACACCGTTCTGTCCCTGAAACAACATTCACGCATTCCGAAATGAAGCATGTGCGCGAGCTGTCTTTCACCTGCGTGGCCAATCGCCCCACCTGTGCCACCTTGTCAATTGTGCACGACAGAGCACGAGAGGTCACTAGAGATTGGTGAGTGCTCTAATCTAGTTGCGCATTTTAAGGGGTGTGTAGGCTGCCTACCTTTTCTTTCACAGACAGATATTATGCCCAACCCGCACAGATCAACCGGGCAATCATTGAGGCCAGGTATACCATGCGATTAGGCGAATAATGTGTCAGTGACCCCTCTATTGCTTTAAAAAATATTGAGATTATATTTCTTGAACATGTCATGTGTACTGGGTTGTCATGACTTTGTTTTTGGTTCTTGATTAGTCCGTGGTTTATGCGGCTTGGCTTGGGGTTTCGTTCTGTGTTTTCTTCAACAAATCTCAGTTGCGAGTCATCGCCAACCGGTCTGCTTATTTGCTCTTCGTCCTTGTCTTTAGAGCTCCGCCGGGGTGGCGCAGCACTTAGGGTGCTCGACTACTGTGCCCAAGGACTCGGGATCGAACCCTGGCATCGGCGGCCCCTTTTTCATGGAGGGAAAAAGCAAGGCGCCCGTGCGCTGTGCGATATCAGGGCTTGTTAAAGCACTCCGAGTGGTAGAAATTTCTGGAATCCTCCACTACGGCGTCTCCATAGCCTGAGTCGCTTTGGGACGTTAACCCGCAAAATCAAAATCAAAATCAAATCGCCTTTAGCGCTGTTCATTCATTATTTCATCTGATTCTTTCGCAGCGCTCGATTAGGATCGGGCAGAGAGCATTGATGTGTTTTGAAACACTTTATTTTGTTTACGAACTTGACTCTATTCTTTGCATCGCACTGAAAAAAACTTACCTGCTTATAACAAACTTCGCCACGTGTGCACGGGCTCAGGCTTGGCTATCAGGCCGCTGCAGCGCATGTCAGATAAGCGTTCTCTTCTCACAAGCTGTGAGGTTCTTTTCTTTAAACCTTCTGGCCACCATGTTCTGTGGCTTATTCAGAGACAGCAATCTAAATAGACGATCAGACTGACCAAACTAACAACGAATAATTTATGTACACATATGGACGGGACGAGAGTGGGACAAGCAAGTAGGACGAAGACTAAACACTAAAGTGTTTACAGTCACCAGTTCGTTTGGTGGGGAAGCCGGTGCAGACGCTCCGGGTGGTCAGAGGTTTTCAGGGTCGGTGCAGTAAGGCCTCGGTAAGCCCAGCGGAAGGCTAGGCAACCGGACGGGGCCCAGTAGAGGCAAGAGGCCTCGGGTTGCCTTTCCACGGCCGATGCGTCAGGCCTCCCCGACGTGCCTGGGCTCAGCACGGCGCCGAACGCTCGTGACAGTGAAGAGCTGGCGCTGTGGCACTCCCGGGCCCAACCACCGTTCCGAGCTTCGTGGAAAATAGGAGAACAAGACAGGATACGGCCGGCAGGCCCCAGGTCTGGATCCCCGGGTCAGGCCTAGGAGAAGACGCACCGCTCCGAGCTCCTTGGACAGCCGATCGGCTCCGCTGCTCGCCTGTTCTCCCCCTGCTCGTGCCTCGCGCTGCTCGAGCCAACCTTCACGATTTCCTCTTCTTCTTTCTCCAAACGTGTTTTTTTTTTCGTCTTTTATCAAATTATCACATGTTCTTCACACAAGCCAATATCGGTTCATCCTTTACAGCTGCCGTAAGCGACAAATATCCCACAAGGAACAAAACTGTTGCATACATGTGACGCCACGGCGCAAAGGCAGGCGGATTTCCCAGGAAAGCCACGGCGCCAGCGAGGCACGCCCAAATAATTCAGCTGACGTTGTGATAAAAGGTTGTATGCCTGGGGCCGAGCGCTGGAGGCATCGGCGGCCGCTTATAAAAGGGGCGCTTACAACCGAAGAGGCACCATTCAATCGTCTGTCCTTCAGAGGTCCGGGACAGCACGCACGCATCCGCATTGGCAGGGAAATGAAAGCCTCCACTCTCCTAGTTCTGCTGCTGGTAGGCGTGTGCCTAGTGGCCTGCGGCAGCGCTTCGGCGGCACCGCCAAACTCCAGGATACGCAGGTCCAACTGCGAGTACGAGGAATGCACGGATGAAGAGTGCGCCGCTCGCGGCATGGAATGCCGGCCCAAAGGCTGCGGAGGTTCACATTGCGTCTGACAGGTGAGCAAACGAGTTTCCCTGACGAATTTATGATTTTTTTTTTAATTTTTGTCCAGAAAATCGTAATGTAACACACGTCACAGCAACATCAATGCGTCGCACGTTGAATGATTAGGAGCAGTGCTAAATGCTTCAAGTAGACATTTAATTTAATACCGAACAAGAGCATGAAAAAAGCAAAAAAAAAAAAAGACAAAATGATCTGGTTGTGCCGAAAGGGTCCACAGTGTTGTGTAAACGTTCGGCAATTTTGTTCCTTCTCTTTTTTATTGCTGCGCTATTTCTCTTTTACATTTTAAACACACCGTGCCGCCTTCTTCCTATGTTTGTAGCCAGGTTTAAATTTTTCCCCCTACGCTCTGCATGCTTTTCCTCAGGATTGTAGGGCTTAAGTATAGTTGTGTTTTCTTAGTACAGTTGGGTCTAGTGGTAAAGCCATTTGAAAACGCTTGTTGTTATTATCATTCTTTTTTAAAAAGAGAATTTCCTCGCGATCCTTGGTAGCGTACGTACGGCGATGTCATTTCGTGGGAATTCGTCGCCGCGGCTGACGGGCTTTTGTATAACGAATGTTTACCAAATATGAAGAAGGGAAAGTGTACAGTCATCTATGGGCGATCCGCGTTTACTATAGCGGTCTTCTACTGCATGCAACTTTTAAATTATACTGCCTTGTTTCTTTACTTGTTTTTCAGGAGGAGCCGATTTGAAATGTCCTTGGTTCGGTCCTGCAGTTTGCCTGTCGGGCAAAACCCGACTGACCTAGTGTATAACAGAACTGAGTGGAATCTAAGGAGCCCGAAAAACTAAACAGCAGAACCCGAGTGACAACATGTGCTTGATGGGAACCTTAGTATGAAATATTCTTGTGAACAATAACGGGATTTTGAAATAAAATGGTTAATGGTAGCTCAGTCGTGTTGCTTGTTTCGTTAGAAGAAAAAAACTGATGTCGCTCAGTTTCGCCTCATGAGTTCAACGCAACAGCGCCTTTCTCTTGTGCAATACTCATGCACCAGTTGGTACGTCAAACACGCCAAAACTCCTCTCTAGGTCATACTTTAACGCGCTTGGACCAAAGAGCCTTTGTGCCCTATGTGTAGCGTCCTCATTAGGCACGCAGAGGACCTATGTTCAATTACCACACCAGATATTGCGCCACTTTACTTTAGAAAATTCATCAAACACACCAATTGCAGGTACCTTCTCGCCAAGTTCGACTTCATTTGTAACCTTTTCTTATTTATTGACTTCGATTTCAGAACCTCAAACCATTATTTCTCGTAGACCCCGGACACTGGACTGCACCGAAGTTTCGCCCCCGAGCTTTTCAGTGCTTTCGTGAAAAACATCTTAAAGCAGCGCGAAACACAAGACAAAGGAACAGGAGACGACACAAGCGCTTGTGTCATCTCCTGTTCTTTTGTCTTGTGTTTCGCGCTGCTTTAAGATGAATCCAATTGAATTCGCCCAGTTTTCTATACTCGTGCATGGATCCAATCCAACTCGCCCAGTTTTCTATACTCGCGTGTTAACATAGTTTTCTTTCTAACGCTACAGTAGATAATTGTGGACAATGCACATAATTTCGCCTCTCAAATTGCATCATCTTATTTTGTCACGGTGGGTGCTCTTGTTTTCCTGTTCTCGTTTGATGCGCTTAAGATTACAGACGAAATGGCAGAACTTCAACGCTTATAGCCTTCCTTCCACTCCTTCCCCCCCTTTCTCGACTTAAGAAAATGCTCACTACAAGGCCTACACTTTTCGTGCTGACGTATGATACTATGACCCATGATATTTATGAGGAAAAAGTGTACGATATATCGAGGCGAATTTTGGGGACGGCAAGAGCGGTCACGCCAATTCGAGTCTGTTGCATGTGGAAATCAAGAAAAATGATGCGCTGAAAGCGAACGCATTGAACACCCATATAGAGTGCGTTGTAGGCGTCACGATACAAGTCAAAAGGTACACTAAATCATTCAAAAAGAAGGGAATCGGGATCAAAGTAGATCAGCCGTAGGCGGCCACTGCCTGCGTGGTCACTGCCCCAGAGAAAGTGCTCCGCATCTGCACTTGTTATGACACTTCTTTCATAGTGCTACAATGTTTGTGGACAGTCTGGAAGATAGTTTATATGCACTTGGACATCGGGTAGTACTGTTTTACTTCTCAGTGTCATTGATCAACCTTTGTGATTCGTCACCTGGGCTATTCAGCAACGCAATGTCATTAGTGAATTTCAGATTACTGAAGCATTCTCCATTAGGCGGCCCTCATTCCTACCTGTTCAATTCAACTCTGTTAATATTTTCTCTAATCAAGCGGGTAATAGAAATAAAGAGATTTTGTCTCCCTGTCCAACGCTCTTCCTTACTTAGCGGTCTTTTTGTTAAGGAGCGCTACATAATCTATAACCAAATTTCTTCGACAATCTCCAACCGCCCAGCAATGGCTGTGTGGATCATGTAAGAGCTTCGTATATAGGCCATGTAAGGAGTAAAAAAGTGCGATATAACACCTACTCCGTCTTTCATAAAATATTCCTATAGCGTCTTTTTAAAAACTGTAGCTTCAACTACGTACGTAATGTACCTAAAAACAGTGCCGCTGATAGCGTTTTAGTGCTCGCTACTACTGGTCATTTTGCTCGTATATCCGCAAAGGTATTCTCGTATATACAAATTGCTCATATATCCACCATATGTATTCGATTCAGCTTGGGAAGACACTATTCGCTCAACCCTAATAAAATCGAACCATCGTGCTTTAATTGCGGAATACACAAAAGTAGACATCAAGATTTTGTTCTAAGGTGGCGATTGTGTATGTCCGTCTCCCCATGCCATATGGAACGCACTGAAGATAAAACAACAATTGCAGATCTTTTACGGCTTAAAAACCTTTTTCACAATGCGGCATTTTAATGAAGGAAGAACAAATGTGATGCTGAATTCTGTCCGAGATTTATTTTCTCTTTATTGTTCAAGCACATTTAACGTTCTGCGCAAACCAAAAACAAGGACTTCTCTATTCATAATAGAATATTTGTCAGAAGTTCGAGTATGAATTGTCGGCGACAGTCATATAGAGACTGAGCCGTTGGCAGAGGTGGGGTTGAGGAAAACAAACAAAAAATACAGCTCCATGCACGCTATCGTTTTCACAGTCAGGCTCAAAGCTATCGTTGACGAACAAGTCACCTAGCTGACGCTACTCAGCCATTCCCGCGTATATAGAGGGTCTCGCCAGACTTAGTCATCGTTCTCGCTCCCCAGAATAACCACGATGCACCAACGCAGCCCAGCGGCTATGCCGGTAGTCGCCTTTGTACTTATGCTTTGTCTTACTGTCGAACTTTCCCTCACAATGGGCTTAGTTACGAGAAGAAACCGAGGTAAGTCGATAGCAGATCCTTTACGTGACGACTTCTGTAGGAAACAAGCCGTTTTTATTTAACACACGACGTCGATTGAAAACTTTGGGACATGTCCATGTTGCCAGGGATTAATGTGGTAATCCCTGAGATTTATGTTTAATTATTGTTTAAGGGAATAATGTTTAACGCTCCTAGGAAGTACTAAGGTGCGTTAGCACTTAAGCACTGACGTCGACGATACGCTGCTGTTTCTGTGCTTGTCTAAGGCCATTTCAGCCCTGTTTAGTGTGGTTAATAAAAGGAACTAGCTATAACATTGACCACTTACGCCGTCTATCGATACAGTGGGTAGGAAGAAATAAAATAAACACATGGCATCACCGCCGCTGAGCCTGTGCTTCGATCTCGTGGCTGCGCTAGAAAATCAGCTTCGTTGTCCGGGAATTGCATGAGAGCATTGTGCTATCGCTGGAACCAATAATCCGTCGTGCTGAAATGCCGCTGCTTCGAAGTGTCCATGCAGGCCCGAAGCCTCCATTAACTTTCGTCCATAATGCAGAACACAACGCCATCGACTTCCCTCTTATGGTGCCTTGAGCGGTACCAAAATTTCATAGCATATATGGTACGACTGCGGTCGCCAACCACCGATTTAGAAAATATTTTCATGAAGCCTCGCCTTAAAACCCTAGACTCAAACCGACAGCGAACTAAAACGCGACGTGCTAGCGCACGTACTTAGCATTCGGTTAATTTAAGTCAGCTGCAAATTTGTTTGTACTCGCCTTCTTAGCAGGTATTTGTCTAGGTGATCTGCCTTCGAAAGTTAAACGGCTCATGTTGATTTTGTTGACTATCAAAGAGAGCCATATGTAGCTCCATGCACGCTTTAAAAAAAAACAGAGTTATCGATTTCCTAGAACAGCAGTGGTCTGCTCTGCACGTGCTAGAAAAAAAATTAGTGCCTCTCCAGTAACCGAAAGTAGGAGCAAGAAAGAAATGATTACGGGCATTGCACGTTGCCCACTTGAGCGAACAGTCTCCTGCTGACGAATAACTTGCAAAGCGATAGCTTTCCGCAAAACGCTTCCTACCCTTCCTTTAATAAGGCTTCATTGCTCTTCTTAAGTAACTGTGACGGTGGCGGGATTAAAATGGAGAAATATGTAGAAGTGTAGGCAATCACGAAAAGACGTTCTAACTGCACGTGAAACAACTCTGGATGTAGTGAAGCATAGACGTGTTCTTTTCTCTTAGTTTTCTGATTACCTTTGCAATAAGTCCACGTCGCGTAGTTTCCATTGCAATCAGCCCTTATGCCCTTTTATGACGTCTATAGTTCTGGCATATCATGATTAGACAAGAGTTCAATCCAAGTTATAAATGCAGGTGTGCAGTGAGCTCAGTTACCCTCGATTAAGATGAATTCAGTCCCTTATTTTCATTCAATTAACAACTTCATAGAACGGCTTCACTAAGTTGCTCTGGCCGTAACTAAGTAATGTTTAGGTAGCTAATGACCTCGGCCGTAAGTTTCCGTCACGCAATACTCACTGCATACCATCCGCCCTTATGCCACGTTTTTACGTTCATGTACCCTGCATATCACGATAGGACAAGAGCTGCATCGAAGTTATGAACGAAAATGTGCACTGAGTAGAAGCTATCGTGGATTACAATGAATCCACTCGCTTAATTTCTATTTATTTACTAGCTCGTTAAAATGCCTTCGCGAATGCATCTATCCAAGCGTTAACAATATGTTAGCATGTATGAATATACACCTTCGTTTCTTCCAATAAAAAAAGGAGTACCTCAAAGATTCATTCTTGGACCTTTGCTGTTCATAACGTGCATAAATGATTTGTGCTGTATTCCTGATACCCCAAACATGATTATGTTTGCAGATGACACCAACCTTTTTTTTTTCTCCAGCCATTCACTGTCGGAGATTGAACATGCTGTGAATAGTTATTTGTCCCACCTGTCTGTCTGGTTAAACGTAAACAAGCTGCACTTGAAGGTTACGAAAACAAAATACGCACTGTTCACGCCAATAAATAAGCACAGGAATATTGGAATAGAGGTTTTGTTCGATGGCAAAATAATAGCTAGAACCAATGCACAAAAAGTTTTGGATGTGTGGTTCTAGGAAAACTTATCCTGGAATACTCATATTAATTGCCTTGTCCGCAGAACAGTCCGCTGCTTGTTTAGGATATGTCCTCTAGTCCCTCCATGGTTGAGAAGTGCCCTTTCGAAGCTTTGTTACTGTGTATTAGTCTGGGGCACTACATCCAGTCAAAACTACAATAAACTGATAATTTTTGCACAAAAAAGAGCTTATAATACTTGACCGTTATCACGGGCCACCAGAACGACTTCGAACAAAGCCACTGTTCTTGAAATATCAAATGTTAAAGCTCAATTAAGTTTATCATTTCAAATTGCTACAGTATATTACGAAAGAAAAACGTTACTACAACGCACATACCTCGAATGTGAATACTTCCTATACATTCCGTAAAGAATACCTGTGACCACCAAAAACAAGAATAAATTATGGAAGACAACATACTGAATAACAGATAGCTACCATTTTAAATCAAGTACGAGAATTATTCGGCTTTCCCAAAAACTTTTAAAGCCATTTTCATTGAAAATAACATAGCATTACTTTAGTGTGCTCATGCTTGTCTCTGTGTATTGTGGAAAGAAGAGCATGGGGGAAAGAAAGGTAAGGAAAAGGCGTACAACGGGCCTTCGTTCACGGTGAGCGAAAGAAAATTGATCCAAGGTAGTCAGGTCCAAGCATAATGGCCAAACACGCTAGAGGAGATACAAAAATACTAGGAATCTGGCGATGGAACCGCCGCGGCTTCCATAGGAAGCAGTGCAGTTTAAAATATTACATGCAAACGGTTCTCATCAAGCCAGATATTATAGCACTGCAGGAAACTTGCTGCTCTCTTAGCCTTTCGGGGTATGTTGAGTATTAGAATCAGACAGAGGGGAAAGCGGGAACCCTGGTAGCCAAAACAGCGACGGCGATTCAATACCAGGCGTTCAACACAGATATCGAGCATGTGCTAACCGAGATCATACTGCACACGAGAGGTAAAGAGAGCATATTCGTCTTGAATGCGTACAGCCCGTCCAGGCAAAGGAATGCTGACTTTGAGCTACTAATCAAAGACGCAAGAAAGGTAGCCAGGGATAACGGTCTGGCCGTGTTAGGAGATTTCAACGCGCAACACAAGAGCTGGGGATATGTACGAGAAACCACCAAGGGCAAAAACCTGGCGCAAGATGCTGCGTAAGCGGACATGGACCTCGTAATGAATTTTATGAAACCGACTCGACTGAGCAAAAGCGTCACCAGTGAAACGTGCCCAGACCCAGCTTTTGTAATGAACATCGTTTCTTGGGAAAACACGAACGAGAGCCTTAAAAATGATCACATCATCCTTATGATATCGTTGGCCACCGCGAGGGTCAGACGAAAGTTAGAAGTGAAAATAACTGACTGGAATGCGTTTAGAGAACATTGCGACAAGGAACTAATTCAAGCTATCGAGGCGTGGAACAAGGGACGAAAGAGCCACAAAGACCGTGAAAAGGACGAACGCAGTCTCCGAAATTGATAACCATCTATGGCGGTTATGGGAAACTCGTAGGAGTATGGCTAACAGGTGGAGCAGACAGAAGGGAAACAGGAAGCTCAAACTGAAGATTGCCGAGTTCACTGCTGAGGCAGAGCAGTATGCGCAAGAGCTCTCTAAACAAAACTGTTGACTATTGTACGACTCACTGAAAGGAACGCTAGGGATAGCCAAGACTTGGGCGTAGCTGAGGAATCTCATCGACCTGGCCAAGCCTAAGGCTAAAATCAGAAAGGCGCTTCACCGAATCGCCCACATATACCTGGCAGACGATGAGGAGTTGTTAGACAAGATTCATAAACGGTACGTAGGGGAGGTGGACATTCCCGGCTGCACAAAAGTGTATCGAGGAACTGAAAATGAGAAACACGACCGTCCAGTCACGAAGGACGAGGTGTACGCGGCGGCCAGAATGGCTGTCAAGAACACGGCGGCGGGAGCAGACAAAATTGGCAACGCTATTATAAGAAATCTAGGAGCAGAACAGATTGCGAGCATCACGAAAGTTTTGAATGACCACTGGAAGGCGGAGACTGTGCCGGAGGAGGGCTGGCACTAAGAAATCATCACCATCCCCAAGCTAGGCAAGAAGCCATGTTTAGAGAATCTGCGACCTATCTCACTGACCTCATGCACAGGGAAACTGTATGAAAGGATCGTCATGGTCAGACTTCAGAGCTATTTGGAAGATAAAGATCTCATGCCACACATAATGTTTGGTTTCTGGCCTAATCTATCGACGCAAGGCGTCCTTCTCCTGAAAGAAGAGGTTCTTAGTAACGTGCCAAAGTATGGAGAGCACGTGATCACGGCTCTCGACCTCAAAGGGCGTTCTAAAATGTTAGAAATGAAGCCATACTATCGGGTCTGAGCAATCTACATTACGGGCGAAAGATTCATAGTTGCGTCAAGGCCTTCCTTACGGATAAGACTCCGACTATAGGGACCGGCGACTTGCAATCGGACAAGATCAGGATGCCGAACAAGTGTGCGCCTCAAGGATCTGTAGTCTCGCCCTTTCTCTTCAACATCCCTATGGTTAGTTTAGCGGTGAAGTTGAACGCCATAGACGGCATTTGGCATGCAATATATTCCGATGACATAACGATTTGGACGACGGAGGGCTCGCTAGGTCTCAAGGAGGAGAGACTACAAGCAGCAACCAACTGTGTCGACTGCTACGCAAGGCCTAGGAGACTTTCGTGTTTGCCCACAAAATCTGAAATTCTCAGAGCATATAGGCCCCGATACGACAGTAAAGTTGACCTCGCCTTTATGCTAGCCGGGGCTCGCATACCAGAAGTGCACGTGCTGAGAGTGTTGGAAATGTGGATTCAGTCCAATCTGTGGTTGGACCACACGATCATACTGCTATCTGAATCTGCGGCACAGATAACTAGAATTATTAGGCGACTGACCTATAGAAGAAACGAAATGAAGGAGGACGACACGATCAAGTTAGTGCGGGCTCTTGTGGTAAGCAGAGCCACGTATAGTCTTCCTTATCAGCACCGGAGCCAGGCAGAGAAAGAGAAAGTGGAAGAATGGAAGACGCAGAAAGGGAAGTGGATCCTCAGGAAGGCATACAAGACAGCGCTGGGGCTGCCAATAAAAACGGCAAACGCGAATTTAATGACCTTTGGCTTAATAAGCGTATACGAAGAGCACAAGGAAGCGCAGCTTGTCTTTTAGAAGATAAGGCTACAACGTACTACGGCGGGATGAGCTCTCCTCCGAAGACTGGGCTATCATGACCACATACTGGAGATTGAACGGACGACAGACATACGGAACGCGATCCGGTCTACGTTTGCAGTAGCGTTGATTACCAAGAACATGCATCCTGTCATTCATGGGGGTAGGCGTAGGAACACGGCGGAAGCCTTAGCCAAGACCTATCAGAACAAGAACACCGTCTATGTAGATGCGGCGATGTACTCAAACGAAAGAGCCGCGGTGGTGACGGTGATATATTTCCAACTAAAGGAGAAAATGAGCGCCTCACTGCGGAACTGCACCATGCCTCACGCCGAGGAGGCCGCTATTGCTCTAGCGGTCGCTGAGGGCAATAGGTCCGGGCCTTCGCTGGTAGTAATGACCGGTTCGCAAGCCGGGATTCACCAACGGCAGGATTGGCAAAAAGGCGGCCGCCATCTTGAAGGCCGGTGCGATAAGTGACGAAAAACAACTCGTACTTTGGGCTCCGGGGCACGACGGCATTACCGGGAATATCCAGTCCGATCTCATAGCTGGAGGTTTTACAAACCGAGGGAGGTCAGCGGCTGAAGAGACCGAGGCAGTGACTAGTACTTACGCAGACATTTTGGTGCACTACCGGGGGACTAGAAGACGATATCCTCCGCCCCACAAGTTAAACAGGAAGCAGTCGGTGTCTTGGGGTCAGCTACAAATTCTTATCCATGCCTGTCTTTTACAGCAAGATACATCCGACCGTATACAGGGACACATGTCCCTGGTGTGGACAGAAGCCGCCAATTTATCAAATTATATGGGCCTGCCAGAAAGGAGATGCAATGCGTGTAATTCACAACACCACGCCGGAGCAGCGGGCGGCTGCGCTGTCCAGTTCAGAATCGAAAGCCCAGCTTTGGCTGCATGAACGGGCCAGCTGGGCAGCAAAGGCCGCGGGAGCCCTGAAATAAGGACTCAACCACGGGAGCTCTACATTATTATTATTTTTTTCTGCACTATATAAAGCTTTTTTTCTCTTTCTCTCTCTATGTGTATTATGGGTCTTTATTATCTCTTCGGCATCTTTTTTATTGAATATTGCTGTTATATCTTTATTGCTTCTCACATACAATTTGATAATTCTGTTCCGACTGCGTTTTTTGTAGTGCTGATGTGTCTTTCGAGCTAGTGTGTGTTCTTGAATGCTGGGTCGCATCCACTTAAAATCACTTTTCTGGAAGCTACTAATGTGAAACATATTGGTATCTGTGTCTATGTACAATCACTGTCGTGCCAAACTGTGTATGGGGCAAGATCCATTGAAAGGCATTATTCTATACTTTGTTCTTGCTCCTATTTATTTCTGAAAAATAAATAAATATATTGGGTGTGACTAGCCAGTGCACGCTGTTCTGCGTTGCTCCCAACTGCAAGTCTTTAAAGCTATGTCAACGAGGTATAATGAGGTGGCTTCAGTTCGAGTGTTTAAACGAAAGCCCTTCGGCGGCGTACCACTTTCACAGTCCGACGGGGAGGACGGCTGTTCCTGGCCCTACAGGGCTGGGACTAGAAGGTCACTGCTGCTTGCGGCGGGTGCTAGCCTGCGACCGAATTTTTATTTGTTGTAGGCCGTCATTGCACCCGCCAGCGCTTCGGTGGGGGACGACTGCTTTTGCGGCACGCGTCTTTCTCTCTCCCTCTTTTTCTTTCTTTTCTGATTTCTCTCTGTAAGCACGAGGCAGCAGAGACGGCTGTAGCTACAGAGCCAGTAGCAGGCCCGTTAATTTTCTTTTCCTTCTTCCTACATTCGTAACAACAGCACAACTTTCACAGTCCGTCGGCAGCAGTACGAAGAGAGCGGTCGCATATGGAAAGGCGGCCCTTCGAACCATGCCTGCGAGGGCATGAGGGGTCTCGAAGTCCTACGAGCATGCGGTGCACTGCTGTGAGGAGTCGAGTGACAGGCCTTGGCGCTTCTCTTGCGCGCGACGGTGCGTTTTCTACAGCTGCAACGCCAAGTTCATATATGTGATCCTTCGAAAAAATGCGCGCGTTCTTAGATGTTTCAGCGTGCGAATGCTTGCTTGAGCATGGGTGTGGCAGCTATGCTAGCGCTCTACGGTACACTGAGAAGAGAACCTGTGGCCTTTGTGGTCGTGTTCATGCTTTCGCTTTGTCACACCTAAGTAGACTGACTTGTTTCTACCAAATGGTTAAATATAATGTTTGCCACTTCACTGCAATGACTAAATTATAGGTAAGGTGGCGGTGCATGCAGCACGCAATACTAAGCAAACCGTGAGTTGTTGTGCATTGATGTTAAACATGAAATATATCCTCCTCTCTCTTCTCTTTTCTCTTAGACGCAAAGCTGAAGGGGCCTTCACCACTATGCCCAAAATTGGTTAAGGACCCAAACGAGTTGTGCCTTCTTATCATGCAGCTGTTTTCATGCGCCCATCTGAACTGCGAGAAGAAAGGGCAGATCTGCTGCCAGGACACGTGTGGCCATATCAGCTGCATTTCGCCCACGGTGCCAGCAAAATAGACAGCTGCGCCTACTAAATGTCCTTTCAGCGCACCTGCAGTTATGCTGCACCTTTAACAAATTAAATATCTGGGTGAATAAAGCTGTGCTTCTGGATGTATTCATTGACTGTAAGCTATCTTTGGTAACCTCAGCCGAAAGGCAGATATATAAAGCCACTCAGTAATTTATAATGTGATGGACACGGCTGCCTTCGTTCTCCTGTGTTATTCTGACTGGCCGAGAAGCAGGAACGATACTAAATGGCCCGACATTCTGCACATTCAAATGTTGAGATGAGAAAGTAGGAGCACACAAAAAACTGCCGGCGATTACGTTACTTCCTAATGAGAAATTTGATCGGAACTCATCAGTTTGTTCAGCTTTTCCATAGATTGAAGCAAAAAATTTGAGTAAGACACGTATGTACAATTACAGACTTTTTATTTTTGACATATTCCTTCTTCAAGAAACACTACACTAACAGCTCTTGATCTAAAAGCATATGTGGCCTGCACTACAACGTGAAAGGCTGCGGTGGCACTGGGCGGTGGCACTGGGCGGAGTAACTGTGTACGCAGCGGCAGACGGACTTCCACCGGTTGCTTCGCTCATGGCTTAGAAAGAACTGGTAGAGAGTCAAATATTTATATAGGCAGGCGATGCACAGTGGCGAACGGCGGCGGCTCGGACGAGGCAGGCTACCGAGCTTTGCATCGAACACAACCAGCGTTTCGCTGAACGCATCAAAGTTCGTTGGAGTTCAAGGCAGAATCCACTTTTATGCCGGGAGAATGCGATGCCAGCAGACGCTTTTCTGCTCCACTCTCTCAGCCCTCCGCGATGGCGCGCGTATGAGCGGTGCAGAACCTGGTTACGGGGGACAACACCGACGGTGACGCCGCGAAGCGCCGGAACGGGTGCCAAAGTGCTGCGGTCTAAAAAAAAATTAATTTTGCAGCTGAAAAAACTGAAGAGCCTAAAAACCTAAAGGGATTGGTGTCAGTTCCTACTGCTTATGTTCTACTGTCACCGCCAGTGAAACGCGAAGTTCCAATGTGAGAACATTTTTGCCTGCTATATGGTGCATAATTTTGCCGAAAGGTTAGCGCAGGAAGACAGAGACAACAGACACACTGAAGAAAAGAAAAAGCACTGCTAACAACCCAGCTTTTATGATAAGAATCGCTCGTTTAAATTCCGCAGCTTTTCCAGACAACAAAAAGAAACGCAACATGAATTCCTCTCATCGCCTGGTTGCCCCGTCTGGCTAAGTGTTGAACGGTCCAGAGCTACTGATTTCTAAGAAACTTGATTTATTTCTTTGTCAGCGATATGGAGGACGCGCTGACGCACGAAATGTCGAATGCTTTTTTCAGGCTGCAAATATTTACCTTCCATGTTTGGAAGTGGCCCTGCTCAAACCTGTAGCGTTTTGTAGCGCAGAAAGGCAGTCACAGCATCCCCGAAAGTCACCAATATCCTGCTCTATGCCTGCCCCATGCAACACTAACAGCGCTTCGCTAAATGCACCCAATGGAGGATTTATTCCACAGCGCTGGCTTGCGGTAAATGATAAACAGGCCAAAATGAAAGATTAGTTAATGAGAGACTGAGGGACCACGCCAGAGATGTGGGAAAAATGAGAGGCAGCAATGTGATTTATCTCATTCGGGGAATGCACTGACTGCATCGCCTTTGAAATTAAAAATTAAACCGGTGGTTCATATATCAGCGCGCCCTCCATATCTTTCAGAACGAAATACAGTATCTTAGACCGTGCCAGTAGCACTGTATATGGCCGTTTCACCGCTAGAAAGAGGAGCAACCAGGCGACATGATAGGCATTCATGTTGCATTTCCTTTTGTTGTTGGGAAAAGCCGCTGTATTCAAGCGATTGTTTCTTACAATAAAATTACCGCTGTGTTTTCTCTTCAAAGGGTCTCCTGTGCCTGTCTTCCTGCACTAACCATCTGGTAAAGTGAAAGTAGACCTAGCCATCCCACTCCAAGACAACCGTTCCCCTGCCTGAAGGCATAACAGTAAACATGCTTTTCGAGCGATGCTTCACTTCTCTCATGTAAAGCTGAAGGTCATGTTGAGTTGAGAAAAAGACAATGAAAAAAGCGCAGCTTGTTGCTACTGCGGCTGCGACGCTTAGGCCGCCGCGCGCTCGCTTCCAGTCGCGGTTGCCCCTAACCACTTGACTCGCCGTCTGCCCGAGATAAGACCGGTGCTGCTGGGTGATTCGCAGAGCTATGGAAGAACCAGCTGCAGGTACTAATCGCTGTGATCTGAATCAAAAATACCTGGCCGAATCTTACTCCCCTACAGATCTTGCCTGCCTTGGACATGGTGTTTCATAAGTTCCGGTTTGGGTGTGACCTTGAAGTTTCGGATGTTAAAACTGTAGCGCACTACTTCAGCGATGATGGAAAATCTTTACTTTAATCCATAAAATAAGAAGCTTTACTCAGTGTTGAACAATAAAAATTGACCAAGGCTTGAACGGCGAAATATGAATCAAAGCTAAATTGTGTCTAACCATGGTTAACCGAGATTTCTATTCGTATAACGAGGTTCAGTTGAGTGCGGATCCTTAGCCAATGTTTTCTGCCCGATGAGATCATTTTGCTATATGTAATCATATAGCAGAAAGGTTCAATTTTGGGGCAGTTGACTTTCTCTCTGAAGGCACCATAACAGCTGATAAGAAAATCCGATATGTATTCTATCTCCTGCATGTAACAACGCTGCGTTCCGGTGGTTGTGTTTCATTTGCCATGTCTGGCTTCTTTCGACGCTGCTACCATAGTGTCAGCGAAGGGAATATAGAGCATGCATCAATTGTCTCCGGCAACGTAGCCTGATGAAATGTAATGTGTGTTTGATGCATATATAATAATAATTACTTTGTTTTTTTGAACACGAAAGGCAGCATGCATTTCTAGTTCGCTTACAACGAGTGTTAGGTAAGTTTGACTGCAGAAGTCTGGTCAAAATTAGTTTCCCGCGATTTTATGTATGCGTAGGGGCTATGAAAACACGCTTTACCTTTCTCGATGTATTCGTTTTTCATCCAAATAAAAGTTGATTAGGTTTGGTTTGGTTTACAGGGCGTTACGTCTCAAAGCGACTCAAACTATGAACGACGACGTAGTGGAGGACACTGGAAATTTCGACCACCTGGGGTCCTTTGACGTGCACTTACATCGCACAGCCCATGGCTTTTCGCTTCAATCTAAAGGGGCCGCCGCTTCCTCAATCGATTACACATTCTTGGACACAACAGTCGAGCGTCCGAACCTCTGCATCACGGCGGCGAGGATTAAAAAATTATTCAGGCACTTGGTTAGTTCCCTCCATTTTCTTCTGTACAATAAAGCACAATACCTTCATTTGGTTTATTTTCGCTTTGCTGCCCCTAAGTATGAATGCAATGCCCAGTTCCTGTATTCTTGTGCGAACGACTGTTCATGATGTTTAAAATAATTGATGGAATATATACTTCCGTATACCTTTATAAACACTTTATTCATTTTCCCCACAATCCTACTGAGGTTTCTTGGAACGTATAATTCACCTGAAAACATTGTATATTCGAAACTGGTGACTACTTCATTCATGACGCCTTCTTACTACTGATATTGGCATCAAATGTTTTTCCTTAAAGCTTTAAACAAGTAAAACAAATGCGTTTATGTCTTTCGTGCGTTTCTATAGCTTTTAGATTGCCGTTCAAGAGAAACAGCATGAAGGTTAATAAAACTGAGAGATTCCAATGGTTAAAATAAAAAACAACAACAAATAAGTAGAAAGGTCGCTTTCTTTGGAAGCAAAAGATTTACTGAGTGAGCTGCGGCGGGTTTTGCACACGCCGGATTTCGACCTTCAACCGACCTTCAGTAGTGTGCCTAGCGGCGTACGACCTACGCGCCAACCGCTTCTTCGTCGCACGTGTGGTCCGCGGAGCGGGCGGCGCTTTTTCCTTCTTCTGCTGCGGCTTCGCTTCTTCATCCATCGCATACCTCGTACTTCTTCACAAACGCACAATCTTAGGTCTCGACGTCAGCAAAGCGTTCGACAGCCTATCGCATGCATCCATCTTAACCAACCTCTCACAAATGAATGTCGGCACCCGCACCTATAATTACATTTCCAATTTTCTCCACAATCGCACGGCTGAGCTTCATATTGGAGACCTCCGTAGCGAAAAATCACGCTAGGCACTCGTGGCACATCGGAGGGAGCAGTATTATCCCTGTTTCTCTTCAATACGACAATGCGAGGCCTCCCGTCGCGCTTCGACGCCATACCACATTTCAAACACTCGCTGTATGCAGACGACATTACGATCTGGACAAACTCGGGCTCGGACTGGGACATCGAGCTCATAAATTCACTCGTCACTTCCCCATTTCCCATCTCCTTATCCCTTCACAGTTTTACCTCATCTCACATAAGACTGTGAGTAATATTTACAAAAAAGGTTTTTTTAGTTAGAAGGCCTCTTTTGTTCGGTATATCGGTATAACATCGTCAATGATATAGTGCATTACTATTCAGCCAAGGTGTGTAAACTAGAGACTGGTTAACTAATGCTAAAAAGATAACCTATTACTGCTAGGCTCATCATCTTGTAGCAGACGTTAAGTAACTCCCATTTCATTTTTCCGAATTTCGAAAATACCATTCTCCCCGCAACTCTAGGGCAAATAATTCTGGGCAGCACGCAGGTGGAAGCAAAAGCGAGCATGCATCACCCATACGCGCTGGTGTCATATATACCTGCCAGTTTGACCCACATGCATTTTATCACGAAATAAAGGAATTCAGTATATCACGCCCACTTCACATGTAGCATAGGTATACTCGTGCTTCACCCGACACGTGCTTCTTTGCCAGAACGTGCTCTCTGCTTTGCTCTTAACTATGCTTCATATTCTTGACGATTTCATTGGTGCTGAAAAAAAGATTTTTCAAACTGTGTGACAGGCCATGCACATATAGGGAACCTGCACTGCATAGGTGGTGCTGCAATTGTCCCGCAGCGCGACTCAAAAATGTTGCGGTTAGCCGTTTGGCTCGCGGTAAACGACCGAACCTATTCAGCAGCATTATAGATACGCGAGTGACAGATAACGTCCTTTCCCAGGCGCTCTCGATATAACCCAGTTATCTGACACACGCCATGCAAAGCTTCGACACAGCGTGCAATCTGATTCCTGTAAGCTCATGCAGGTGGCGTGGAAACGCCCTAAAAAAACCGCCTCAGAAGTGTTTGCTCTTCTCGCTGGGATATGTGTTACGGCACGGCGATCGACACAGCAAACTTCATTGCTGGCTGCCTATAGCAGGATCACAGAACTTTTAGCCTCTCTCTATCCAATCGTCTCCCGCTCCCGCGAACCTGCGCTTTACTTTTCTGATCAACTTATCACTCGTTCTAATATGACGTAAACGTAAAAACCTGCGTTCGCTATTCATGTTAGTTGTTCATAGAAGCTTAACCGCATTTTATGAAAGCATGATTTCAACGGGCCTGCTCCCATGCTGAACACAGCGATGCCATCATTTACAAGTTTCGAATGTTGAGACCCATAATCTAGCAGTGGCTTTACAACCCTTTGCGAATACCGCCAACAAACATGATGCGCATGATGAGGTCCAAAAAAAAAAACGCAGTTCATTCTCTTGTGAAACTTGTTCGATTGTAAACCTCAGACCAAACCCTTTCTCTTCAAATACTTTAAGAACACCCATTGGCGCTGAGCTACCATGGCAACCTTTGTAAAAGGCAGAACAAATTGTCACATTAGCGAAATATTCTTATTCCCAGCCCTTGAAAATTCTTGGCAAATATCTAGGAGCGACCCTGGAACCAATACAGATGCCTGATGTTTTGGGCGTACACGGCACTGTCAAATTCAACAAACATGCTTTAAAAAAAATGTTAATTCCAAAAAAACCTTGTTGTTATACCTAAGTTGATTCCATAATCTATTTCATCATTCTGCTCCGAAATGCACATTCGCAGACTGGTCGTTAGGGCTTCATGAGGGATGGAATAAAATAGATCTTCAACATCGATGATAACTGCCGAGCAATCCCCTGGTTGTCCATTCTCAAGTACTTGCCACCATCTCACAGTTCTTTACGAGATTCGGACCTTGAAAATGCAATGTAGACAGATGCTTCTGCAAACAGCTTGAGACATTACTTCTCCAGGAAACCTGAAAAAATATCGCTCTAAAAGGTTTCCCAGGTTAACGTGTTTTCACTGAAATAAATATATCCAGAAACTCTGATTAGACGTCTTTTACAGCTGTAGCCGATCTGCCCAAATTAAGTTCGCCTGACATGCGCAAAGCCTCTCTTAGTGTCGTTTGACATCACCCTAAAATTTGTCTCAACAGCCTTTAGCGCTTTTTGGTAGTACACATCCCCAGACAGAATGACAAAGCGACCCGCTTTATCAGAGAGAGCGAGCTTAAGAGTCCTAGGGACCATGAAATCAACCACAGGGCCAATACTGAAAGACTCACGTTGACACTGTTCTGTCCTCGAAGCAACATTCACGCGTTCTGAAATGAAGCATGTGCGCGAGCTGTCTTTCACCTGCGTGGCCAATCGCCTGACAGATGTCACCTTCTCTTAAGCACGACAGAACACGAGAGGTCACTAGAGATTGGCAGGGGTTCTAATCTGATTGCGCTTTGTAAGTGGTGTGTAGGCTGCCAACCGTTTCTTCTACATACAGATATTTTGGTGCCAATCCGGCGCAGATCAACAGGGAAATCACTGAGGCCAGGCATACCATGCGATTACATGCAAAATGTGTCAGTGACCCGTCCATCGCTTTAACAGATAATGAGGTTAAATTTCTTGAACATGGCATGTGTACTGGGTTGTCATGACTTGGGTTTTGGTAATGGATTAGTCCGTGGTTTGTGCGGCTTGACTTGGGGTTTCATTCTATGTTTTCTTCAATAAACCTCAGTTGCGAGTCATCGCTCCACCGGTCTGCTTATTTGCTCTTCGTCCTTGTCTTTAGAGCCCCGCCGGAGTGGCGCAGTAGTTTGGTCGCTCGACTACTGTGCCCAAGGACGCGAGATCGAACCCCGGCCTCGGTGGTCGCTTTTTCATGGAGGCGAAAAGCAAGGCGCCAGTGTGGTGTGCGATGTCAGTGCACATTAAAGCATCCCAAGTGGTCGAAATTTCCGGAGTCCTCCACTACGGCGTCTCTCATAGCCTTAGTTGCTTTGGGACGTTAAACCGCAAAATCAAAATCAAATCATCTTTAGCGCGCTTTATTCATTATCTGAACTGCTTCTTTCGCAGCACTTAAATGGGAATGAGCAGAGAGAATTGCTCTGTTTTGAAACACTTTATTTTGTTTACGGACTTGACTCTGATTTTTTTCATTGCACTGAAAAACTTACCTGCTTATACCGAACTTTGCTGTGTGTGCACGTGCGCAGGCTTGGTTATCAGGCTGCTGCAGCGTATGGCAGATAAGCGTTCATTTCTCACAAGCCAATATCTGTTCATCCTTTACAGCTGCCGCAAGCGAGAAATATCCCACAAGGAACAAAACTATTTCATACATCTGACGCCACGGCGCAAAAGCAGGCGGATTTCCCGGAAAACCCACGGCTCCAGCGAGGTACGCCCAAATAATTCCATCTGACGCTGCGATAAAAGGTCTTCAGCCTGGAGCCGAGCACCGAAGGCATCGGAGGCCGCTTATAAAAGCTGCGCTTACAACCGAAGAGGCGCCATTCGATCGTCCGTCCTTCAGCGGTCCGGCAGCCATTGATCAGAAGCTGTAAACACGCACGCATCCGCATTAACAGGGAAATGAAAGCCTCCACTCTCCTCGTTTTGCTTCTGGTAGGCGTGTGCCTAGTGGCCTGCGGCAGCGCTTCGGCGGGACCGCCAAACTCGAGGATACGCAGGTCCAACTGCGAGTACGAGGAATGCACGGATGAAGAGTGCGCCGCTCGTGGCATGGAATGCCGGCCCAAAGGCTGCGGAGGTTCACATTGCGTCTGACAGGTGAAGAAACGAGTCTTTTCTGATGAATTTACGCATTTTTTAAAATTTCGCCACGACAATTTTAATGTAAAACACTACACACCAACATCAATGTGTCGCACGTTGAATGACTAGGAGCAGTTAACCAAATGCTTTAAGCGTACATTTTATATAACACCCGACAGAAACTAGAAAAAAGCGCCAAAAAGGAAAAACTGATCTGGTTGTGCCGAAGGAGCCCTAACAATCGTGGTTACCTCCATCTCTTATGAAGAAGCCTGACACTTTAGCTAGCTTTTTAGGCTAGCTTTCTAACATGTGTCTCGAAGATTCTTGCTTAAAATGGTCAAGTTTTGATGCTCCTAATCACTGTATAGAAAATGGAAAGCATTATGATGCCTTTATATTTAAAAACAACAGTTTTAAAGTACTATTAAGTGGTTAAAAATGGCTCATAAGGAATAAAAGATTTTGTGGATGTTCATAGGTAAAGATATTTTTCTTCTGTGTCGTTAGAACTGGTAGTTATCAAGCAACATCTGCACCAGCCCAACTTTTGGGTGCATGGCTCGCACCTGCAGAGAAAATTTAATCGACTATCACAATAATTTTATCAAACAAACAAAGAGCTGCTCTTGCTCGTGAATGCAAATTGGCATCCCTAATATATGACCCGATGTTTACTATAGAGAAGAACTCCTCTGTAGGTAAGTAAAACTCTTTATTATACCAGGGTTTTCACTATATAAGTTAAAGATGATGACATCGTCCTCAAGGTGCTGTCTGGTAATTGAATGTCTACTTAATAAGACGTCTTGTTGCCTAATGTAAAAAGCCGTTTAAAATACTTTCCATCTCTCTTATCGTCTGTGTGCCATTTTCTTTTCTTTTTTTCTCAGTTATAAAATGTTCTTTTGTGTACAACTTGTGAAAATGCCATTAGCATAAATACAATGTGGTTATGAATACATTTCAGCTTGATTTCAGGTGGAAACTAAAGAAATGTATCAACACGGTGTCATATTCCGCTTTCTTGTTTCTTTAAAGAGACAACAGATGAGAAATGCGCTCGACAATCAAGCACTGCAAAACCGCACAGGCTACGCTCACTAACTGTCATCGCTTCCTGGTTCGCCTCGCAGCACAATGTTGTGAATTTTCGGCAGTATTGTTCCTTCCCTTTGTTCTCGCTGCGCTTTTATTCTCTTTTACTTTTTGAACACATCGCGCCGCTTTCTTTCAATGTTTGTAGCCAGGTTTACATTTTTTTCCCCTACGCTCTGCATGCTTTCCCTCTAGGTCCCAAGGCTTACGTATAGTTGTCGTTTCCTTAGTACTGTTGGGTCTAGTGGCAAAGCCACTTGAAAACGCTTGTTGTTATAATTATTCTTTTTTCAAAAAGAGAATTTCTTCGCGATCCTTGGTAGCGTACGTGCGGCGATGTCATTTCGTGGGAATTCGTCGCCGCGGCCTGACGGGCTTTTTTATAACCAATGTTTACCAAATATGAAGAAGGGAAAGTGTACAGTCATTTATGAGCGATGAACTGGGACTTCAGTTTTAATTTACCATATCTGCGTTTACTATAGTGGTATTCTAGTGCATGTAACTTTTAAATTATACTGCCTTGCTTCTTTACTTGTTTTTCAGAAGAAGCCGCTTTGAAGAGTCCTTGATTTGGTCCTGCAGTTTGCCTGTCGGGCAAAAATCAACTGATCTAGCGGATACCACAACTGACCGGAATCTAAGCAGTCCAAAAAAACTAAAGAGCCTAACCCGAGCTACAACATGTGCTTGATGGCAACCTAAGTATAAAATATTCTTGTGAACAATAACGGGATTTCGAAATAAAATGTTTAATGGTAGCTCAGTCGTGTTGCTTGTTTCGTTAGAAATAAAAAAACGGAAGTCGCTCAGTTTCGCCTTGTGAGTTCAACGCAAGAGCGCCTTTCTCTTGTGCAATACTCATGCAGCGGTTGGTACGTCAAACACACCGAAACTCCTGTCTAGGTCATACTAAAACGCGCTTGGACCAAAGAGCCTTTGTGCCCTATCTGTAGCGTCCTCATTCGGCACGAAGAGGACATATATTCAATTACCATACCAGATATTGCAACACTTTATTTATAGAATTTATTAAACACACCAATTGCAGGCACCTTCTCGATAAGTTCGACTTCATTTGTAACCTCCTCTGATTTATTGACTTCGTTTTCAGAACCTCGAACCATTATTTCGCATAGACCCCGGTCGCTGGACTGCACCGAAGTTTCGCCTCCGAGCTTCTCGGTGCTTTCGCGTTAACATAGTTTTCTTTCTAACGCTACAGTAGATAATTGGGAACTATGCACATAATTTTGCCTCTCAAATTGCATCATCTTACTTCGTCATGGTGGCTGCTCTTGTTTTCCTGTTCTCGTTTGATGCGCTTAAGATTACAGACGAAATGGCAGAACTTCAACGCTTATAGCCTTCCTTCCACTCCTTCCCCCCTTTCTCGACTTAAGAAAATGCTCACTACACGGCGTGCACTTTTCGTGCCGACTTGTGATACTATGACCCATGACATTTATGAGGAAAAAGTTTGTGCACGTTATATCGAGGCGAAGTTTGGGACGGCAAGAGCGGCCACGCCAATTCGAGTTAGTTGCGTGGGGAAATCAAGAAAAATGTTGCGCTGAAAGCGAATGCATTGACCCTCCACATAGAGTGCGTTGTAGGCGTCACAATACAGGTCAAAAGGTACACTAAATCATTCAAAGAGAAGGGAATCGAGATCAAAGTAGATCAGCCGTAGGCGGCCACTATGACCGTGCTGCCTGCGTGGTCACTGCCGCAGAAAAAATGCTCTGTATCTGCACTTGTTATGGCACTTCGTGCATTGTGCTGCACTGTTTGTGGATATTCTACAAAATAGTTTATATACACTTGGACATCAGGTAATGGTTATCCTGGATAACTTATGCTGCCGAAATCGAGTCGTCGGCTTACTTTGAAGGTAAGGTGCGTAAAACAGTAAAAAATGTCCGAAGAGGAAGCATTTCCAACGTGGATTATAATATTGCAGCTGCTGTGCGTGTTTTTCATTAATTCGTTCGTTTGATCGTTCGTTCGCGCGATCATTCGTTCGTCACTTGCTCATTTGTTGTCTTTCCTTCTTTCTTTCTTTGCTTCTTTCTTTCTCTTTTTAACTCTTTCTTTCGTTCCATCGTTCGTTCGTTCGTAGGCTTTTTTACGCGATGACGTTAAAGCAAGGCACATGAAGTTCTGCAAAAAAATGTCCGCGGATTAGCTCAGCTATGCCCGGCAATGCTAGCGCAAGACGAAACCACAGTGTCGTGATTCCATTCGGGGAAAGCCATCACTATAGCTTGCGATACACTGAAGCACTCACCGTGAAGTCATTGTTGTGTCATAACGGTTGATACACATTACACAGAAATCCAAATGGGCTGCACGTAATGTCAGTCTCGAATATCATCGTAGCCGGATCGCAGTTTGACAGCCAAATAACATAGTTGGTCACGCTCTCCGCGTACTTGGCGTTTCTTCCATGCTAGATACATCATCGTCGGTCGCTTATGGTGAAGTCGGGGCGAGGGCAGAAGCAGCAGCGGCTGCCTCCAAAGCTCTTGACTGCCCCCTTTCGGCATCCCTCATCCGTCGCTGAGCCAGTCAATGCTTCCGTTCTTCGTAAGTCCCTGCTGTCAGGTTCAAATACTTAGTATAATTGGCAATGTCAGTCGGATGATCAGACTAGCTCGCGTCATCCATACATAGCGAGAAGCTGCGGGGCGGCAGTATGTATGCACGCTCTTATATTAGATTCAGCCCCTCGTGTACAATACACAGTTGAAGCACTGGTTCTAGTACGCGGCAGACGCCTTGCACATTTATTTTGGCAAGTGGCAAAACACGTGGTTCCAAGTAGACGAGAGGCGAGCTAATGCTGCCGGATCCGGCGCTGGAGCGGCGGCGAGTCACGTGACATCCGCTCCCACTCACTCCACTTCTCCACTTGAAGGTGAAATTGAGCGCGCCAATGACCTTGGCTCAACAGGGCTAGTAAAGCGATAATCCTGCGTTGGCATTGTGAGCGAAATTCGCGCTCTTGGCTCAGGCAGGTAGTAGTTGGTATCTGGTATGACCAGGTACTGATTGGTCCTAGGGTTGCCTGACATCGGGTGTCTCCTTTCAAAAGGAAGGGTGAGATCGGAATAAACCATGTAGGGCCATTTCATTGCGAGCCAGATGCGCTAACACTAAGCCACGTAGCTACGTTGGTATGGCTTGGTAAAGAAGGTCCTTAGATCTATTTCGGGTAGCCTTTCACATAAACTGTATGCTAGAGAATATGTGTGAGATATAGACGAATAAAATTTAAGGAATTTAGCCAAATAGCAAGAGTACAGGAATCTGCAAGGAGAGCTAGAAAACTGGAGCCATTAACACTGTGGTGTCACCCCTTAAATGCGGAGCTTCAGTGCCCCGCTAACTTTCTTTTCGCAAAAACTTAAAGGTATGCGCAGGCAAAAAGCTAACTCAATCTCCGCTTGAAACATGAAACAGCCGAAGTCCTTTGGTTCGAATGCATGAAGCTTGTAAGGTAGAAATGGAGATGAGAAAAGATGGAGAATTATTATGTTACCTACACTACACACAGAAAAGTGAAAAACCTATCGTATTAGGGATGCAGGGGCTCATTGTAATATGGAACGAAATAAAGGTCAGTTATCAGGCATCAAGGCTGAGAACTGCAGATCACTGTTACTCAAGCGTACCGGAATGGAAAAGGGAACTATAAAACATTTTCTGTTCTCACGATAGAATTCCTCTGCGGCTTTTTACGGTTAACTTGTTTTGACAAAATAATTTTTTTTTGTAACATCAGAATTTTACCTAGTTACAACAAAAACTACTACAAAACCACTGACTATAAGAAGATACTATAAAAAGAGTTAGAGTACCACTGGAAGTTACTGCATAACCAGAGAACATTGACGTTTACAGTAAGAATTTGCTGGAAACGTCTTAACTACAAAATATGTAGTCGCATTTTTGACAAGAGTCTGTGGTGTCCTCGACTGAGTATGTACACAAGAAAAGGAAGGGGCACCAGACAGTCATGACGAAAATGTTTGCATTAAAATATAGCTAACCATTGAGAATAAGATAATTGACTTATTGCATGAAAGTCTCGCAGTGCATTGTGTCGTTTGACTCTTAATCGCTAAGGGAATCTTAAAAAGAAAAAGAAATACTGCTAAGCTGTGCTCCGGCCGTAACTGGTATAAATAGGCGGCTGTATAAGGTTCTCAAGCTCTGGTTAGAAAGCAGGAGGGTGAAAAACTAGGAAGTTGGTATGGAAAGAAAGTTATCTTCAACGGCACCGTGAGACTATTTGATGTTCAACCGCCAGCTGTCTTAAGATTCAGTCGCCAAGGCAAAGAAAAATATCTGTATTTACAGTCGTTGTTTCGGCTCCAAATGGGTAAATCCTTCAAGGAAAACATTATTTCGGTTCTTGCTGGCTTGCTTCTGACACACACAGGAGAGTAAAAACATGTCACGGAGACTGTTTTGGCCTTGCTGAGCAGGGAGCCAATACAACACGGCGTTCGCTCGTAGGCCAGGCAGCTAACGTATTGCCTATTACAGTTACGTAACATTCGAAGCCGCAAGAGCGCTTTTTTTTTCGTGTATAATGTACATCTTAGTGTTCTTGGTGCATCTTCCACGCAATGCTACTGCTACATCGCCTGATTAGTTGTGAGGTGTGCGTATGACAAAGACCGGAAGTTTCTTCGTTCAAGAAACGATCATGAAGTAGATAAGTGTCGGAATGAGACTAGGAACGCACATCGCATTGTATTGCGTTCGATAACCAGATATGCCATGCTGAGATACCTCGGGTCACTAGCCTTGAACTACTGCCTGCTATCATTCCGAACCCCGTCATTTATTTTGATTCAAATATTTGTTGTTCTTTCTTTCCTGGATCCTATGTGCAGCTGTCAATTATTTTTAAACATGTCTTTGTTGATGTGACACTGGGAACCAATTGAAGTTATTTTGTATCGACAGATTATCGTGTTATGAACAAACATAGAGTGTGCTCCGGCCGAAAACTGAGCTCTTATAAGGCGGGAAGGGAAAGACAAAAAAAGGTTTACTGCAGGTGTCCTCTCTATCGGCTGATTTCCCATTTAACATACATGCGTCGACACCCCTATGAGCCCCGAAGCTCAGAGGACACTACAATGTCATTCTCGTCAAAGCGATGGTCACATTTTTTTTGTTAAATATGAGGCGCTTGGAGATTGCGTGAAGTGATGGTAAAATTTCTAAATCCAATTTTTGTCGCACGTAAACACAGCTTTTGTGGTCTGATGAACGTCGATGTAGCTGCCAAAGACCAGAGAATCACTGTTCAGGGAATAATTGAGTATAGGGCTCTACAGTACCGTTTTACCTTCGTGTTTCTGCCCCATACCCACATATTTGTGCAGCAACCTCATAGCGATAGAGTAGTAATTCGTTGATATCATTGGCGCAAGAGTTACTGCTGCGTGCATTTTTTTTTTTTGCCTTCAGCATGAGCCTTATTGAAAGCGGCTCTCCGTAACGATACTCAGTAATGCTGCAGAATTGTCTAAAGAATGCGAAATCTTTTGAATCATTATTAAATTTTCTACTCTCGACCAAGCACAGGCAGTTTGAAAAAAGCAATACGTAATACGTAATACGTATTTGAAAGGACATTAAGGACCACCCTCATAATTTATTTTTATCAGTAAACGTATATTTTATATCCCTTTTTTGGTATTTGCTGATGTTTGGCCGGCAGCAAAAAATAGATTTATTGTCAAGGGAATTTAATTAAAGAATTGCCCTTCGTTCGTCTCAAACTTCTGGTTTTTTCACTGAAACAGACTGTCTTATCCCTCGTTCTGAAGTCATGGACATAGTAGCCAAGCCTCTTGGATCCGCTCCGAAAATGCTTTCGACGCAGCAAATTCTACTTGAAACCAACTGATGACAGCACCTGAATTTAATTTTTGTTTGCCTTTTATATCTGATGGCTGTGTGTGAGTAGAGAAGAACGTCAATTTTAATCGAACAATTCTGTGAATATTTCTCTACAGACCGATGATAAATAATCTGACAGCGGAAGCTTCTCCAATGCCAAACCGGAAGGTCATCTGGTGCCGAACATTAGACCTTGAACTCTCGCGGTAGGCAGCAAATATCGTCACCTTCATTGTCCAAGGTCATTCATTTGCGCAAGCTTGGTAATGCGCATGCACCTGTATTACCTGCGTCTCACCGTTACTGTTCCCCTAAAAACATTGCCATGAGTGAGATTCGAGCCCCGCGCGAGAACGAACAGGTCAGCTTCTCTGGTCCAGGCAAGAGAGCACTATGCTGTCTACGCTTAAAAAAAACAAACAAACACAAAATCTATGCCGTGGTTGCAGGCGATCACACAGCCGCCGTTTCCTGTCCCCGGACCTTATCACGCCGCAGCTAAGCCACCACTTTTGGCCACTCGCTCGAACTCTTTCCTTTGTTCCATCGTTCCCTTTCTGCTTCTCGCCTTGTTCTTTTGTGCTGTATTCCTTTCCGCACGCGTGGAGGGATAGAGAGAATTTGTCGCTCTTCCCCTGCAACTTACAGTGAGCGCAAGGGTGGGCAGGTTGCCCCGATTATTAAAAAAATCTGCATCGATCAGCCATCCAGCCGCCCACAGTACCCTTAAAGTCAGATTGAGGCGAAACGCAAACCTGTGCGCACTCCGCAGCTCGAACTATATCTTCCTGAAGGAAGCAATCCGAAAACTGTTAGTTAAAAAGAACTGCCCTATAGTATACCAAAACAAAAATAAGTGAAATACAGCGGAAGGGTCAGGTGGTGGGGTTTATTTCACCTAAAACCGATTGATGATCATCCATCCAAATCTTGAATTAAAGACGAGCGAAATTTGCAACACAGATATAACTGCTTATAACGTGGCCTATGTACCCTTGGGCGCCATAAATCTCGCAGGCCGCAAGCTTGCTTTAACGCTTCTAGGAATTGCATGTCGTATACGCTACTCACTTTGCGAGCAGTGACTTATACCTACCCTGGAGTTAGCGAGCGATATGAATGGTATCGGCTAAATCATTCATATTGAGAAGCGCCTTCTTCATGTATACATGACAAGTGAGTAGCCTAGCATAGATCATTCGTGATCTATAAAGGCAGTTAACCAGAAAAAGATGTATTGCTTTTAGTTGGTCTGGGGATAAATCATCATGAACAAGGATAAATGTCTCTTTTGGTACTGCAAGCTGCAAGTTGTATATTATTTTCTTCAATAATGTCGAAATTTGGGCTTGTTGGTCCATACTTCCAAGCTGTAGCGCACACAAGACGAGGGATGGAGAACGAGAGGACACACACAGCGCTAAGGAAACCGGCTTAATTTGAGTGGAGTGGTAATCGAGCACAAAACCATTGAAATTTCGATATAGACGTGCTGCTCATGCGCCACAAAAATATTCGGCTCAAGCTTAATTAAGGTGCTGGTAATGCCAAGATTGTGTGTGTCCTCTTGTTCTCCATCCGTCATCCTGTGTGCGCTACAGCTTGGTTTATATTATTGTTCCGGGGACTCTTGTCACGCTTTCATGGTGCCAAAAGGGAAGATTATCTTACGTTAAATGAGCGTCCGCGGAAAGCAGTACACTTCTCTATGTTGAATTATTCGAAACAGGAGCTATATTAAGAAAAGGGGGATGACATACGCACGATGTCGTGTTCTCCACTAGGGGGCTGGTACGGACGACGAACACTATACTTCACGCTGCGCCTCGACATCGAGAGACTCTCGCTTGACAGCCTGTTGACGTGCAACAGGGCGCATTTTGGCAACTTCGCCGAATTGAACCATGCGCTGGTAATTTTTTTCATGTGAGAACAAGCAATGGTGTGTACCGGTTAATTAGTGATTCAATTCATATAACCCAGCTTGACGCTAAATTTAGCATCGCAATTTTAGCTCCGTATTAAAGCACGGGGATGCTAGCTGGATCAAAACCTTCTATCTCATAGGCTAATTAAAACAGATTGTCGTTAATGCACATAACGCGACGAAGAATGACAGCATTGCCGAATATTGCTCGATGCCTGTACTGAAACGTGAACAAAATGCGCGGCACCTACACGTGTTTCGCGTGCGCTGGAGTCAAATTGGCCAAGTTCCTTCGGTTTGTACAAACTGACGCGTTTTTGTCGTTCTTGGAAGCCACGTTGTGCGCATAACTCACAGTTTGGCGAACACGATGTTGTGCGTACAAAGTAATTCATTAGTAAAAGATTTTGATCTCGTATACCTTTCGCTTGTAGTTGCTTGGAATTTCATGACTGCCGCTATCATTCGAATTATATCATTGCAAGATAAATAACTAATGACTGTATGTTTATTATTGCTCACGTAACCATTAATATACAAAGGGTTGGATATGGTAAAACATTTGTGTCACTCGCCATCTACTTTTCACCAAAAAAGCCCGCAAATGTTATTGTACACACACAAAACAAAACGGGACAAAACTCGTTGTTTATATATATTTTTTAATTGCTGGTACGAATACGGACATGGAGCCTCCAATTTTGGTTCATCGTCAGCTTTTATTTCGAGGGAAACAAGGAATCTCAGAATTTAATAACACTACACTGTACCCGAAGAGACAGTTCAGCGCTCGGTCGAGATTACGCACAGGGCACTTGACCCTGCCATTTGGGAGTAGAGCGGCGGTCATGCATCGCATGCTTTTGAACGTGTGCCTCTAATGGCGGTGAGTTCGTCTGAAAACTTAAATTTGGCAGTTGGGCAAATAAAGAGACAAAAGCGCAACAGCGTTCCCTCCACTGCAAGCTTGGTTACGAGTGAGCAGTTTCGAATTCTACCACCCTACATGCACTTCAACAACGGAGAATAGTGAATATATGCTAACGAATAGGACGACTATAGCTGGTTAAACCACGAAAGAAGACCACTAGACATATTTCCTGTGAAGTATCTCATCGGTTCCATCCTCAGCTTCCATGGCACTGCACAGAACAAGTAAGAGTAAAAGCCACGCGTGCCTTTACCGTGATGTCAGGGGTCAATGTCTGAAGTGTTGATGAGAGTACATTGCAGACCGTATTAGTAACTACGTACAAAGAATGCGCAGCTGGCGCACGTCTTGTTTTCCCCAGCAGCGAGCTGCGTCCTGCTGCAAATATGGCAAGATAAAGTGTTTATGAGACACACGTGGGGAAAAGCACATGACCTGAGCCGCTTTCCGGGTATTGCTGGCACGTGGTGAAAGGGGCGGCCGTTTGGGTCCTTTTGAAGGGAAATGTTTTTGTTAATTTTTTTGTTGTTTTCGTTACAGTTCTGTGCAAAACGCGAGCTCATGCCAATACGAACGCTTTAAGCGCAAGGTGGCGAGACTTTCGTGTGGAAAGATTGAAGCAAACCTAAGGGAAGCGAAGAACGAGGGAGGGGATAAAGTTTCGTGCTAAGGAGCACAGCGCCGACTGAAGCTGTTGCTGGGCTTCGTAGTGTGCTTAGAATAAGAGCAAGGTAGTGGAAAGGTAGTCCTTGTTTAACCGGAGTGATGTCAACCACATATATGTGGCTCTGCTTTCCACAAAGGCTAGAAGAATGAAATATGCAAATGACATCATGTGAAAAACGACAATAAAAAAGGTATAATTATTGCCACTGTAATGAGAAGGACCAATACCACTAAGAGCTTAGCGGATGCTCTCTTTTCCGTCCCTAATGTACCTCATTTCCTCTGGCTTCAAAGGACGGTCACCACTGTATTTATATACTCACAGGTTACATTTTCGAGCGGCCGTTCCTTCGCAGCGTCGCTACATTCTCGCTTTTGAGGCAGCTGCATTTTCACTAGCATAAAATGCGGCATTTCTCATGCCACTAAGCTCAATTTCCTGTATTTATACGGATGCGTGTGCATCTACTGTCAAGCTTATTCGCTCAGGCCAAGGAAGTTCTCACTGCAACGGTTCCCGTCTTCAGGCAGTTACAGCTGTGCACGAAGTAGCACCACGCTGAGCAGTCCGTGTAATGAAGTGTTAAACGAATAACAACCGCCTGCATGCAAGGGTGGGTTGTCAGAACTGTACGCAAGCCTTCGTAGCTGCACTGGCATCCTGATGTATGCAAATGCTGTGGTGTCAGACCATTTAATATAGCGGGGAACCAAAGCGGGTGTAATTGTGTTACCGTCGCTTCACTCCTACGTTTAAATTGCAGTCAACGCCCATGTTTTCGGCATATCACACAAAATACTAGGACCTTTGTGAGCAGCCACTTATTAATATAGGTCGCGTAGCTCCTTAACTCTCTGATACTGATAAAATGAGTTAGGATACCTAGAACGGAATCTTGTGCTGCATCAAGTTCAATGCTGGAGCGAGGAGCTATACGTGTTAACGGTTGTGAGCTGATGATGCCTTGTGTGGATGTGTGTTATGTATGGTAATTGGTTTTCGACTATGCGAGGTTCTGATGCCGTGGCTGAGTAGATAGAGTGTTAGTCTTGCGAAACGCATCGCTTTCGTATACTGTACAATATAAGTGCATTTCAATGGTCTCCAGGTGATGCTAATCAATGTAGAGCCCTCCAGTACGCTGCTTGGCATAGTCTTTGTCGATTTGGCACGTTGCGCACCGTGAACCTTAAATCATAAATGTAAGTGTGATGCTCAAAGTTTTTTAGGAAGTCACTGTGACGTTTTGCTGAATGTTTATTGAAATACTAGGATAACAAAATGAGCCTCAGAGTGCTTGCGGTTAATCATGTAGTGAGTGTGCTGAAAACATGGCTATGCTATACCTCTTCCATTGTTTAGCACCGATTTTCAACTGCGAATACCAGATACGGCAGCAGGATTTTTAAGTTGAGAAGAAAACTAAAAACGCACGTGAATTTAAGTTTAGTTTCAAGTTGCGGAGCAGTGGCTGAAATCCTTTCTCAGCCCTCTGTTCTATCCTGCCCATCTGTCCCTCTGTAACATTTAATAGGGAGTATCTAATAGTTGTTGCCCTCAGCACTGCACGTACTGAGAAATATAAAGTGGGAAAAAATAAATGCGTTCTTTCAAGGCCATATTATCAAGCGAAAACCCTAGGATTAAAAAATAATTTGCCCAACTTATCAAAACATCTGAGGGAAAGGCGGCGCTTCAGCCTGTCAGACTTCTGAGCTCGCAAGGTCATGAACCAGAAAATAGAAATTAAAAAATTCCTGCGACGGCCGTTAAAAGGGCTGCTTGGAACAGTTTCGAGCGTTTCAGCCTGGCAGCTGCTCGTAACAGAGGACGTGCGCCGCGTGTACATCAGCATGAGAGCGACCGCTATTTGCTTCATTTTGCTCTTGACCACGTGCCTCTTTTCGAGCGGCGTCGGTCTGCTGTCGGCCGCGGCGAGAGCGGCGAGAGCGGAGAGAAGCGACTGCATCTATGAAGAATGCACAGACCAAGAATGTGCGGCCAAGGGCCTCAAGTGCGTTCCAAAGGGGTGTGGGGGATCGCACTGCGTATGACAGGTGAGGGCAAGGAAACGCGATCCTTGTTTGCTTGGTGTGGAAAATATTATTTTCCGTATATGCCATTCTATGCTTCTCTCTCTCTCTGCGCGCGCGCGCGCATGCGTGTGCACGTGCGTGTGCGCGTGTGTGTGTGTGTGTGTGTGTGTGTGTGTGTGTGTGTGTGTGTGTGTGTGTGTGTGTGTGTGTGTGTGTGTGTGTGTGTGTGTGTGTGTGTGTGTGTGTGTGTGTGTGTGTGTGTGTGTGTGTGTGTGTGTGTGTGTGTGTGTGTGTGTGTGTGTGTGTGTGTGTGTGTGTGTGTGTGTGTGTGTGTGTGTGTGTGTGTGTGTGTGTGTGTGTGTGTGTGTGTGTGTGTGTGTGTGTGTGTGTGTGTGTGTGTGTGTGTGTGTGTGTGTGTGTGTGTGTGTGTGTGTGTGTGTGTGTGTGTGTGTGTGTGTGTGTGTGTGTGTGTGTGTGTGTGTGTGTGTGTGTGTGTGTGTGTGTGTGTGTGTGTGTGTGTGTGTGTGTGTGTGTGTGTGTGTGTGTGTGTGTGTGTGTGTGTGTGTGTGTGTGTGTGTGTGTGTGTGTGTGTGTGTTGCCAAAAGTAGTCGTGGGCAGTGGGGATTTTAGGGCGAAGGCCACAAGGTCTGCAAATGTGAGCAAAACTTTTCCTTACCTTGCAAGGAGCTGTTGTTTAAGGGTGCTGTAAGAGTTTAATGTAATGGGTAACAAATCAACCGCGTTGTATGCCGCTTGCATCAAGAAGGTGTGTATTGCTTTTCGCAAGGAATCACTGATGGAGTGTGTGTTAAATCGGTTAAATGCAACATACAACATCTAATGTAACAAATGCAAATCTCGGGTAAATGCAGCATACTTTCCCGTGCCGAGGCGCTAACTTTTAATAAAGAGGTATCAGAGAATTAAGAACAATGAGTGCACTAGCAACGGGTTTTCCGTAACAAGATATTCATGTATTTTTCATACGTGGAGATTGACGCAGTTGATGTCTATATGCCTAACTAATATGCCAGTCACTGAGTACTGCGTCGATATTCTCAAGGATGCGCTGTACAATGGCTGAAGGGTGCGGTGTGTGGTAAATCGGTAGAAACATCTTATATTCGAATGCGATGGCTACCATCCGGATCTCGATGCATGCAGGCCCAGTCACTTTCCCTGGGGCCTTAGCGTTTAGGGACACCAAGGGTCGGGTGAATGAATTTGTGGTGCAAGTTACGAAAAAGGTAATAAAAGATTGGTGGCTGAAAAGCAGAAATATGACATATGTAGAATCAGACCTCTTTTTTTTTTTTACTGAAACGACGAAATATGTGAGAAAATTATAATAACATTTAAGATATAGGGGAAAAAAAGACGACCATGCATGGTCGAAACTGCCATCATCCCGTTTCGAAGGGGACGCTCTTTTAATCCATGCGTCCAGGTTGGAAGGGGGCAAGGGCGGATAAAGTGGGCTGAATGGGTTTAGGCTTTAGTGTATTAAGCGCCTTACATGCGTCTACATTTGGCCCACGTGTTACAGCTAAAGTGTTACAAGGACCGCAATATATTGCCCAAATAGGTTATGAAAGCCAGAGCGCTGTACGTCGACAAGTCTTAGACTCTGTAGCTTCTATGACTTAGCTAACGCTTCACTTGCGTACGTCGACTCGATAACCCGATTTAAAGGGATGCTACACTAGTAAGCACTCCATCCGTAATGCCTATGCGCAGGCCTCATGGGAAGTCGCATATCTTCGAAGCTGTTATATATAGCAGGAGATAAACTTGGAGCATCGACTCGGTAAATATATTGTTATCGTGTCGTCGTTATCGATGGCAGTATATCTTTTCTTGCAGTCCATATGTGCTCGATAACGCGCTCTGAAGCATAAGATGGTCAAATTTGCAGTCGGAGAAAGCAGAACCGTTCAATATTCATGCAGAGTAGCCCCCTCCCCATAAAGCAGTCATGGCCACAATTATCAGCTATAGTATGCACGCTAGGCAGAAAGAAGCCTTTCTTACGTTTCAGTTTTTTTTTAATGCTCAGGGAATCCGATACTTATTCGATAATTGGCTTGAAATGAGGTGTTAGCAAGAAAACAAATGTCTTTGTGTTCTTTTCTCCCTTGCACACAATGGTTCGAGCGACAGTGCTGCCATTGCGAAGTGGTATCACAAAGTAAAGGAATATGCGCGCAAACATGACAATGCCTTTCCTTACGAAAGATGCGAATCGCCTGGATATGATCGTGGGCTCTGTAGCTGACACTTTCACACTTCAAATTTCTGAAGTTGTGACAAATAAAGTTCTCCTCACAATCAATAAGCCAGGAGCCAGAAGCTAGCTAAAATGTCCTAGAAGCTTGTGAATATGAAGCTACACCCGGACAAAAACAAATCGATCACGCTATGCGTTACAACTACTACCGCGCTTTCCCGGAATCTTGGACATAAAGGAACATTTTCTGTGATAAAACGCACTAGCCTCAAAACCCAGCCTGCACGCACCGCTGTTGCTACCTTTCATGACGCAAAGCCCCTAAAGATATTAAAAGGCAATATCCAGCTCTGTTCATTTTAGTCCGCACCTTTACGACGGTATACACTGCAGTAAGTAGACTGACAACGCCTTTGTTTCCATAACCTTTAAAATGAAATCTATAAAGCTATCACACATGATAAAGAGGAAATGAAGTGCGGAATTTGCAGAATGACATGAAGAGGCGGCCAAACAGTACGGAGGAGGATCCAGGGGGAATGAGCTAAAACAGAATTGGTCGAATGATATGGGTATGTGAAAGAGGATCGTCAGAAACAGGGACAACAAAATCATAACGGAGCAAACCTGTGGAGTAGAAGGAGAATAAAAAAAATTTTATCCTATTCCCGACACATGACGGCATACGGCTGTAGCGTACAAGTAAGCGAACGATAGAAACGCCTAAAAAGCGAGCTTCGGTGTTTTAAAACGTGCAGCCAGTTGTATTCAGGGAATGATTGCTATGGGGGGAAGCAATCGTCGCAACATAACAAAGGAGATGACAAATAAATATATTGATTTTGTACACGACACAAAGCATCAGTTATAGCAGGAATTGGAAGGTTTGAGACGGGCAGGTTTCTTTATTAGACGCATTCTCCACAGAAGGATTACGGCGTTCTGGAAACTTTCATTTAAGATGTATTAATAGTAAGTGGACCGGAATGGGAGAATTTAACTCCGGCGACCATTATGTCTTTTACTGTGGGCACGAATCTAAGAGAAGGAATGGGGTCGCTCTCATAGTAAACAGAAGAATGGGCAAAGCAGTGCTAGGGTACAACCCCAAAAACGAGCGAATGATTTCACTTCGGATCTAAGGTCACCCTTTCAACATAACAGTTATCAAAGTCTATGCATCGACCACTACTGCTGAAGAAGCTGACGTTGAGAGATTTTATGCGGACCTACAGTGCCTTTTAGACCGCACCCCATCTTCAGATGTCGTTTTTCTCATAGGAGACAGGAATGCTAAGGTCGGGAGTGAAGAAATATCCGGAATTATAGGCAAGTTCGGTCTTGGCGAGCCAAATGAAGCTGGGCAGAGGCTAGTAGAGTTTTTGTACCTGACCATAGCGAATACTCATTTTCAATAGCACAAGAGGCGCCTGTACACATGGACTTCACCGGACGGTCCGTACAGGAATCAGATCGATTATATTCTTTGGCGGCAGAGATGGAGAAGCGCTATACAAGCAGTAAAAACAAGGCCTGGGGCCGATTGTGGTACCGATCACCAGCTTCTTGTTGCCAAAATTAAGCTTCATTTGAGGAAAATGCAGAAAACTAGAAGGCCTTTCAGGTATGATCTGGATCAGTTTTGATTAGAATATGCTGTGGAAGTGAGGAATCGATTTCAAGAATTAGATCTAGAAGACAGAGAGCCCGAAGAGGTGTGGACTGATCTTCGTGATATAATACAAGAAGTTGCTACTAAGGTAGTTCCAAAGCAAAAGAAATGCAAGAAAGCAAACTGGTTATCTGAAGAGGCTTTGCAAATAGCTGAGGAAAGGAGGATGGCAAAAGTTATGTGGGAAAGAGAAAGATGCAAGGTTCTCAATGCGGATTTTCAGAAAATAGCAAGGAGAGATAAGAATGCCTTCCTGAACATACAATGACAAGCAGTTGAGGACAACAGCCAATTCAGGAACACAACAGCTCTGTATAAGACAATCAAAGATATCAGAGAAAGCTTCTGTGATAAGCTGGGCGTGATAAAGGACAAACGAGGCAAGGACCTCACTGAAGCCTCAGAGATAAAGAAGAGGTGGCAGGAATACACAGAAGAACTGTACAAGAAGGACCCGAATGTGCAAACCCAACATAAGACAGTTGTTATTACTGACTTCGAGCCGGGCATCCTGAATAGTGAAGTTCAATGGGCCTTAGCCAGCCTTGCTAAGAACAAAGCTAGCGAAATTGATGGCATCCAAGCTGAGTTGCTTCAAAACCTCAACCATGACGCTGTTGACATTCTGCATACATTATGTCAGAAGATTTGGACAACCCTGCAGTGGCCACAGGATTGGAGGAGGTCAGTTTACATCCCCATTCCAAAGAAAGGCAGTGCCAAAGATTGTTCCAACTACCGCACGATCGCGCTTATTTCGCATGCTAGCAAGGTGATGTTGAAAATCCTCCAAGGTAGGCTGCAGCAGTATGTGGATCGGGAGCTTCCGGATGTGCAAGCTGGGTTTCACAAGGACAGAGGAACTAGAGACCAAAATTGCCAACCTTCGCTGGATCATGGAAAAAGCAAGAGAGTTCCAGACACCCATCTACTTCTGCTTTATTGATTATGCGAAAGCGTTTGACTGCGTAGATCACAGCAGATTGTGGCAAGCTCTCCAAGAGATGGGAATTCCAATTCACCTCATCTGTCTCTATAGCAACCTGTATGAAGGGCAAGAGACCACAGTCAGAGCTGGGCATGGGCTTAATGATTTGTTTCCGATTGAGAAAGGAGTGAGGCAAGGCTGCATATTATTGCCCTGCCTATTTAATCTATATGCAGAGTGCATCATGAGGAAGGCCGGTCTGGACGAGTCTTCAGCTGGAGTGAAGATTGCTGGAAAACCTATCAACAACCTTAGATATGCGGATGATACCACTTTAATGGCAGAAAGTGAAGTGGAACTCAAGAGACTTCTGATGCGCGTACAAGAAGAGAGTGAGAAGTTTGGGCTTAAACTGAACATTAAAAAAACAAAGATCATGGCGTCTTGCCCTATCAAGTCCTGGAGAATCAAGGGACAAGAAGTGGAAGCTGTGACAGATTTTCTCTTCTTGGGCTCCAAGATTACCGCGGAAGGAGACTGCAGCCATGAAATTAGGAGACGCCTGCTTCTTGGAAAGAGAGAAATGGTTAGCCTTGACCGCCCAGTAAAGAGCAGAGACATTAGTCTGCCAACCAAGATCCGTATAACTCGTGCTATGGTCTCTCCAGTTGTGATGTATGGATGCGAGAGTTGGACTGTGAAAAAGGCTGACCGCCGAAGAATTGACGCGTTTGAACTGTGGTGCTGGCGAAGACTCTTGAGGGTTCCTTGGACTGCCAAAAGATCAAATCAGTCGGTATTGTCGACCATAAACCCTGACTGCTCATTGGAGGGTCAAATTCTAAAGTTAAAGCTCAGCTACTTTGGTCATCTGATGAGAAGAGAGGAGTCGCTGGAGAAAGATTTGATGTCGGGAAAGGTTGGGGTTCGCCGGAGAAGGGGTAGGCAGCGAACGCGATGGTTAGATGGCATCCTCGAGGCACTGCAGATGACGTTATGTGATGTTAGGAAGATAGTGAGAGACCGAAAAGCGTGGCGTGACATGGTGCATAGGGTCACGATGAAGCGAACATGACTTCACGACTGAAATGAACCTCTATTAAAAAGTGCTATTCCTTCAATGCGGCTTGCCCAGTCGACAAAAGCTGAAGAACCGTGTCAAAAATATGACAAAATACTCTGCACTTTAATCGCGACGTCAGACTTCTTTCCAGTTTTGTAGAAGTTTTTGGTAGTTCTGTAGTATTTTTGCAATACTTTTCTCTAGCCTCTAGTTCTGCAGTACTTTTCTGTTGTAAACTGCACAAATTTCCGATGTTGCGACAGATATTTATGTTTTCAGGGAAGGCTCACTGTCAAACAAAAAAAACAACAAAAGTTTTGTTGACAACAGAAAATATTTTTGCAGTTTTTTCGCCTGGGCGTTGCCATTCCCTACTTCCTCACTTTCACATAACAAAATAAAAGAGCGCTTTTTTATGCACAACAGTTGCACATATCGAAGATGTTGGGCTTTTACAGCCAAAGATAACTGTAAACTAAGCTATTTGCTGTATCATTGGACCTTCTTTTGACCAGTCACGTTTATAAATTGTGAAAACGTGCTATTTGGGCTGAATATTTCATCAAGTGTGTATTGTTATGACCATTACATATACCATTAAAGAAACTATCTGTGAAGTTTCAATGTGAGATATTTCTGTCAACTAAGATAGCGGGCGCCCTTTTTATGGATAATCTATTCGCAGAAAATAACCTCGCTTTATCATTATAAGAATGCCTTCTCAAACCTGCACCAATGGACGCGATTATCTTGTACTTCTGCGATGCTGAAGTAATTTTGTATTGTTTTGCTTGGGGAAATTTACAGCGGCAAGCCTGCATTCGCAGCTTTTACGTTGTCGAATGTTCGGCGGAAGATCGCCTGGGCTATATCAAACATTACTAACAGCAAAACGAGTGGGTCGCCGACGAAGTAAAAACTCAAATCAAGCTCTGGGTACTATTTCGGACTTTCATTGCTATAAGACTTTTATAAATGCTCCAAAATCATTTCTAATATTTTGATATATATAAGGCAAAGTGGGGGGGGGGGGGGGGGGGGGGTGTCCTGGCTCTCGTTGACTTGTTAGCTGCATCTGGATTGCTATGGGCTTCAAACGAAGCCTTGCCGCAGTGTTGCTTTCACAGACCTAACGAAATGCGATTGCAGAACTTGTGCAGTCCACCAGCTACATGATAAGCAGCGATGAGGCGGCGATCCTGGCAACCAAAAGAAACACTCTCACAAGGCTACATTTAAAGTCTCTAGTCATCCAGGTGGCAGCCAGCATATTTAATTAGAATGAAGGCACCCTTCATCAAAAGACTACAAACGATTCTGAAGAATTTATAAGCGTCTTCTCTTTTCCTACAATGGCTTATCGTTCACAAGGGCCCCGTATAGGGACCGATAAGAAAAGAAAGGCCCTATATGACCCAGTTTTCATATTAATAATTAGCAATTTTTTTTACGCTCTACCGAACCTCCTAAAATGTATAGCTTTAACATCACAAAGTGGCGTACGTGGAAATGTCGATATCTTTTCATTGACGTATATGCTTCCTCTTACCATTGCAGGGAGCTGAGTAATCAGGCCCTGGCCAGATGGTGAACTGGTTGTTTTCTCTACTATCCTGCGTGGGACCTCCAGCATAAACAACGCCAATGAATTGCAGTAAAGAGTTGCAATAAGAGTTCGCAGCCATTTTCATACGTCGTAAAATATAACAAAACCATCTCCATTAATTGCGAAAAACTTGCTGACATGTTGCGACATATTTATATTTGCGAGCTTTCCAAAAATCAGCAAAATGAGTAAAACTCTCTGCAATTCAAAATAGGGCCATGAAATCACTTTTATGCGGTTTCAAAGAAAATTTAGTTGACTCCGTGGTGCTTTGAGTTTTTCACTGATACTATATTTAAGAGATATCGGTTTTCTATATATACGACCTCTTGAGCTGATACATAGCCATAGTGAGCCCATAAATATTCATGTAATAAGGAGACCGTGAATACAAGGGTCTTGGCAGGCTCATTCGGATATCACCCTCCCATATGAATTTAGAGGCACGAGCTCAGCTCCTGCCAAACGTAATGTCAGGAAGCCCTACGTTCAGTTAGTGATCGGCCATGTCAGCTGCCAGTTACCGCAAAGAAAGCGTTACGGACGGATGGACGAACACGATCCGCGAGCATGAGCCATAAAGTCTATCGCCTTAATACAGGACAGTTGGCGACATTATACATATATATATATTATATATAGGTAGCGCCTTCTTTTAAACAAATTATATTTGGCAGAATACCGCGCTCAGAACAGCCCTGACATCGCCGCTAAAATCTCGCATGCATTCCATCATCTACACACTTTCCAACAAGGCTAAAGTTTCAATGTTTGGTCCGTGTGATAATGCTGCTCATACAAATAAAACATCACGGTTGCGCCAATGGCACCCAAATTAATAAAGAATGTCACTTTTGTAAAAGTCACTCTAAGCAATGTAACGTCCCTGTGATCGTGTGGTGAGCAAATTTATAAGGGATATTCAAGCCCTCTCAATTCCACCATGCCAACTAGCCCAGCTCGCAGTTTTCTAAAGCGCCGACAGATGGCGGAAGACGGTTGCAGAGCTCCGCGCGGGCCTCCGGCGCCGCGAGGGCGCGAACGCTGATCCTTAGCTACCCGGGGGCGCATGTCCCGACACTGAACTTCCCGATCGACACAGAGCCGAGCCACAGTGTTACGCCAGAGGCGCTCATCGATGCAGCGCGAGGAGTTCGCGAGCCGTTGTCATCGGTGCTATGGTGCAGAAACGCCTCTGGTCCGCGACATCGAGCCATGCGGCGCGCAACAGTTGACTCGCGTCGCCGGCGCGTGAAGCTGTCAGTGGGACCATTGGAGGTGTTCGAGCCGCGAAGGTCATGAGCTACGCTAGGCGATGTTCGTATTGGTGAAAAGGACGATGACAGTCGTACGCGGTCTTCGACGGCGAAGTGGTTGGACTTGGCTCGTTGTAGCAACACTCTTCCTACGTGGGACTGTCGTGCTGGGCCACTATCAACATTTGACAGGTATATTACGCCTCTCGGAATGCTTACTCCTACCTCCGACCAAGATCCACACATGTTAGAGGATACAATTTCGCCTCAAACTCTCGCCAGGGTACCCGAAATCAGCTGAGCAAGAAGCGTAACGAAAGGGCCGGAATAGCTTCTTTTTGGGAAAAATGTATTACGAAGTAATTCCTTTTTTTAATTCAGAGAAATTATTTGGAAGATCACTGCAGGCACGTTCGTGAACGTTAATGTTTAGTTATAACTTTCAACTCTTAAAGACAAATCGAAATATTCCTTATTATACGAGCAGCTGTAGATTGTTCTTCGCGTTGCAAAAAAAAAAAAAAAAAAAAAAGTAGAATGTAAGCCGTATTACAGTTTAACTCTCCTGGCTATGGTCACCTTGTAAACAAGGAATGGTCAAGGTGCAACGCTTTTCAATTTAAGAATAATGTAATGCTTACAGTACTTTACACGACGAAAATTAAAGAGCACAACACCACTCGCGTGTCTCACGTCTTCTGCTCTGTCCTCGTCTTGTTGTGTGCTTTAACTTACGTCATGTATGATCAAGACGCCCAAACAATCATTTTACACAACACGCTTACGTTGATTACAACATTGCTTATAATTTGCCGCAGCCTCACCTAGTACAAAAATGTCTTGGTTTCATTCGAGATGTAGAATTCATTGGTGAAAGTGACTCGGTGTAGCAGAAAAAAAAGAGCTAAGGAGTCCTGCATCTGCGGCAATAAAAGAACAATCTGCAGTTCTTATATAGAATTCAAATATAGGCCTTCGAAAAATATGATTACCTTAACATGCTGCAAGTGAACTCCTACTGCCCCCTTCCACCTGTATTCCTCATTTCTTGAGCACCATTTAACGGTTATCACGTATGGCGCAATATTTTGTGGGCACACCAGGAGCCCTATAGAGGCGTTTCAAAGACATCGCGCTATGTGGAAACTCCCAGTTACAACATGACTCTCCCTCAAGGCTACACTGTGAAATTTTGCTTCGGCGCTCAGAGCTTCACTATCTCACCGTATTTCGTCATATATCAACGTATTACGTATATTTGTAAATCAATAAACTGGGAAAACCTTCGGTCCGAAATCATCCGAAAAAGCTGTGTCAGGCATCGTGACATTTTACGGAAAAGTGATTAGCTACCGAGATGAGCATGAGACGATTATTGATGGGCGACCGTTCTCCCTTTTTCCTTTGCAATTTTAGAGGCTAAAATATTAACGGACGGCTGTGCTGAAGTTTTGTCATGACATAGTAAGCGTTGTTGTGCTCGTGCAGGCGCCATGTCCCCATCGACCATTACGTGTCCGCCTTATTTTTTTTTTAGCAAACGATTCAGCTTGGGACATTTCGAGGCTAATCTGATGATACAGAGAAGCGGGCTCTTCGTGCGAGCAACTACTCGGACGTCCGCTCTCTAATGTTAGGAGTGATAGCTCTGGCCGCGTTTAGCTTTAGGAGTAATGCAGACCTCTGTTCGCTTGATTGCCGGGTCTAGTATAAGAAATTGATAGCTTCGGAATGTTTTGTGAGCATTGTTGTCATGTGGTTTCATCATCAAAGAAATCATTCTTTGCATCGACTGAAAAGTCGCAGGTAATGGTAGAATTACGTGAAACGGCAACAGAAAGAAACGCGCCGGTTTCCTAAAAGTAACCAATAAAACGATGTTACGCGTACAACAACACCTGAAAAAAAAACCTACATTTTCACGTAGGAGAAGAACGAACCGATGTGCAGCAGTCTCAATGGCAACTACAGGACGATGTGCGCAGTATAGCTCTGAACGTTTTGTTCCTGTCAGACTATAAAATACGGTTAGCTCTTATACTATCTGCAAACAGCAGTGAAGCAAATCATGACGTTTTTTTTTTTTTTTTGTTTCTATTGAGCCGCATAAACTGAAGCCACCAGAGGTCCCAACAAACAGATTGAGGCAGAACATTTGTCTACGTAGTAATTATGCATAACGAATATGCTTAGTGCCCCGTTTCATATTTTACTTACTCATCAATTTGTGCTGTTTGTATATTATCATCGATAATAACAGGAACTTACTCAAATTTATGCCACAAGCGCACCAAGCACTAAGGGACACGAGTACTTTTATTAAACCCGAGTATTCCTATAATGCTAGGAAGTCCTGCGCCTGTGCACTGAAACGTTGGACTGCTGCATGTTTGTTAAACAAAACGGAAAGCAGGTCGAAGTTTACTGAAAACCACGGCATATTTAGTACCTGAATAAACCATTACATTTTCTGCCTTTGCATACGGAAGTACTCGTGACTGGTCAAGTTTAGTTCAATTTCTAAATACTACAGCATTCCAGCTCCTGACTATGATGTATATCATGCTGACACAAGCTAATTAATTTATATTTCACACTTTGCTGAAAGACAAGTATTACTGGGAATGCTGGAGTTGTTCATGACAGTCAAACACGTGTATTCTTTCTTTTTCCCGACGACTCCTCGCGGTGTCATATACGGAACCATGATTCAGTACTCGGGGGTATACATGGTGCAGTACATTACTTGAGACGAGCGCCGCTCAGATACTAGTGCAATGGGTTGGCGCTGGTGCTTGAAATGTAGCATTTATGATACGAAGACATCTCACCTTCCGTTGCATCACAGAGGTAAGCCCTTAAGTTAAATGTATGGTCTATCGCCCCCTTCAAGAAAAATTATTAGGATAAATGTGTTTTCCGCAAGAAAGAAGTAAACAGCCCCAGCCACAAGGAACCTAAAGATTCTTCAGAGTTGGGACAAGTTATTTTTTGCTTCACGCTTGAGAAATTTTGAGAAGCTCTGACAAATGTTCTGGTGCTGAACCGAAACAAATGGACTGCGCCCTTTTATGCTTTTTTGTTCCTGTTCTAGAAATATTATGTACTATAGGGCACTTCAATAGGTAAGCTACGATGCTAATTCCAGCAAACCGAAAAAAAATTTGTATTTATACTCAACAGTCATTGTACACTAAAACATTTGGCATGACAAAATTTTTTACTGAATGCAAATCTTCGCGCGATGTCTTTCCCAGGTTTACAGAAGACCACAATACGAAACTAGAAAACTAGAGCTTTCATAAGAAACTATTTCTCATATCTCGCACCTCCTTGAAGATATGATTAAATCGCAAACTTGGTCCATATATGGTGTGGACTTGGTTAAGATTTGGGAAGCCGAACTGAAGTAGAGATTCCTGGAAGGCACTGCGGCTCTACCGGGAAGAACAAACCCAACGTGAATTCGTCGGTCCGGCCATGGATGCCGCCGCAATTCAAGAGATTCCTGCCGAGGGCTTGGGCATTAATCATTGGGGCTTAGCGCTACCTGACTCCCGTTAAATTTTTTAACGGGTGAAAATCACTTTATCTCTGGCCCTTTCTTTCTCTCCACGCCTTCTAGTAGCTTCCAAAGCAAGTGTAGGGCGCGTATACCGGTACTATGAAATAGTTATTTACATAAACTGTGTGAAAGGTTGGACGGGTAGGGGTTTGAGCGTTTCTCGATGGTAGAGTAATAACACAACTGCTGGACCATGAAGTTTGCAACAGAAATACATTAGAGGACGTCATAACATCAGAATGCATAATACAACCGTGAGAAAGGACAATGGACAAGAAAGAAGCCAACAGGACGGAGCGTGAAAATTCCAACGAGTTTTATTACACAGCTGCGTCATATTTAAACAATCTTCGAAACCACACAATAATTTAACAACCATCACAGAGCACTGACACGCTGGCGTGTTTGGGATAGTTTCCTATAAACACAGTTTAACCCCTAATCAGATAAGACGACCGAGGTTTTGCTGACTTAGCCAGATTCCTTCATAATATCGCAGTATTCGTATAATTCTCGGCTCAGTTTGGACGCAAACATCTTCATAATTGTTTCGTAGAATCGAGGCGTGAAATCATGGCAGTGGCGACAATGGGCGGCCACTTGCCCAACCCCTCCAATGCGCCTTAATTACTCCTGCGTGGTGCTCCTGAAGTCTAACATCACGTTAATGCATGCGTATTAAGCGCGAATGACATTTTAGAATTGCTTCGGTTTTGTCGTACCTCCGCCGTTGTTAGTTTTGAAGGAAGAAACCTGAATCAGAAAGTGCGACGTGTGCACTGGACCTTGTATTGCCGCCTTGTTGGGCGAAATATTTTTATCATACCGTGACATGCGAATTGCTGAACCTCTTGACACAGCCAACTCAGGCATATAGATGGTTACAATTTTTTTCTTAAAATGGGTCACATTTGAGGGTGGTATGGCAGCAGAGAACAGGGTTCTAAAATTCTTTACTGAGTGCAATTTCGGGTTGATCGTACCCTAGGAAGTGCCGGCGCAAGGATAGGTGCAGTTCTTGGATATATGTATTGTTGTTTGCGAAACCCAAAAACTGCCCTTGGATACAGAAGAAGAAATGTTTCTTTCTGTGTTGCCCCCTTTGTGGTGTCGTGCGCACGTGCTGTTTAGCTTGCTTGCGCTTAACTACCTAGTCCTGCTCCAGAGTAATATTAGAGCCTTTCAATTGGATAGAGGCGGGCTCTGCTATTGTAACAAAGAAAGCGAGGCAATTCATTGATTAATATTAGCACTAGTTAGTCCAGTAAAGACCACCCGGACTCCCCCTTTCTTAGCCACTTTGGGCGATGGGAGATTTGATGGCAATACGGAACGGCAACGGATCTTGTCCATTGCTTTACGCTGCGGTGGTACTCCTGTACACCCTTAGCTTACTGGACAAGGGATTCTAAAACAGGGCAGGTCATCTCACAGAAAGAAAGCTTGAATTGACCAGCCTTTGCAACTGTAAACTCACGCTGTGTGGTATTTCATGTAGGCAGACATGTCAAGAGCGCGCGTGGGTTATTCTTAGCAAAGTCGCTCGTAAGGCGTATGAAAACGTGCGCCAAAATTACAGTGATGCGCTGTAAGTGCAGATTTCGTTTATTTGTTTCACCATCACTGTAAAAGGAGCAATTTCACTGCAAGAGCTTCGGCTGACGCGTGCCATGACATCACGTTACCTCCTGAAGTACACGCACCTGCTGGCAGTACAGCCACAATAAGAGGACATGAAATTACGCATTGCTTACTAATCGTTTCTCCTGATCATGCTATGACAGAGGAAACATCGCTGAATTTACGATATTTCACGCTGCTCCCTCGAGGTTTTTCTCCTGCTTTCGAATTATTCTGATGCGCCTGACCTCAGCTCCCGTTCTTTTCACCTCTATTGACAATGGCGAAGATGCGGCAGCAGCAGTCCGTAGCGTTCGTTGAACGCCGCAACAATGGCCAACATCAAAGCGCTCTTTCCAGAGTCAGAGTGACACAAAGAATCCAAGAGTCGATGCTGTCGCGTATTTATTGCATCACATTGCATGATTGGCCTTTTTAATTGTGTGAGCATTAAGAGTGTTGTATATGAAAAAAAGGGGGCAAGTGCCTTCCGTCGAAGACCATCGAGGATCAATGAAAACAAAAGTAAGGAGGGAGGGGGAACAGAAATCAACATGCAAAGATTCGCACTTCAGAGCATTGGGGTCTCCAACCGAGCGCGCATTTCACTTGGTCACCACAGAACAGCTTGAGGTAGTAGGAATTGAAAGGAATACCCCTATATCTTACTGCGAGGTGTCCTCTCTGGCACTAAATACTTTACGAAAGTATGCACAGCATATCTCTCCAGCAAAAAACTCTAGAAATGAATACCTTTACGCTGTTTCACGTGAGAGTGAAGTACACGTGGCTCAGGCGAATACAGTAGAGTGGCCGTATTTATATGCCACCTTAATAGGGCGCACGCGGGTTTACGCCAATCGTCCCATTCCTGCGCCCCGGGCAAAATGAATACAAAGAGCAGCAGATAGCAAAATAATTGTTTCTGAGCTTGTTGCTTCATTGTGATAAGTAAAAAGGGCCAACAAAAGGATGATACACAATCTTTCTGAACTCTTTCTCAATGCAAAAATATTATGTGGCGATCTAGGCAGAGACAACCAGCCATGCTCCCGCATTAGTGTCGAATCGACCAATCTGTCACCTGTTAACTTTTGAACGCGACCGAGGTAAGGAACTCTGGTTCCATAATTTGCGTAGTCATCGTCGTCGGCAGTGGCGTCGTTGGACATGAGCGAAAAGTACAGATTGGTCTTCAAGGTCGTGTCGTCCCAGTAACATCACCCGGCGTGCGAATTTAAAAACAGCCGATAAAGCTCCCGTTGTGACGTGACGCCTGGAATGAAAGTGATTAAAACCTGACATCTCATGAGAAATGATCGTCGCTGCATCTCCTAAATGAATTTACCTTACAAATACGTTTAGTAAGCTGAAAGGAAAATATCAAGCAGCCTTCGAACAAGTGACCCTGTATTGGCAGCCAGACGTACTACCGCTGGCCATGCAAAGTATATTATATGTTTTATCGTATGTATTTCACTTAAAGTAGCATTTTAATACTTTATACCAGTGAATATGTGTGTAATTAGAGAAGTGCACAGGCCGATGTAGCTTCATGCATTATTCCAGTCTGACGGCACTTCCTACCTTTTTGAAAGAGCACTGAACAAGTGTAGAGGGAAGGAGGGGACGGGGGAGGGGGGAGTGACGCCTCAGTTCGCAAGTCGAGCCAACGTTTCGACAAGCGGACTTGTCTTCGTATGGGCAAAGCGATAAGCTCTGATGATCATTAGTGATGATCATTAGTGATCATCAGGGACGATCACTCTGCTCGGCTGAAGACAAGTCCACTTATCGAAACATTGGCTCGACCTGCGAACTGAGGCTTCCCCTTCAGTACCCTTGTTCAGTGTTCTTTGATACCATGTAGCCATCTTCTTCCTCTCGTTCTACGTGGATCCTTGCCTTTTCTAGTTCAATTTCTGAAAAAAAAATAAATAAATGATATGATGTTTTATTGGGAAAAAGAGGTAGCGTAACTTTATAGACATACTTCGTCGGTTAAAAGCGCGTTCCAAACAAAAATAATATTCAGTAGAAGACGGCATGATAAGAACTATAAACGTGTTAAAGCTGTTGAAAGGGGGTATTTACTGTCTTTTAACAGGGATAATAACCCTCTCTAAGTTGCACAGAGAACCACACATAAATACAGCCAGTCTATAGGCCTCCACAAGCGAGCTGGAGCAGCGCAGCGGCACTTCGTCGTTCTTCTCTTCATCTTCGTGATATCCTCACCCAGTCAATCCTCGTCTTCGTAATAACCTTGCATAGTTCACTACACTATGTTTGTTTTTCACACTCACGTCCGCTAGCACAAATATAAAATATTGCTGTTTAGAAAAAGAAATATATGTACAGAAGTTGCATTATTTTACGTCTAGCGGCGCGTCCGTCCTAATTCAGGTCAAGCCGTGAGTTAGTTTGGAGTGCTTATAACCGCTTTAATATGATGGTTAATTCCTCCCCACTTTATGGCTTTGGGTCTAAGGCAGGTCTTTTTAGGAGAAATAAACGAAAGACACAGCACAGCAGCTGTGATGTTCTCTGTTTTGTTATTCTGTTATATTTTTGATCCAGCTGCTACTGCTCCCGCTATCTTATAGAAAGCTTGGCAACTGGTTCCCGGACAGGCCTTTTTTGATACAAGAGTTTGCTCTTGTTGTAGTAGTTGGTTGGTTGGTTTGTGGGGTTTAACGTCCTAAAGCAACTCAGGCTATGAGAGACGTCGTTGTGGAGGACTCCGGAAATTTTGACCCCCTGGGGTTCTTTAACGTGCACTGACATCGCACAGCACACGGGCGCCTTGCTTTTCGCCTCCATCGAAAAGCGGCCACCGAGGCCGGGATTCGATCCCGCTTTCTTGGGAACAGTATAGCCGAGCTCCGTAACCACTGCGCCACCCCGGCGGGGCTGTTGTAGTAGAAGTGGAAAATGATTTTTGAACGTGCATATGAGATTCAAATGCCATCACATTCCTGTTCATTTCGCAACACCTCAAACGTTTTTAGGAGCTAACGGTCAATAATGACAAACAATATTGCAATCGTCATTGTCCTCGGAAGCTCCCCCAGAAACCCCTGTGTATATATTTCTCTATTATAAGAAGTAAATTTTTTCATTAACCGAATATAAACAATTTTAAATGAGCACCAATATATCCTCAATTAGATGTGTCATGTGAAATCACCGTGCATAGCCCACTTTGCGGAGCTCTGCAGAAGACATGCGGAAAGCGTATTCCGTTTCACCCAGGTACACGGTACGATGAATAAGGCTAGACTACTCGGTCATGCTGCATTTAGACATGCTGCAACGCAACTTTGTTATCGGAGTCATTACAGTTACCTCTCTCTGCAACCTCCACGGTGAGCCCGCTCTGTTTCTCCAGTGCCATATGCTTTTCAGTTTCTGCTTACGTACCGTCATTGTATGTCTTGTATGTATTGTATGTCATTGTTTAGAAGTCCTCTTGGTGGGTTTTACAGCAGCGAAGTTCAGTTGCTTTCACAGAGCCAAGTGAGAAAAAATCAAAACGAAAAAATTGACAAAATGCGCCAATAAATCATGTGCAGATTCCTTATAATACAAATTCCCATGTGCTTCGGTGCATTAGAGTGAAAGCAACATAAACGAGCCCTGGTAAGATATACTACCCTCTGTAAATGCTGTTTTGACAGCTGGCGATATCGACTCTAATTCCTAAAAAATACCTAAATATTCGTATTAGGTCTTTACCTGTCCTCTAAGTCATTAATCCTCCAAGATCAATTTTGTAGGCTCTGAAGACAGGCGCGCGTTTACGTGTGGAGTGGGATGATGGCTCCCGTGGTGTACCTGGGGAGGCACAGTAAAAGGCGCCTGAAACTATTATTTTCCGACATGCAAAGCGGCATGGAAGCCTGTCGGCATGCTGCAGTTGTGTATAAGTCGTTCACAGTGAGTAACGGATATAATGAAAAAAAAAAGTCACGGAAACCTATTGACTTTATTATAATAGGATTGCTTTAATTTTACGTTCGGAAGGAATAGGTCACACAATAGTATTTATTTCTCCTCAATCTCAATGAAAATATAGGTTCACAATTATTCCAACACCTGCCCTGACAAAGTGGAAAGGTGGTAAGGTCGTAAAGGTAGTCACAGTAGGTTTGGTCTGAGTTTTAACATCCCAAAGCGACTCAGCTATGAGAGAGGCCATAATGAAGGGCTCCGAAAATTTCGACCACCTAGAGCTCTTTAAGGTGCACTGACATCGCACAATACATGAGCGCCTTGCTTTTCGCCTCCATTGAAAAGCGGCCGCCGCGGCCGGGATTCATTTCTGTATTCTTGGGCACATCAGTCCAGTGTCCTAACCGTGGCACCACTGCGACGGGGCGGTAGTTTCTACCCGTTATTCAGTTGAATAAGGTACTGTTGTGAATGGAACTTTCTAAATTTAAATTTATTGTTTAGCCATTCCTGACGTTGCTTTTTAAGAACCGAATCGTCTGTCGTTCTATTTTTTCATCTCCGATTCATTTGGTTTTCTGGCATTGGTATAGTGACAAAGCCGTGGTCTTCAAGCATTCAAGAAAGGCAGTGGACCATTGCTCATTTCCGACCGTACTCACTGGTAGCGTGAAGCGGTTAGCCGGCGCATGTTTCAAGTGGCAGTAGGCAACGCCACCCGTTATCCGTAGATTTCTGCGACCGACCGCTCGCTGCTTTCGGTCCAACCCAACCAATGGCAGACAACCGAACGAATCCGTAATGCAAATTGGAACGTTAGAAAACACGGCCCCTTGGTTGGCATCACCCAGTCCGCAATGCAGATATTGCGCTCCTAATGAAACGCGCGCCGCGTGCACTACGAATTTCCTCAATGTTGGCACCAAATAAACTCTACATCACATTGCTTAAGCTGTGGCATGTTAGGTAATGCATGGAGTGAGGCTCGCATGCGTCAGCGGATTTCTTGCAGTATTGAACGCCCGCCCGCGATCATCTATGCCAGTGGCGCGAGGTGTGCGTTCTTTGTAGAACATAAAAGGGCGCTCGGTGCCAACCATTATCAAAATTGAACACCAGGATCGTGTGCTTTCCGAAAGAATTCAGCGAATTCGCCTTTGTAGCGCATAAAACATCCAGCGTAGACCCTGAATTTTCTCTAAAACTCGATTTTATTGGCTGACGCAAAACTGTGTTTTACGACTCGTGTGTAAATACATTAGCCAGCTGCTCGCGCACAAGGCGAGGCTGGAGTGGTGGAAAGAACGCTGCCGAGTGACGTGAGCGATGAGCGGCGAAGCCGTTCGGGAAGAAGTTGGAAACTTCTAATGCCTCAGAACGGGGCCATGGCTAATAGTGTTAGGACTGAACACTTGCTACGCGCGCAGGAATGTATACAATGGCTGCTTCGCAAATGCGCGGCGCTTACGGAGCCACTAAGAATATACGAAACGGTATAATGCCAATATACATTCGAAGAACACATTGCGGCGACGTAATATTGCAATGGGACTATGCTGCTTACCTAAATGGTCGAGAGGGCACAACCAAAAAGAAATGCCACCAAAGCGGGATACAGAAGATATTGTGAGTAAATGAGGTTCCGCAGCCTCATTTGTGAAAAACGTTGGTATAAAATGTCTACCGTTTAAGCATAACGAAAACTTTGACAAAATATTTTTTCAATGACGCCATGGGCTGCGACATCAACATTTTACGCTACTATGTTCGTGAATTGGTACATGTGAATAACCATATTTAAGACCAAGCTGGATTGCGACATCGCAATCGCGATATCGCACTTCGCACAGCTATGCTTCCCAGGGAATTACCTAATTCAACTTTATAATCGAGGGTCCAGTCCTGCAGGTAGCAACAGTACTGAACAAGTATAATTTGTCGGATAATCATGAAGATACTAACGCGGGCAACTGATGTAGCCCTACCGTAGATGATACGGCTGTACTAAGGGTGTACTAAAGCCAGAAATTGAGCTTGAACACCGTTGATATAATTATCAACTACTGTCTGCTTGCTGACGAGCAGCCCTACATTACATGAAGCTTCATGTACACTTCTAGCGCAGGTGCTTTTTTTTTTGGCTCTCCTAGTTGCGGCGACTCTTTTTACAGGCGAGAAGCAAAATCTCCGAGTGCTGTGCGATGTCAGTGCACATTATTAAACCTCGAGTTGCAAGATTATCTCGAGACTTCAACTATGGCGCTACACCCCCTTCCCCTCTTCTATAGCCTGAAGGGCCTGGGGACCTTAACTGTTGCAAACGAGACCAAACCGAACCAAACCACTAAAAGGTAAATACATTCACGATGAAAACAAAGCGCAAAACAAACACGAGGACGTAAAGACGATACAGACGTCTTCGGGTTTCTTTTGCGCTTTGTTTTTGTCATAATCCTACACCAAACTCACGCAATTTTCCGCGCTGCTAAACTTAACTAAGTTAATTTTCTTCACTTTGAAGTTGGGCGAACGCCACTGTATTGTTCGATCGATGCAACACGTGCCGTTTTTGTTACAGCGCAGATAGTAACCGTTATAGTAATTTTGAAATTCTTCTGGCAGGGCTCAATTCTGCAGCAGCTCTTAATTCGGGGCGCTTCTTTGCATAAAATTGTTTTACTCTATACCAGTATCAGTCGCAGTGACTGATTGCAGCTCTCTCACTTTTCGTCTTCAGGGAGTGGAACTTGCGAAACAGATACTATGGTTGTTTGTGTGACATTAAAAATACACTGTAAAAGAAAGCGTCCACTAAGGAATGAGACAAATACTGTGGTTTTCTTTCCCTAAAAACAAATAAAAAATAATAATTTTAGTTTAGATTAGATAACGAAAAGATTCAGGTCAAGACACACTTCGTCATGAAGGACTCCGGAAATTGTGATCAGCAGGGGTTTATTAAAACGATGTGGTATTGGAGAGTGCACGGGAGCCCTATAAAACAGCGTAAATTACAAATTGGTGTACGGGGGAAAAAAGAGGCGTAGTATCTGAGATTTCTTGCTGGACACCAGAGCCGCGCCGTATGGAAAGAGAACAAGGTGAGAGTTACTAGAAAGAAAGAGGTACCATGCTGGAAAGTTACTTAAATTTCTTCACCACGCACAGTTACCTGCACCGGCATCACTGTACCAGTGTCTCAATGAGAAACAGCAAACAAACAAAAAAGAAAGAACCATGCTGAACACTGTTTTTGCACGCCTTAATTCTGTTAAGCAAAGCTATACGCCGAAGTTACGAAGTTATTTTGTTTTGTTGTGCTCTTGAAGATGCATATCCAAGCATATGCCAGTTTGGCCTATGCAGTAGCTTGCAGATGAGAGTAAAATCTTATGAGCAACTCTACTTGTAAAGATCGTGTAGGCATTTATCCGGCTTTTTAATGGGCATTGAGGTTTCCGTTTTCGGGACTATTGGTCGGTCGGTGACCCTCTCACCCATTTCTGCCTGTCGGTCGGTCTGTTGGTTTTTATATCAATCAATCAATCAATCAATCAATCAATCAATCAATCAATCAATCAATCAATCAATCAATCAATCAATCAATCAATCAATCAATCAATCAATCAATCAATCAATCAATCAGGTGAAGATTTCGTGCGGAGCAACATTTCAAGAAAATACGGTGGTCGATAGAGTTATGCCTAGCTAAACGTGTTTGATAGCCTCTGTACCTTCAAGGCTAAGTGGCTGACAGCATTTCCTGTAGAAATGCACCTCATGTCAGCCCGGATTTGCAGGAAAGGAACTATAGCGCACAATCTACCGAATGAAATACATCGAAAATCAAACCTGGGTTTTGTTGCACAAAAATCATAACCAACACGACTCAGAACGCGCACGGCGGTCAGTAGGAGGAAATTAATATAGCTGCAAAGCCAACACCGCAACATGTGCCACTGCATGCCGAAGTTAGTTAGTACAGAGCCCGCACATTGGGTTGATACTGCTGAAATGAAAACTTTATTTGCTTTATTTACATTTATTATTAGTCTTTAACCTTGCTGCTTAATTACGTCGGTACTCCAGGAAAAAAAAAAGATTGAATTTGATGGAGCGCTGCGTGGGGGAACCCTAGAAGAGAAGGCATCAGATTCGGTGGGAATAATCCACTTCTCTTCATCACTCGCAAACAGACACCACAAAGACGCACAAAAAAGCGCGCACAAGCGCAAGTACGAACGCAAACACTCGCACGCAGACTGACGAGCAGACAACGCCACAGCACGCTCTGCCATTCCATCGAAAGGTAGGAGGTGGAACGGTTAACTCGCGAGGACTGAAATAACAAGCTTCCGGAACTCGCAAGCCAATACACACACAAATCTCCTTGAAGGCACATACGCACGAAAAGCACACACACACACATACAGATAGACAGATGAGCAACATGAAATACTGTAGAAGAGAGATAGATGGGTGAAGAGGGCGGCACTGGAGTGAGGTAGAATAGCGGCGCATCAAAGGCAGGCGGTGGAAACGTATTGCTGGATACCGACCGAGATTATACGAGTCCAGGGAGGCACAGCCGCGTGCTTCCGGTAAGGAGGCCGTGTTAGCGGGACGAATGTGCAGCCTCCCTTTTCCTTTCTTTTTTTGGGACGCGAGCTTCCCCTTTTGGAGAACATTCCAGTCCCGCAAGCTAGGCAGGGCGCCCAAAGGAAGGAAAGCTCAGGGCAATAGCGCTGTCTGGGCTACGCGCAACGGTGGCAGGAATCAGAGGCGTATAATGGGGCGGCATGCTGTTCTGTAACAACCGGGCGTCTGCGCTGATCTCCGCGGCGACGGACCAGCTGATTAAACGGCCGGCAGTGGCCGTAACAAACGCGAGGCCGTAACAATCAGGACGCGAACGAGAGCTGCCTCTTTCTTGGAGCCGTCGTTGTTTCGTCTTGCTCCTCACGGCGCTCTTCGTCTAACGGATGGCCACGAGTTTCCTTTTGTTTGTCAGCGCATTGTTCTTGCCTTTGTTTCGGAAAAAAGGAAGCTTTCAGGGTATCGTCGTTGCAGGCCTCTTTGTTTCTTTGTGAATCTTATCGTAGAGAACCATTAAAAATGCCGCGGTTGGATTTTTTTTTTAATGCTCTAGCTTATAGTTTTATACTACGAATTCTCTTAGGGGGAGCTGTTGTTTATCCCATGTCTCGATCATCATGCAGCAATAAGCACTCGTAAAGACGAGGTTTGAAGTTACAGGAAAAGGAAGCGCCCTGTAAATCAAAGTTGCGATCTGTTTTAATGAACGCGAGCAAGTTGCCATGAAAACAGTTGGGTGTCACAAAGAAGCCAAGCCTAGTGAACATTGCCATTGCTGCGACTTGTTTTGCTAACCCCGGCCCAAACATGAAGGCCTAGCGACTAAAATTCTCTTCTCAGCCGTCTGGAGACTAATCCTAGTTTAGGTTCATTATTCTCGCCTGGATACGTGGTTTTTTCCGGCGTTGGTCAGGTGCATTATGTATGCAAAGCGCGCGGCATAAGACTTTCCAAAGAGCAACGGTGTTTGATGTTCTTTCTGCTTCACAGCGCCTTCTCGACTGGGCTCGTTTCGAATGAACGCCATAATCATTAAATAGCCCGTTCTTTGGCCTTTTTCCTTAGTACGTAGCAATTTAGTCATTTCTTATTTTACCCTTAATTTATATCTCCCTAAAGAACGCTCCTGTGCAGCTAGAAATACCTAAGTGGAATGTGGTTTTGTGACAAAAAGGGGCGTAAATTTGTTTTTCACGAAGTAGAAGCACTGCTGCAGTAAACATTTGCGCGATTTGTATAAACCATGAACTTTCGTTTACAATTTACTTGAGGGTACAGCCCCAGTATTGTTGCTTTTTGTGTCATACACTATCCATTAGACACGCTTCTTATTTCAACACGCTCACATGAAAAGAAACAAGAGCTTCTTTTTTTGCCAAAGTGGACCTCCTTGCAACAAGAGTAGAACAGATTTCTGCCAAATCACCTGCTTGCCTACGCTCCTCTCATCGTCTCACACCTTGTGCAGTTGAATACAAGCTTAAAGGACGAAGTGTGCGCAGCAGCAACCGCGTTTACACGACGAACAGCATCAGGACATTATCCTATAGCGAACATTCCTTACAGCACGCGTTATTTCACGTGCTTCGAACTGCCGAACGCCCTCTGGCACATCCCTCTGCAGAAAGACGGCGTTTCAGGCCCACAAATATCGCACGCATTGAATCTTGCTCCCACTTTCCGGGAACCTATTGTACCCACAAATCACGATTACTCCGGCGGAAAACCATAGAGCGCAAATTTGCTCTCTGGTCTCGGTTAACGACGCACCGGAACTGCGCTTTTCCAAGATCTGAATCGCGGTGCCCTGGCAACATGGGCAGTGCAGAATGGACTGTGGCGGACCTGGCGTTCCTTGTCTGGTCGCTTCCAGCGTGAAGTGGTTTATCGCTTACGCCCAAAAACAAGAAGGAGAGCTGTTTTGCCAGCGGCGAGCAAAAAAGAGCGCTTAATTAGGGCTCCTCGATCGAAGGAAGAACGACGCATTCAGGACCGGCGAATAAGATTTTTTTTTTCATGGTTCTCGTTAAGATCCTCTGAACTAAAGGACGCGTAAAAACGATTGAAACGCACCAATAAGGAGTGGAGGAAAAATTGCTACCCGGAACGTAATTACGAGCGCCGGGCCTTTCTCATCCAGGATCTCTGCGGACGGCTTTACTGCAATTCGGACGACAGAGCCAGTCTAGATGGCATAAAAAAGGCAGAAACTGGCCGCTTATCAATTATGAAAAAGGCAATATTTTGCCTCGAATCGAAAGGGGTTGATGGCTTGAAGCGTATTGTACCCTCCCGCCTGTTGAGCGGGGAAAACTTTTCCTTTCCTAGTGCATCTGACGCACAGTTTATGCGTTTCTGTAGGTCATGAATCGTGGCGCGCATGTGCAAATAAGAACTTTATTCCTGGATCAGCCAAAAAGATGAAAAATATTGTATCCCTACCCGTGCAACGAGAAGACAACTGACATATACTTGTACATGGACTAATAAGGGAGTACAAAATAAAACTGCAGTCCCAGTTCCTGCCGCAGTGTATCATGGACTTGGAGTGTCGTTGCCTTAGTGAACACAAATGATTAAGTCTGGCGTACGAACTCGCATTCACGACCCAAACGTATGAAAAAAAGATCACGTGTGATGTTGAATGCCCCGATGTTCGTAACGTAAAGCGTGCTTAATTCCTGTTCTCGTCAAATTAGTGCGAGCCCTGGCGGCAATCTAGAAGTAGGATCTATGCGAAACACAACGAAACGTTCATCTGGACGGTGACCAGCAGGCGGTGCAAGCAGGGATACCGTAAACCAGTCGGCCATCGTCGCTGTCTCTCGTACCTCACGTTTTAGGTTTTAACTTTTCGAATTGGGCATTGGGTACATAGGACATGTAAACCAACGAACAAAGGCTCTGACAAGGAAGAAATGAAAAGAAACAGGTTATAGTGCGTCCTATTTTTACGTTGTAGTCGCTATGCAATCTCTGCACTTTCCTTATCGACGCCCACGCTCCTGGCGTGCTTTGATGACCTCGGGACAGTTGGGGATCAACTGGTATTGGTGGAACAAGCTGGTTGCCTCGTTGGAGGCTGAAGCGAGCTCCAAACAAATTGCTCTTTCTCTCTTTTTTAGTCAGTGCCTCCTTTTCTTTTTGTCAGTGTCTCCCTATGCTAGTTAATATGGCTAAAATCAGTAGTTAACTAGGCCAATCAAAAGTATTTCCGTTGCATATCGTGGCTTTATCATTTTCCATGCGTTTGTTCTTCGTTGAGAATGCTCTCGAACATCACTGCTGAGTAAGCGAGTGTTCGTGCACTTAAACGCATCCCCCCCCCCTCCCCCCTATCAGAATAAAATAAATAAGCAAGGTTATGAATGCAGCAACAGACGTTGAATGTGCTGTTAAGGCCTAGAAACACACGAGAACCCACACTGTAGAGTCTAAACCACTCTGTGCAAACCACGTGTCCGTTACAGGCCACGTGCCGAACAAAAGAAGGCGACGCTAGCACGCACTGGCAGTTGTGTTATTGCAGTTGCGCCGACGTGGCGGTAGGTGAGAGTGCAGGCCCGGTGGTGTCTTCGGCGTGGCTGGCGCCATCTCTTTTTCCTCGTCTTGTGGTCAGCCCCGCTCAGGATTGCGAGTTAAGAACTCGAGTGCGCCTTGCAGCCGAGAAAGGCGGCTGATGATGGACGCTTAAGGACTCGGCAGCAGCTACCATTGCCTAAGAACTGTCCTAGGCGGCGATGCACCTCTCCTGCATTTCGTTTCATGCTTACATGTAATATAGACTTCGAGATAGACTGTGATTTTTTTTTTTTTTTTGGTCGCGTGTGATTAGAATGCGAATCACTACGGAGGAGTTCAGATAATGTAGAAAGTAAATGTCAAAAGAACATGATGAACAGTTAGCACTGTAGTTTGCTTCGAATAGCGCATAGTGGTGGACGATAGTGCATTCACACGTCCTCTATTGATCCGCACGTTTTGACCTTTATGCTAGGCACATTTGCGAAACCAACGTCAGTGTTATTAGGGCATTTAATCGGCGGTGTCGGCTCCGTAACAATATGCTACTGAGCCGACAGAAATGAAGCGCTCTCTTGGGGAATTTTTTTTTCCGGGCTGTTTTCATTCTAGTCGCTCTCTATCGCTCATATGTTCAGCAGCTTTATGGAACAGCTTGAAGGTTAGTCAGTAGGTCGTAAAGAAAGATAACTCAAGCGACAAGGCTGACATCAACACGAACACGATGCCGCTACACACCAGTATATCGCCTGCGTTGAAGCACGCTTACGGAGGTCGCTGGAAAGGCGGCTGTAGAAATAAAAGCAAACTTTGGCTATAAGGGCACTTTCTCGTATACGCAGCTACACATGCGATATATTATTGTCCTCCTAATCTCAGCTTGTCTTATCGTCCCTGGAAGTCAGTGAATGACGATACTTCTATTTAAGAACAGCGCGCACGCCACGCGAACATTGGTATTAAGAAAGAAATCAAGTTGCTCGCTGTGTTGCTAGATGCAAGCTAAGAACGAAACTGGAGAAGAAAATAAAAATGCATAAAAAGTATTTGAGGTATGTTGCGTTTCAAGGCAACTAAGGCTATGATAGATGCTACCCTGGAGGGCTTTGGCAATTTCGACCGCCTGGGGTTCTTTAACGTGCTCCGAAATCGCACAGCTCACGAGATAAAAATATATAAGCAAACACTTTCTCCACTGACTGTTTGTTGGTTGACTTGCGAGGTTTAACACCCCAAAACGGATGGCTGTGAAAATGTCGGCCACCGTGCACTGACATCGCACAGCACACGAGAGCCTTGTTTTGAGGCTCCATCAAAAAGCGGCCGCCATGGCCGTCCATTGACTGTTCGTTATTTTCTTAACGTAAATGAATGAATGCTTCAATCAATCAATCAATCAATCAATCAATCAATCAATCAATCAATCAATCAATCAATCAATCAATCAATCAATCAATCAATCAATCAATCAATCAATCAATCAATCAATAAATAAATCAAACAGCTGTTTTTAATTTTTTATCATCAAAATATCTGAATTTTTAGATCGCACATGCTGCCATGGTTGCGTCCCTCATGCTATGCGTTTTTGTTTTCGTTGAAATTCAAAAATAGATTAGAAAAAATTGAAACTTCAAGAACTAAAAAGAAAGCCTAGTGCTGCCCAGGGTACTCTATTTGCATCTTTCACAACGTTTGAAACCGCCAATCTAATCAAAGATGCCGCAGAGAGAAGGCTGCCCGAACACTAACACTTCGTTTGCATTTCGTATCAGCGAAGCGTGCATTCATATCCTGCTTCGCTACTAGTACGTGCTTTCACGACAATGAGGCCAAAGTGAAGTTGAACGATGGTCCGTCGTAATCAATATTTCCATCACGCAGGGCAAACAGCTCAGATTGAGCAGCACTCCACAATCGGCTGAGAGCTCGGCTTAGGCACGTGGAGCTTCGCCTTTAATTTCATTTCTGTGTGCCTTTCGCTACATCCCACTCATTCTCGATGTATTTGTTTGACAATTCCTTTATTTCTCTTCTTTTTGTTGAGGGCCGCGATAGCCTAAAGATGATCTCTTTCATTTCCCAATTGTTTTCTGTCGTACTCAGCGTCATTGTTATCTTTTTTTTTATACATACACCGATCATGAGGTAGTAAACGAGGCGAATTCAGTTCGGCGCCCTTGTTTGTTATTGGAAATTCGGAGCCAGGACCTCTAACGCACTTCAGTCGAATCACCTTTGTGCGTAACTCTGTATCCCAGACTTGTCTTCCTCTTGAATTCTCTCGCGCGCTCTCCGGTGCTTCCGTCCCGGCAGCTCTTTATTCCGTAAAAGAGGATGTCATCCCTACTCGCTTTGCGCCAAAAGCTTCGCGACAATGGCCATTCCCAATGATTTCGCTATCGATAATTTGAGCAGCCGTAGAGTAGAACTAAGCGTAGAGGCTCCAAAAGCAGGAAAGGAACAAGTTAACATGCGGATGATACCAAGATTTGAATGCAAAAATGAAAAACGGCACACACCATGAAGCCGAAGCGAAGCGGGGATTGCTATTGGGCTTTGGCGGAAACTCTTCATTGTCTCGATTGTTACTTTTTTCTCTGGCTGTTTCAGCACGCATTCGCGTCCCGGTCGCTCGCAACGCCGCGGGTGGCGACGCCCAAAGCGGCTTTCAAGAAAGAAGGTTTTCCGCTGATAGCCATTCGCTGATACTCGCACCGGGTGCAGCTGAAAGGACCACGTCGAATCAATCATGGCGGCCCAGGGAGAAGATGAACCAGCAAGAAGAGGAGGGGGGCAGGAGGGGATGAAAAGGAAGGCGGTAAACGCAGCGCATGGCCATCTCGTCAGCAGCGTTCGGCCATTCCGGGGCTTTTCTTGGAGGACCACTATGTCAGCTCCATCCCGAGATTCCGCCTTCCTGTTCTTTCTCGTTCTTCTTTTTTGCTTTCCTATCAGTCTTGCTTGTCGATACGTTATGCTTGGTTTTCGGTTTTTCGTCACGGGCATTTTTCCTGCCAACACCTCTGTTATATTTTCCTCTTTTTTCTTAGTATTCGACAACTCCGCGACCCTGTTCAAACCTCGCTCTTGTACTCACAGTGAACCTTTCCTTCCTCTACCCGCTCTCCTCTTTTTTTTTTTTTTCACCCGTCTGATTCTTTTGTTCGCACTCAGTTCATAACGCGTCGCACTCTTTTCAAATTTCTCTGCCTTCGGAGCCGGCGTATTGACCTGCGCCGTAGCACTCTTCTGATGTCCGCATTGGCACGTTTGTTTACTTCGAAGTCCAGGAGAGCTGGAACTCTGAAGACCTTGCCTCCAATATTCTACTCGTTCCTTTTTTGTTTCGGTCGCGTTTTCAAATCTTTCTGGGTCGGCGCAATGTGTCCTACGGTACGTGTGGGAGGAAATGGAGCGCGAGCAGTGGCGGCCTCGGCAATGTTCGCTGCTTACCGAAGAACATTGAAAGAACGGAGAGAAGCAAAACTCTTCGAGAGTGCACGACGCACGCCCTATTGACGCCTTGCACATATCAAAACAACACGACAACTCAGGGCCGACGCAATAAATGCCAGCCGAGATTGCGGTGCCTGCGCGGACAGAGGCTCTCGCTTTACGACATGGACGTTGTCTTTCCTCCTCTCTCTTTTTCGCTCTTCTCCTCCTTGATCCTTATACTCGAAGAGGCACCCATATAGAGCCGTATTTGCGAAGTGTTACTACTGGACGAACCCTCAGTGCTTCTCCAGTCCTCGCCTCTCCACTAAGGTTATTGGAGGTACCATAATGTGTAAAAATATTTACGTTTATAGCTTTACGATTTTTTTGGCTGTTATTGTGGGCGGATACACACAGGAAAGCCTAAATTTGTCTCTAAGGATCAAGCAAATGCGTTGGTGAGAGAAATATGACGCTTACTTAGAGCGCTGCTTGAGAGACAAATGGCCGGGGATATATGACGAACGATTCGGACTCGGGAGCTTTTTACCGCCAGTACAGCTTCCTGGCTTACTTGAAGGTAAATAAATCAAGGAAACTGCAGCTGGAACTGTTGACAATCGGTGAAAGCACGATAAGGAAGTCTTGGATGAGCAGCGACGTTGTGTTTTCTTGCACTGCACTCAGGAACACGAGGGCAGCAGTTACAGGAAGCAAGTCGAGTGTCTTTATTTGCTATGAGACGACGTGACCGATGCAGGCCGACCCTGACGCAAAGGGTGAGGTCTAATGGAACTTGGTTTTTCCATTTGTTTAGGTGTATAGGGCGAAACTGGTGATGTAAGCTTACTGTTTTGAGTCGCGAACTCTTTGCAGAAATTATAACCAGGGAATTCACTCCATGGAGTTATAAGCAAGGGCATGCATTTGAAACTTCTGGGAACAAAATTTGAAACATTGGCAGAATGCATGATATCTGTTGTAGTACATCGAACAACGAAGCTGAACACTTCGGGTGGGTGTGCAAGTATAGCCAAAATATGATATACCATTCTGTGTCAGTACATTTCTCATGCGTTTTGCTGGAAAATATGAATTTTCTTTTATTTGAAAATGAGGGGTAATCATTACTACCCTCCCGAGCGTAGCAATATGCTCACAAAAGGAATATTTGCATTTATACATGGGCGCAGCAGCGGTGTTAGAGGGAACATTTATATAGTATTTATAAATTTTTAAGGAGTAAATGAAGTTTGATCGCCGAGTGATGCCGCAAAAGTGTTCATTTTTTTTTTATTTACTTGATACGTGTACGCACAGCTTCATCTAAAGATATCGTTGAGGGTAAAATAAAAAAAAAAATGAGAAGCACAAAAAATTATATAAAATCTTTTATACTACGAAGAATAGGAATGACTGTTATCGTAGCTAAAGGGGAAGGCAGCACATTCAATACCAAATATAAAGAATACAATTAAGGAATACTTCATCATCATCATCATCAGCCTGACTATACCCACTGCAGGGCGAAGGCCTCTCCCATATTTCTCCGCTTAACCCGGTTCTGTGCTAGCTGCATCCACTTGACCCCTGCGAATTTCTTAACCTCCTCCGCCCACCTAGCTTTCTGCCGCCCCCTGCTACGCTTTCCTTCCATTGGAATCCAGTTTGTTACCCTAAGCGACCATCGGTTATCCTCTCTTCGCACTATATGTCCTGACCATGTCCATTTCTTCTTCCTAATTTCTACTAGAATGTCGGTAACTTGAGTTATTTCTCTGACCCACTCTGCACGCTTCCTATCTCTTAATGTTACCCCTACCATTTTTCGTTTCATAGACCTCTGGGTTGTCCTCAACTTAAGCAGAACTCTCTTGGTTAGCCTCCACGTTTAAGCGCCATAAGTGAGTACAGGCAAGGTTCAACTGTTATATACTTTCCTTTTTAGCGATACCGGTAAGCTGCTAGACATAATCTGCGAGTGCTTGCCAAATGCGCTCCATCCCAATCTTATTCTTCTTGTTATTTCCTTTTCATGGTCCGGATCTGCGGTTACTACCTGTCCTAAGTACACATATTCACCTACTACTTGCAGTACTTCGCTACCTAATGTAAACTGCGTTTCCTTCCCGAGGCTGTTGAACATTACCTTAGTCTTCTGCATATTGATTTTCAAGCCTACCTTTCTACTTTTCCTGTCTAGGTCATCAATCATTATGTGCAGTTCATCCCCCGAGTTGCTTAGCAAGGCAATGTCATCAGCAAATCGCCGATTACTGAGGTATTCTCCATCTACCTTTATCCCTAACTGCTCCCATTACAAGTCTCTGAATACTTCCTCTAAGCAAGCTGTGAATAGTACTGGGGAGGTTGCGTCTCCTTGCCTAAAACCTCTCTTTATAGGAATTTTGTTATTTCTTTATGCAGAACTATGGTTGCTGTGCAGCCACTATATATATCTTCTAGCACTTTCACGTACGGCTCGTCTACCCCCTGATTTCGCAATGCCTGCATCACCGCCGAGGTTTCAACTGAGTCAAATGCTTTTTCGTAATCAATGAATGCTATGTATAAGGGCTGGTTATATTCCGAGCATTTTTCTATCACCTGATTGATGGTATGGATATGATCGAGAGTAGAGTACCGTTTCCGAAACCCTTCTTGATCCTTTGCTTGATTGAAATCTAAGGCTGTCCTGATTCTATTAGCGATTACCTTAGTAAATACCTTATATGTAACAGACAGTAAGCTGACTGGTCTGTAATTTTTAAGTTCCCAAAGTCCCCTTTCTTATGGATGAGGATAATATTTGCATTCTTCCATGGTTCCGGTACCGTCGATAACACCAGGCACTGCGTATGCAGGGTGGCCAGTTTTTCTAGCACGATATCCCCCCCGTCCTTCAGCAAATCTGTAGTTATCTGATCCTCTCCAGCTGATTTCCCCTTTCCATAGTTTCTAATGCTTTCTTGACCTCGTCCTTCGTCACTGGTGGAACACCTGACTGTTTTTCCCTACCGCCAATCTTATTACGGTCCTGACCACTTTGGCTACTGTAGAAATTTGTATAGAACTACTCGGCTACTTTGACTATCTTATCCATATTTGTGATGACGTTGCCCGCCTTGTCCCTTATCGCATACATCTAGTTTTGCCTATGCCCAATTTCTTCTTTACCGCTTTAAGACCTCCCCTTTCTTTACAGCATGCTCAATTTTCTCCATGTTATAATTCCTTATATCGGCCACCTTGTGCTTATTGATTAGCTTTGATATCTCGACCAATTCGATCCGGTCTGTTGGATTGGAAGTTTTTATACTCTGGCGTTTCTTGATCAAATCTTTTGTCTCCTTAGACAGCTTACCGGTATCCTCTCTAACTATCATACCGCCTACTTCTACCGCGCACTCAGTAATGATATCTCTGAAATTTTTGTTCCTTGCTTCTAGGGTAATGTCGCCATCCTCGGTTAGAGCTGAATACCTATTCTGTAGCGAGATCCTGAACTCTTTTGCCTCCCCCTCACCGCTAATTAGTTGATGGGTTTCTTTCTTACTAATCTGTTGCGTTCCTTCTTCAGATTTAGGCTAATTCGGGACCTCACCATCCTGTGGTCACTGCATCGCACTTTCCCGATTGCCTCTACATCTTGCATAATGGCGGGGGTTGAACACATTATGAAGTCGATTTCATTTTTAGTCTCCCCGTTCGGACTTTTCCATGTCCATTTCCGGTTCTTCCGTTTGGAAGAAGAAATACTTAAAGCATCATAAATGAATATTTTGGGAGTATAATCTAGAACGTACTTAAGTGATGCTATCTACAGCAGATGAAAAATTGCTTACAGACGATATGTGATCAGGGAAAAAATCCGTTTAGAAGTTATTAACGGAATGAATGAAAACTTAGATAAATTTATGCGGCTTTGGTATGGCCTGATATTTTCAAACTGTCTGATCTCTTGAAGTGTAACATGGTTATTTGAAGCATGTTTTTTTTGTCAAATTCCGTATTACTCTTTCAGTGCTAACAACTAAAACGTGTATATTTTCTGCGTGAAGACACCAATTCCACCCAAAAGTTTCTTCCTTCGAGAACCTCTAATAATTTAGTCGTAGATGACCATTATTATTTCTCTAGCTTTCTTGCTTTACACACGTTTTAACACATATTCAAGCACATTAATGCGTGTGCGGCCCTATGCTCACGTATTCTAGCACAGGCCTACTAAAAAACACAGTTTCTTGAGATTCATTGGACCGAAGCTCGAATGTTTTCTCTCCAAGGCACAAAAGGCGGCAAGTCTTAGCACTTATTTCAATGCGGAATGTTAATGACATTAATGTTCGCGAATGATGAGACAGTTAAGTATCTGACTTTGTCACGATATATTAGATATATACTATAAGGCTACAAAAGAAGAAAGGAGCGATTATTTTTTTGTTTCGCAATTTGTAAACATGAAAGTGTTGCTATATTCGTATCTGTATTTTACTGGTTTCAAAAAGAGCAATATTGTTTTAGATTAATCTGTATTATTCTGCTACGTTCTGAGCCTGATTGCAGGGTAGCATAGAGCACAGTCCTTGACGTACAGTCTCAAAGTCGAGAATATACGCCGGTTTGATCACCGATACAAATATGGAGCATAAGCTGCTCAAGGGCTGATCCCCGAGTCCTCACATTAGATCACATCATTTGAATCACTTTTTGCTGTTGTTCTTTCTTGATATATTCTTTGAGTCGACCTTAATGTGAACCGGCAAGACAGAAATGACGGCATTTGTAGAATGCGATAAGAAAGTCAGCAATCACCGAAGCCAAGGAAAGCATAAAAAATGTTTCCATGACTGCTTGTTTTTTCTTTGTTTGTTGGTTTATTTTAGGGGCTGATCCCGGAGCAATGGGGAACGAGTAGTGTAAAGCTGCAATGTATTGTTGATTAGAATGCAGAAGGCAAAACAACCACATGACATGCGTTTAGTCTGAATCATAAGCACCCATGTCGCCAGGGTGTGGTGCTGCACATTTTTGCACATTTACGCCTGAGACATCACACCGCTTCACCCACTCTTGTGTACGCGCTCGTTGGAAATCCCAGACGGCCGTCACTGCTCTGCAGAGCTGAGCGATGAAACGGTCAAGGCGACAGTAAGTTTATGAGACATTTATGTACAGTATCTAAAAGGGCGTTGATTTATGAAACATTTATGTGTAGTATATAAAATGGCGTTGACAAGTCGTCTAGAGACCAAGAGTGCAATGCATTCGCACGCGATGAACAGGGAGGATGTCTGCTTCGTGTCAATGCGTGGTTCAATTTCTATAGCCCCAGGATCCATTACAGCAGTCAGTCATTGGAACTCTCCAGTCAGGAAGCGGAGCTGGTCCTCATTTGAAATTTGACGAAAGAACGGAAGGTTTGACTCCCCTTCGCAGCCGAAAAAAGGCTGCTGACTAGAAGGTGGCCGACTGCATCGTGCAGGCGCGTCGGGTTCGGCAAGCTACAGGCTGTCCGAAAGCGTGTGAGCGACAGGGCTTGCTGTGAGCGGTGCCGAGCACTCGGAGCTGGTGTCTGCGTGGTGCCTGCGAAATGCGTGTTTTGGTGAAACAACTCCAAGCCGCCTTATACGGAAACTCTGCAGCATTTCAAACATTGCTCACTTACTCCGAAACCAATTTAAGGCAATATCAACAAAACGTCTCGCTCATAGCTACCCTGGGTTAACCATGAGGGTGTTATTTTCGGTCGTCATTACTGAAGAAACCTGTGAAAATTGGATGTACTTGGTTCCTCTAAAGTGCCACCTTTATTTATTTATGGATTTTTAGCAAAAAGTTTAGCTTCCGTTCACAAATCCAGGCTTCGCATTCTGGCAGCAATTTTGCCGAGAAAATACTTATTGTCGTGTAATTAATCAACTAATTAAAATCAACTAATTAAGGTGTGACTAGCTTGGTATACCTCGGAGGATAATGAACTAGCCGTGCCACGCCGCACGTGTGCCTCCAGCAAAGATAAGTTCGCGTTGTACTGTACTTCGTGTCGCAAATTGTTGGCAGTGGGGACGACGTTGTGAGTTCGCGGGAACGGCTTCCACAAGTGTGATATTCTCACGCACTCGCTAAGCAACCACCCGGTTACGAAGCAGAATCGCTGTATAGCTGTAGCTATATTAACTGTACTGCGAACAACTTGAGAGGCTGCGTATTAAAATCGAATTAGTTTTTACTTAATCCGATGTTAGATTCAATGTGGCTGTTTGTCTTCGGGCCACATAGCGTCTGAGTAGACCTTGCTTCCAATGGCAGGACAATGGTCATAACAAGCTGCGGACAATATTGTTGTCCTCAATGTACAGTTTAGCGTGGGAGAAAGTGTTCACCACGCGCTGTGCGCAAAGTCTTGTAGGAAAAATAGCCAGTAGGCTGGCTGGAGGAAGGGTCCTGGCAAGTGCGTGGTCCTCTTTTCATTTCTAGTTATAACCCCATAGCTCACTGTTACACTGTGAACTTTGCACAGAAATCACAAAGCGCGACAAGTAGAGCTTATAACGTAATCTCTGTAAAGTCGGCTAGCAGGTAAAGAGATGATGTAAGAACCTGGTCGCAGGCTCGCGCGTTTTACGGATGCAGTGAATTTACTATTGTGACAGCGCGTTTTTTTTGGTTTTTTTCTTTGCGGATTCGCGCATATTGAGCTCTTTATTCCTTACTCCCATTAACGTTTCTAGAATTTCGACCAAATATAAGTCGTTATATTTCTATCGCTACATGCGTGTACCGTGCAGCCTCACATTTTCCTTCCATTTCCCCGTGAGAACCTTTAGAGAAGTACTTTTTAATGTGCCGTTCTTTCTTCAGCCCCTTGGATTTCGCTTTATTTCCCGCTTTGTGGCTCACACCCAGGCCTCTTTTAGGCCTCTTGCAGTGCCCAAACGTGGCACAACCTTTATATTTGACGCAACGGGCAGTCTATATCGACGACGAAAGAAGCCAATTTCTCCAGCTCCGTGCCTTGTCTCAATAAATCTTCCCACCCTTTCCTTTCCGCCCTCGATGACTTGGAGATTCAACGCGCCTTCCAGCGCTTGCTGTGCCAGCCTTCGTCGGGCGGACGCAGCTCGGGCCTCCGCAGCCAACTTCGGTTGGGAAACCTCATTTTTAGTCGATGGTGGTCGCGACAGTCGCCCACGCATTGGATGGCGCAAGCAGCTTGTGCGTGCCTGCCACCGTGAAGCGTATCGAGTCGCTACTGTCACTTTTGGATCCTGTTGTCGGAAAGGATATTGCCTCTCGGGAAATCGATCGCGACTGCGGAGGAGCGCAGCAGTAGTGGCAGCATCCCACTGCGCGTTGGTTGGCGGTCGACCGCTGCCACCCTGTTTGTAGTACCCGGAGGCGACTACGGAGTGTACACGCTTCCGATGACCGCGGCACCTCTAGTGCGTACGGAAACTAGCGATCGGAAGCGCGCCGCCTGTCCGATTCGCGCACTCTCCGTAGTCGTAGCCGCAGTGAACTTTTTCATGCGCTCTGCCATGCTACTGTCGATTTTCGTTGGGTCAAAACGGGCCTCTGTAAAAAAAAAAAAAGGAAAAAAGAAAAAAAAAACCCTAAAAAACCCGCTCTCCTCTTCAGACAGTGATTGATGCGCTCCATGCGTGCCGCCGGCGTTTTATACATATGTTCGGTTTATTCTATCCCGCGTTTTTCTACTCTCCGTTTTGTTTTTGGTTATAAGGCCTGCGGTGGAAGCGGCCTGCGTAATGACATCTCGTGTTGAGATGACAATTTCATTGAGTGGCAGGCGGATATCGCCCAACTGAGAGGAAATCCAATCTAGAACGATATATCTCTTTTTTTTTTTCCGCCGTATTCAGGATACCCTAGTGCCGCAGTACGAAAAACATATGCAGATGGGCCTGGGCTGCGAAATCTCAGTATGTGTTTAGCCCGGCCACGTAGTGTTTTTTTTTTTTTTTTTTTTTTTTTTTTTCTGCTCGATGGTGAGATGCGTAGCGCTTTGCGTAAGGCGAAGAATATGCATCACACTTATCGACGCCTACGCGCAGTTGACGGTGGAAATATGCAAACATGCAGCTATATCCAACATATGCAAACATCCGACACAATGTTCCAATTACCCTGTGATGTTCGCAATGATTAGGCTGGAATCGGAATAAGTAAGTGAGCCTTCGTTGCCGTTGGCATACTGGAAATTCAATAGCCGGCTCTGCCTCTATGGCAATATAAATATACATTGTAGCTAAATGAAATATAGCCTATTTCCTAGTCAGTAATACATATCGATACGAGCATGAAATGTATTTGAGGAGAGGCGTTGCATGCTATAGGGCACCTCTCTCCTGAATTCATTCGCTTCCCGAAGAGCACACCTTGTCCCTCGCAGTCACTTTATTGAACATGGAAGCTATGTAACGCAAACGGAAACTAGCAACTAGTATCCAGTTGACGTGGAAATCGCTGAAAGGAGCATTTATAAACTTCGGATGGAGTATCATTTGGTACTAAAAGTTGCTGTCGAAGAAACGTTTGTCAGATAACAGCCTCCAGCGATTCGGTGCATGTTTATCATCATCGTGTAGAATTTTGTACACGCGCTTGGTCGTCTGTTGTAATTCGACGTAGCATGCCCAAAGGCAGTATTTACAGAAGCTTATACTGAACGCTCCGTAGCTCTTGGTGGGCTTCATTCCCCTCAAATCAAACACGCATTAGTCCCTTGTACCGTCTCTTTTTCTTCTTCAGTGCAGCAAAGAAATCGCTCATACGAGGGAAATGCGGGCGGAATAGAGTTGTTTTCTCGGGAGAAAAAAAAGTGAGACGTTTCATTCTTTCGAAGCGCGCGTTATTCTTGTGAACTTCGCCATCCCTCAGTGTTCGCGCCATCAGTTTCGAGATATACAAACGACGAAGAGAATAAACGTAGCCGTCCATGCCACACGCGCAGCGCTTTCGCTATGCGCCCAGGCGAGCAGGACATGTCGAGCATAATTAATGACACCCAGCACAGAAGCTGGAACAAGAAAACGAAATTGAAGCACTCAGAGGACATAACCGACAACATATACACAGCTAAAGAGAAAGTCTGCCAGGAGTGGTTGTGAACATAAAAGAGGGCAGGAAATTCGACCGTGCACCACGCAGCTTACGTATCGCGTCTAAGTAAGCAGCTCATGTGTTCCGATCGGCCGTTTGTCGTTACTCTGCCATACTGCAGGGCTGTTATTAATGGCCGTCGCAGCATCCATGACGGGAGTGAAAGAGCGGGCTTAAGAGAAGAAGGGAAAGCTGGCAGCCTTCACTTTGCTTCTGTGTTAATAGCTTGAGACAGCCTGTGTCGGTCTCTTTTCATTAAACGGTCAGCGCTTTCCCGCGCGCGGTTGATGAAGAGAACGGAGCCTTCCGCCTGTAAAAAGAACAAAAAACTGTGCCGATGCAAAGGGTTGCTGCACTGGCCACCATTTCTCTAATCGGGCATCTGTTTTCCTAAAAAAAAAAAAGAAAAAAAAAACATGATTACGTATATTGTTATACTGTGCTCTCTCGGCGTATAATTTTTCGAGGTGTGCTTTGTTGCCGGAAAAGAAACGGTGTCGCCAAGTTTGCAGATCGCGAGTGTGCCATAGCTGGAAAGAGATCAGGCGGCGGGGTAATATCCGCTTTATTGTATTACAAGTACTGTATGCTGGCTTAGCTTTTTGTTTCCGGTTTTGGAATACGAGTGCCTGCGACACGTGTCCTAATGATACCTCATTTGAACGATCGCTGCATATGAATCGCAGAATACGAATGCATGCGCTCTAAGAATACAAGATGACTACAAACTTCCACGCGCGTGGTGGATACGCTCGTATATTACAGAGCACATTACTGAATTCGACAAATATCAAGAGCAGTAAAAGCATGAACGTTTTATCTCGTAATTTATAGACCTCGGAGTAAGCCTAAGGGGCTGCTTATGTGCAAATAAATTCACAGTGACGTTCCTACGCTGGCCCATTATTAATGACGAGTCTGTAGGGAATTAGATGAACGACGCATATCAATTGAAACGCAAAGGGGAAAAGGATATATGAGGCGATCTATCTGTTGCAATCTACCTTACATGATGTTTACAAACCCCGCCTGTATTTACTGCGAGGCAATACGGTTTGTTTTAGCATTTATTCTGTCTGCTATTGTACAGCAGACGTGACACTTGCTCATGGCACACCTCTGGCATACTGTTTTGCAAATTAGGCTACATCTAGCCGCAGCTGCTCACTTTATGTGTCAGCTAATGCTAAAAAAAAAAGAGCCGCGTACGGCCAAGAAGCCACGTGGTAACAAGTGCGCAAGCAGGAAAACATCAACTGGTTTGTTATTCTGCTACCTGCGACGCGCTTGCTCACTGACCGAGTGATCTGCGCAACTATCATCTGCATTTATTGAAACCTGAATCCGAGAAGTGCACCCGCAGTTGTGGCTCCGTTGTTGGTCGCTCGCTCAATGAGCCAGATGACACCTGTTTTAAACCGGCCGCTGTGACCGGAATTTAACCCGGTCATAGCGGCTGAGTTGCAAAGGAGGTGGAACGAAAAATACGCCCGTGGCTAGTGCGATGTCAGTATACGATAAATGTGTCCAACTAAACCGAAGCCCTCCACATTGGCGCCCCTTCTAGCTTGAGCTGCTTCGGGATATCAGACCACAAAAAACGGGACATGCGAGTTATTAAAACGGGAACGGCAAACATCCGAACTACTGGACACGGAAGAAAAAGGTACATATGACCCTAATGGGCACTCTGAAAGTACGGCTACGGTCGACTGCTTAATTAATCAATCTCTTTCAGCAATGCTATTCAGCAGATAAGTGTTGGGAAATGAAGGGCTTGTTATGGCTTCATATTGTGCAAATATGCTGGATGTTGGCTTCCTTAAACTAAAATGGGCTCGTTTTGCAGTTCACGTTTGGTGCGAAGTTCATCAGGTCCCATTTTTCTTTAGTTCGCGGACACTCAGATCAGCTTTCTGTACTCTACTTTGCCACATAAAGACTAAATAAATATCGAATATTAGACTGCAGCTAAAATTTACAACGTCATCAGCACCGGTACTGTATCTCGGGAAAAGGGCGGTTAGCCAAAAAAAAAAAAAAGCGAAATAGTAGATAGAACATTGAGAAAACTCTAATGCAGCGGGCTTTTGAGCTGTATATTTTGTCCCACCAACCTTTCGGCTGCTGTAGTAGTACGCTAATAGAAAGACTGTTTGCCGTTACATGATAAAGGCTCCCAGAGCCTCCTTTTTTGCCGAAATCAATATGCAGGTACGTGGACAGTTAACCGTACTTAATACATTTCCCCTTTTCTTTCCAATGCTAACGCGATATGCTAGGTACGTTCAAAGCTAACGGGACATCTAGAGGACTTGTTTGCGATTCCATTATCGTGAACGAACATTCTTTGACAAATGAACAACACTTCATTTTTGATAGTTGCGCCTCGACTGGAGTAATCAGGTTAGGCTAGTGTGCCTAGTGGTTTGTACACACTGCCCTAACGTTAAGGACATAAAGGATACGTGTTTAACGAGACTAGCAGGTTCTTTTATAACCTCCTTTGAGTTATCGATGAAGCATCAGTCCCAGCGGTAAAATAGTTTTGTTTGTAGCAGTTATTTGGTGGAGTGCCAAAAAACGACAGAATAATAAGTCACAAAAAAGAAATAAAAGTTTTGAAAGTGCAAAATTTATACGCTGATGGACAATAAGATAATAAATATGCTTCGCCTTCGTAAAATGATATACAATGAGTTTTAGTAAGGTTTACCTGCACTAAAAGGTTTTAAATCGACCGAAGGCTCTTAAATAGAAGTCGTTTATAGAAGGCGAAAAGGCCGCAGCGTTGTTTGAGTGAATAGCACTGCCCGATTGGAGAAGGAAAAACTGTAGAACACAGCTGCAACAGCTACGCATTGCTATTCAGCAAAGTGAGCTCGTTCATAAAGACTAGCCATGCATGCCTGACGTAGTTGCTGAAGCACGTGGGAGAGCATGATCAAGGGAACATGTCGACGATAAAGTCGAAAATGTTTCATTTTTCTTGGAAAACACAGAAACGCCATCATCTCATTTTTTTTTTTTTTTTCAACTGTTGTCTCGTGTTGTATGGTGCACCATGCACAAGACAAGATGCACTCTCGTTTGATAGTAGTCGCGACGGCGACGCAGCGCTTGTGTTGCTCCTAAAGTTGTTTGTGGTTGAAGCCTCAACAGAACTGCGCTAGCCGCGAACAACAGCCTTACTGCTAGGAATGGCGTTCACACAGCGCCGCTTTAGTGTAGCGGCCATCTTGCCAACGCACTGCAGCTGACAACAGAAACAAATCTTGCATGCCGCATATCCTTACGCATTCATTTTGGCTAATCCTCCTGTCTATAAGAGTGGAAAACTGGGCGAGTCTGTTTTTATTATTCATATTCAAACAGCGCAAAAAAGACGAAAACGGAACAATCTTGTTCCCTCTCCGTCTTTTTCGCGCTTTTCAAATATGGATAACCTTCTCTTTGTCGTGTGTGGTGCTTTTTTATAAGCGATATTTATTGCCTTATGGCATCAGTGAGGTTTGTCATCAAGGATGAAGTAATGAATAAATTATAAAATGAGTTGGCCGATTGTATGAAGTGCAGGAGTGAGCGACAATGTGCGCCCTGCATCCAGGCAATCTAAGCAGGATTGTTCGATGGACGACCCGCACTACCTTCAGGTGCCGGACTCTTGTATGCTTCAATATTTGGCGGTCCCACAGCATACGATGGATATCTGCGTCAATATTTTCACGTTTACATCGGCAAGTGCAAGGGAAACTCCGACCGTCCAAAGCGCTATACTTCCTCTGCATGACTAAGACCGCGGGGCAGGTTTACCGGACACAGAGGAATGAAAGCACGTGTGCGGCGCCAGAGGGGTTCCTTTCTTGATTTAAGGAGGTATACTACAGTTTTGTCCAAATTCAGAGGCAGGGGCAATGATGAATCTGGGGTCACGAGGCAGGTCGTTAAATCTGCATATGTTTGAGATGGCAGTTGGTCTCGTGGGACCCACACAATACGTACAGACTGCGGTAGGTGTTTCGTGCGCCTGTGGATGTCCTGACTTTAGACATTGCTGGCAAGTGGCGCTGACATGTCGGGCAACCCTACAGCCTGAAGGACATCAGTGCGGATGACCACTCGGGCCGCATAGAGGATATTTGTGGAGACCCCGGAGCAGAGTGCCTCATAAACTGCAATGAGCCATACACAAAAATGCGCAAGTGGTTCCATGAGCTGAAGCCTGAAGGCGTCTTAGAGGGCAAGTCTGTGCAGAAAGTAGATTGATGTTCTTGCTTCACAAGTGTGGATGCTTACACCCACGTAGACGACAGTGAACCCTTAAGGCAAGTGAGCATCTTGTCCTTCTAATCTCTGGCGAAGCGACTCTGAGTTGATGTATAGCTTAGCTGCACACACTTCCGGAAAGGAAGAACTAGAGTTCGTGGCTGAAGAATGGAGTGGGGCGTTGCATAAGTCCACAGGGCTTGCGTGGTGTGTGATATACTGGCCTTAAGTGTTCAAGCATCACGGCGCCTTAAACTTGGCTTTCTGGCCTTAAGCACGAGAATCATGGCGATACCTCCCCACCTGATCGATGATGTTTAGCTGCATGCTGCTTCTTTCGTGAAGCTACAACCACTGAGGTGTGTGAAAGGCATGAAATGGTCCAATAGCCGCTCGGTGTATGGCTTCATAACATAGAGCAGGATTGTTAACATCCCCTAGTTGGATGTTGAAACTGGGCTTTATGCAGAGCTAAAGAACACTTTCGCAAACTGGACTGCAACAGAAGAGGCAGTGCCGTAAGTTTAAAGGGCAACTCTTCTCGTTCAACCAAATGTCCCAATAGCTTGTTTTCTGCCTAGGGAAGCAAGCAGTCCCCGATGGTGACTCCTGAATTGTCAAGACCAGAAATTTTGCACTCAGTCTTTATTTTTGTGGGGTACCTGATAGAGGGAGACGATTTGAACTTTACAGCACGTTTGTAGCATCCTGAGTTGTTCGCGATCGACCTATATCGACCTATATGCAGTTTTACATGTATAGGCGGCTGCAAAACCACCCTCGCTAATTGGAGTGCCTCAGACAAGCCCGCACCGTCATTGCTAGGAGAAACTTATTTAATTTACTTCAATGTTTGAATAGCTTAATTTTGCCTGAGAAAGCAAGCAGCCGATGATCCTGAATGGTGAATTGTCCAGGCCAGAAGTTTTACGAGACTTTCTTGTATCGGGGCACCTACCTGGTTAAGAGAGTCGAATTGGAGTTGCAGCACGTTTATGGCATCCAGAGCTGTTGGCGATCGACGTATATGCTCTTTTTCTCACGGAAAGTTTGGCTCACATTAAAGTCCGTTAGAGAAGCATATTAAGGGACAATATCCAAGGCTCATCAAAGGGTATCCTTTTCAGCGAGCATATCTTGGTGAGCGCTATACATCGTGAAGTGATATACGTGCTGCAAAACAATTTCAGGGACGCCATGTAGGCGCCGTGCCAACAGGAAGAAATGAATATTAAATAACGTGGATGACAGTACAATGCCTGCACTGCTTTTGGAGTAGCGGGCAAATTCGATTTAGAGCGCGCATTTATATCTACTGCAATAAAATGGTCGATATTGCTTTTTATAGCGTTTGATTTTCTTTATACTGTTTACTGTATACTGAACTCTGCAGGTGGGCCGCACATCAAAGTGGACGTCATGCACTGGATAGAGCCTGACGATTAAACGAATGATTAACTGAAATTAATTAATCAACTTTCTTTTTGATTACAAGCAGCAATATTATGTTGGGTTAGACCCATTTATTTTTCTTTAAACAACAGTGCGGTTCAAAATAAGGAATGTCAAAAATGCGCATTTTAAATCTGGCCGAGTTAGTTTTTCTGCATTGAAATAAAATCTAATGACGTCTCTAAAAGTGGTAAAGTCTCGAAACCAATATGAGCTTCTTTAAAATTATCAAATGCACAAGTGGCATGCTTATTTCAGCATAATAATACCGATAGACTCTATTTTTTCAGTGCGAGATGTCAGAAAGTCAGATCAATGAGCTTTAATATTCGTAGTTTTGATTTAGTGTAATTCGAATCGCACTACCAATTAAAAACGTTAAGAGCGGGGCTCACCTTTTCTTTAGGCGCTTTCAATTTCGCAATATTGGACTGCAAAAATTGATTGAATTGTTTTAGTTAATAAATTATGTAGTCATTAATTTATATACCCGTACATGATGTCAGTCTTGCTTTAAACCCCGCCTGCACAGACCGCACCGACGTATTTCGTAGTTTTTAAAATGAAAGTTTGTAAGGGGCTAAGAAATCACCCTTTCGCTCAAATGCACCTGCGGCTGCGTTCGGCGTTTGTGTAGCAATAGCTTCAGTTACAACTTTTTCTCCGTGGGCAAGCAGGAAGGTGTCAGTTTGCCGAAATAAAGCAACCCTTCATGCCCATTGTTGAAACATTCTTCGCATCGCGTATCATTGCTTCGAACGGTCGTATTTGTAAGTTGCGGAAGTCGATGCGCCGGTGTTACACGACAGCAAGCTGGTTTGTATGACGAAGCGTCGTTTGGGGTTTAAGTGAATAAATTACGGCACATTTTTAAATCGTCGATGAAAGACAAGCCCTCCCTTGAATAATTAGGTATAGTTTACCGAGAACCCATGCCACGGACATCATTTGCATATCAGCGTTGCGTGACGCTAATGCTCTCAGGTCAGAGACAAATAAACTTCAAGGACGTTGAGGTCGTAGCTGCGTATGCAGCTCCAATGGCAAGACGTGCTTTGTGTGTCGTCGCCTGTGATTTGGGTTGAAGAAAAAACAAACTATGGCGTTTCGCGATGGTGCCCTGAATATAAAAATTGTGTCGAGCTGAAAAAAAAAATTAAACATTTAAAAAGTATGCGACCGAGGCAACTTTGTTGTTTCTGCGATATCACCTATTCATCGTGAATTGTTTCTAAACACGTTCAGATAAGAACCGTGTTCATTCTAGATGCAGCATGCGCCAGAAATAGTTGTTATCTGAATGTGTCGAGAAACAAGCGAGACATAGGTGCACTTATCGACGCGAACGCAAGAAAGCCAGCTGTACTCCTTGTTCCCGATTAGGAGAAGACGACCGAAGCCCGTACGTTGTGCGAAATGAAGGAGGATGAGTAATATGAGATATTTCGCATCGTTAATAACTCATGAGTGGTAGTTATAGATAAGAGCAGGCACTCGATTCTTGCTGGGCTTCAGGGTAGACACGGGTATCATTTGTATCAAGAAGTTAGTTTTCTTTTACTGTTTTGCATTTCGATCGTAGAGAGTCTGCTGCAGTAGTTTCGCAGTGAATTGGGTGTGTCACGTCAATGGCGCAACTGTTTGCTCTGAAGTTGTAAAACGTAGTTGTAGACTCCCTTTTACAAGTTGTTTGCACCATTGAGAAATATAAAGGGGATTTTGACTAGTAACGATGGGGCGCACTACATGACTGTGCTCCTACGCTCCTATCAGTGATGGCGGAATTAGAAGGTAAGCGTACAATAATGCTGTTGGATCAATTTGTTTTTACTCAGATCGTCCTTATCTTTAGTAGTGCTGCAAACGACTTGTGAAATGAAATATAGACAGGTTTATTTCATTTAACGGTCACACTCAGTCCGCAATGGCCCAGCAAGAGAAGCTGTCGACATATCAGACAACTGTTCTATAATAAACGGAAGCTGAAGTTTCTTTTTTTTTTTTTTTTACATTTGAAGGAGATTCGAATGTACTAAGTTTGTATGTAAAGCGCGTGAACTGGTTTTGAAGTAACATTTAAAATGACAACGCAATCGCAGGTTAAAAGTTTAGTCTTCTCCTCAATGCACTACAGTAGTGCAAAAAAGCTTGTAAAGACCAGGTCACAGTTGCCGAATTTCTTGGTTTTCCCTAGCTTCGCCCTCATGTTGCCGTGCATGTCGCCAAGCAACTCACTTAGTCATACATTCGGTGGCGTTGATATTCTTCCTTGAAGCAGCATTTTCTTTGCTTGAAAAGTAGCGCCGCCTTACATGACATCATTGTTGCGGCCCCAGTCCGGCGTGCTGCACTGCGGTGAAGTCTGAACACCTATGTAACCTAATTCGGCGACTACATCGGCAATTCAAATGCTTGCACAAAATGACTTTGAATGTGTTATCTGCAAGTTTCATACATTTGTCTCTTTTAAGCTTGCCGAAATCTGAAACCTCTTCAACTGCCATTTGACTTCTTTGCTTATGGTCGCAGGCCAGAATAAAAAGGAACTGTGTAGGAATTATTACCATCAATAATCTACTGTGGCTGTTAAATTTCTGTAGAGTGAGCGATTATGCGAAAACAAAACAGCGCTCTATGTTACAGCTGCTTTCTTCTAGTGGCCATTTTCGCGAAAGCGCTCTGCTCTCACTTGCTGTAATTCACAGCGCACTGTTGCATTTGTCCGACTTGGGTCCTGTGTCCTTTGACAGCGAGCTTTTATTAATCGCCGTTATTTATTTCCTTTTTCAAAAGGTGGACCCTTCGCATTTCGCCTCAAAAACGAGATTTTCTCCTGTTACACCAGTTGAAAAACTGCGTCCAGAGCGACCCATCCTTGAGGCAAGCGTTGTGAATGGTATGCAGCTGGGAGCTCAGAAGATAGTCCCCCCACTTGCGCCATTGTGGTGAAAAGCTGCAATAGAAGCACTGTTGTCTTAATGAAGAGTATGTTGATGCATGCCTTTGAGCGTCCAGGAACTACTTGCAGGTCATGCTTTGTGTAAATTGGGTTCCTAGTTGCCGAGGACTGGACCCTGCGGCGATTTACGATGAATGGACTGAGGGGTTATGATCGGAAGTTTTCTACATTGAAATAGGCGTCACCACAAGTTCATATGCCGGTTTAGACATTTCTAGGGCAAAAAGATACAACGAAGAAAGCATGGAACTGGCTCGCAGCAGGCTCGCAACCCTTTACTCGACACTGCCCAAAATGTATCAAATCTGATCGTAACCCACAAAACTTTCCTTTTCTGGACAACACGGCCCGGTTTTAAAGGCCGAGGATACTGGCTTATATTCTATAGCACGTAGACAATCCTTTCCCTGAAGGTTGAATGCCCTGCTCGATAGCTCTCACTGTATTCCAGAAAACTCTGTCAGGCCAACCAAAAAATATATAGGCCGACCGAATTGTTCACAATTGGACAGGTTTCTTGAACCTTCCTGACCATAGCGTCCCTCGTCACTGGGGCAGTTATCTGGCCCAAAAACGTTTGCCAATCGCCATGGTTCAACTATCCCACTGGCCTCTGGGCCAATCGTACTGTTTGTGTCTACGGGCATTAGGACCCTCCCCACGCTTCATGATGGTCTTTCCCTTTCTTAGGCAACGAAAACCCGTTTAGTGGGAACTCTTGACGATACGTCTTATCAGGCGTCGTTTGGCCCATTACGTGTCCTAGTCGTATCGCCGTCGAACACTCGTTATTTTTTTATGCTCCGACAGGACAAGCGCCTGAACCGTTTCAACTGGTGGTGGTTTCTTTCTGCCAGACCTTCCTAACGGGGCGTCCTCAGCACTGTTTCCACGCATTTTGTTGCCCTTAATTAGCTCGCAGCGCTGTCTCCTATTGGCGGCTCGTTTAGTACTGCAGATATTGTCCCTCTCTTCAAAGCAATGCGCGAAGTAAGCAGCTTTGACGACGTGAGGAAAGCTCAACACTCTGCCCCTTAATTGTGGAGATCTTGTAGTTCGGGAGGACTTACCATTATTCAATACTTCTCTGGCTGCACATTTTGGCTAGGGCAAAAGGTACACGCACACAGAAGGATAGAACACGGAACACACGCGTTAGTCTTGCCTTCACTTTTATCTTCTTTTGTGCTTGTTTCATTTGCCCAGGCTATAATATTTGAATACAGAAACGAACTAGCCAAAGCAAAAGCCCCTGTCTTGGCGATTTGGCGCCTGGTATTCCTTACAGCGGGTTCCGCAACAACTCCTTTGGTCTTTGGAGTTACAGTAGCGACGTGAGACTGGGAATGTTATACAAAATGTCTTAAACGTACCGAGCGCGTCGGTGAGTAGCCTAGCGGCGTAACCACTGCGCCACCCAGACGGGTCAAAAGAAAAATTCACATTTTCTTGCTTTTTGAATATTTTTTCGTTCCGTCCCCGATACATGGCCTATCCCACGTTTAAAGCTATGAATTTCAAGTGAGGAGCGGAGGGCCCATGACTCGGGATATTACAGTAAATGGGCATTAAAATTTGCCTCCCAGTTATATATAGCGAATCCGTCATTTATTTATTTTTATTTATACACAGTACCTACAGCGCCCTCACTGGGGCATTATTGTAGGGTGCATCCGGTGCATCCCGATGAATAAGGAGAACGGCTCCCCTTACACCACGCAGATTTAGAGCGAAGGGTTGTTATAAGTTCCTTAGTGAGGCTAAGAAAGAAATCGCACTGCCTGATTATTTTTTGCGAAGGCAGTACCTTCACTAATTAGAAGGGACACTTCCTTCCCATATGCGATATATAGCGACAACCACGACGCCTGGTTATTTTTGGCGAAGGCTGTACTTTAACTAATTAGAAGGAACACTGTCTCTTCATCTGCAATACAGCAACACAGCGCTACTATGCTAATGCAATAATCATTTCCCGGGTTATATATTCTACGAGCTTTCTGGGCCTACTAAAGGTAAGTATCTGACTTGTTACTTGCTCATGGCATTATTCTCATTTCATGTGGCTATTGCGCATGCATAGTACTTTAAATGCTAGGGTTACATTCGCGTAAGTGGTGTTTAATTTAAAATAAGAGAGAGTGAGAAAACATTTACTGAAGCAGCCCGTATCAGGATTGGTGGGCTGTAACTCCCAGAATAACTAAGGCAACACAAACTTTGCTAGTTCAAATCGAAGTTAGGAACGTTCTTCAACCAGGTTGTCGCCTCTTTTAGACATAAGTTCAGAAGCGGCAATCTCTGCCAGCAGTATATCAGACGTTTTAGACAGTGAACGGACACCTGAAAGTTACGAATTCAACATGCGGTCAAACGCTCACCTATATGTTGAGCAGCTTATGTTGTCATATATAAAGTGCCTTGATTATTCTAGTCTGTCATGTGTAGACCAAAGAATGGTAATGGAATTGGTTTGGGATCGAAATATGATGTGATTCCTTCCAGCGGGGCTTTTTGAGCAGAGAGAACAAAATAACATTTTATAATTACATTTCTTTCCAAAAACGTTAAACTCCATAATTCGTAATGAAGATCAAATAAGCAGTTATAAACCTCAACCGTGTTTAGTTAAGAAAGCATATTCTTTTCATATATGCTTGCTGTGAAGCTGAGGGGGGAGGGTGGGGAGGCGATCCCACACACTACAGCCCCTTTATACTATTGTGCTGCATCTTACAGCAAGCTGAAAACACAGCAACGTGTACCCTTCACTTCTGATCACGGAGCAAGAAACCCTGCTTCTAACCAAAGCTGTATACACGCAGTCTTGTGACTCTGTCCCCTACACTTTCATTCAGACGTCTTATTCTGCCTCTGCACTCAGCCTGAGTACATCTTGTACTGCGTGGTCTCGCAGCGAGTTTGCGAAGTGCACTTAAGGACCGTATATCACGCTAGAAATTCGATCGCCTAAACATGACCCCTCCCCCCCCCCTCTCACGCACACACACACGCAAACTAGGACGCACGCGTACTTGAACCCCGAAAATGTGCGGTGTTCCCTCTTAAGGCTGGTGGCCCAGTCATCAAGAGAGACGCTTCAAGCTCCGAGCAGTTCCCACACACAATGCGGCGTCGTAGAGCGTTATGCGGGCTTGGGTGCTGACAGCGAAACCGGGCCGCCTCGCGATATCTGGCGACGCATAGTGCACTGCATGATGTGAAGTGGCGACCGTAGCGATAACTGCCGCTCGCTCGCTGACGTCCTTCTAACGATAACGACGCCCCGCTCGCCACCGCGATGCGAGGTGCTTTCTGCCGACTGCGCGGGGAGCATTTGCGAGGCTGTTCAATGGTGGGCTTGCGTACTGTACCATTACTTTCAAGACTGCGAGTGCGCTCTCTTTCACGCGCAGAGACCGTCTTGCCGTGATGACAGCTATGCATGTTATGCATGCGTGGAGGACTATATTTGTGTCCAACGTATATGAGAAGGGCTTTGGGCTAAGACCGAACTACTAGTATGTTAAGCACCGTACAACCCTCTGACGAGTGTAGGAGGTTGACAAAGAGTTTCAAGGCATCAGAGCTTACATTCGAGCCTTACAGGTAAACATTTACAACCCTTAACGTTAACTTCCATAGCACAGTAAAAAGCAGAGTTATCTTTCCCTGAGCACAATTCCATCGTCGAACTGAAACCGCTATTACGTGGTTGTGAAATACTATGCATCTCACTACTAATCTGTATTGTTACGATAGTCGTCTGAGCGAAGGCGCTTAAGAAGGATACAACTCCTGCACTGCCCCTTTCCGTGGACTTTGGGGCAGTGAAGTAGGTCACGGACAAGTACAAGAACAGTGTTCGCGAGCAAGGCAACGAGTGTTTTGCTCCAAAAGGAAGCGAAGTAGCGTTCACGGAGCGCTCTTAGGCTGTTTTCTAGAGGAGCTGTATCTTCGCACACACAGCCAATAGTGAACTAGTGAACGCTCTGCGTGTCAGAGGGAATCCCGGATTAAATTACAGTCTTTCGCCGAGGTGCGGTGGAAGCTTGTATATATATATACACAAACACTGTCGGTGGGATGAGGGTGCCCAAACTATGCGGGCCTGAGGGAGCTCCGAAACCGCGGATGGCTTTCGGACGAGGACCATCGCGGATCGATTATTGACCCATCTGGGCCGCTTTTGTTCGCGATCAATGCTCGCCAGGCCAGTGAAGCTCACCGTCTCGAGTGCGCGAAAACAAAAGTAAAACGAAACGTAGAAAACAAACGAACGCGAACCTTCCGAACCTTGCATCGGAAGGAGGGCTGGTAGAAAAAAAAAAAAAAAAAAAGGTTCGAGCAGAGAGGCCCTGGTGTAACATTACACAGAGCAGGGAAGAAGCCTCGGGGCCTGATGGAGGGAAACAAGGCCGCTTCAGAGCGAAAAGCAAATACAGGCATGTTCGCACCTAATTCGCCAGGGGGAGCGCTTCCTCGGCACTGTGTTTCATTTACCTCTTAATTGCGGAACCCTGTGAGAATATCGTAGTAGCAAAACTTTCTATTTCAGGTTGTATAATTTATTCAATCCTGTTAGCGCACTGGTTCGCTCACGCGGAGAGTACAAAGGGTGAATGTCGCGAAAGACCACTTATTTGCATTTATTTTTCTCCCACCTTTTTCTGAGGCGCACTGGAAAGCGTTATGGGCAGGTTTAATGAAAAAAAGGATAGGGGAAACAACCGCTCGTTAGCGCGTGGTTATGAGTTCGTCAGTTAGTTCTAGCCTGTTTTTTTTTTTTTTCATACTGTTTTGTGTGCGGTCACAAAGCGCAGGGAAAAGACAGGAAACACGCTTGTGCACAGATTTTTACCGTACAAATCCCGTCTAAAAGGCCATGAAACGTGCGTAAAATCGAGGCTCCAATATAAAATTTAGCAACCTGAACTTCTTTAACATGCACTGAAACTCCGGGGTTGGGTATTTTGAAATTGTATAGTCTTTTTATCCAGTTTCCCTTTCAAAGCTAGTGGCGCAGAAGCTGATCATGTATCTAAAACGCGATGATGAGGTTGGTTTCTTGTTAGGCCGGTGCTAAAGGCGTAACACAAGTTTAAGATACCCAAAAGTAGCCATGCCATTTGATCGCCGCGCTAAATTTATCGCCAAATAGAATAAAGGTTACCTATAAATAAGCGTTTTGTGATTGACACCAGAATCAGCCCACACGACTGCAATGGTCAGGCCGTTTTGCTTAACGCTCAGTCCGTGGGTACGTTGCAAACAATCACATATGTAAGACAGGAATTCGGCTCTGAATGTTCAGCGCCTGACGATCAAGAAAGACAACGACGACAACCATACAACGCAAGCTCCGACGCTCATGTGTGTGCAAAAACAAGCTATATATATATATATATATATATATATATATATATATATATATATATATATATAGGACTACTATATAACTGATACGTTCTGCGCATTTTCCGCGGTGTAGAGCCCTGTGCAAGGTCCCTTATTAGAAATAAATGATTTATTGCTCAATGAACTTGTACATATAGTCTCTATATATAAATTTAAAGCTGCGCGTCCTTCAAAGTTGATAGTCTGAGTTGCTTATGCACCAAAAAACTCAACACAACACAACTCCTTCAAAGTGTAAATAGAATACCAGTGATAGAATTGGCATTAAGGAAATCCCTGCAGCCTCATTTCGTAATGCACATCTGTGTTTTTTTTTTTTTTTTTTTGAAGTTCACCAAGGGGAGAGGGCTTTGAGGGAACTAGAGACTAAACTGGGAATGACAAGTGTTTCAGTGCGCGTTGCGCCAAATAGGTAAAACAGCATTAACTTCAAGCATCCTTGTACAGTGCCGCTGCTTAATCTCCAACATGTTGCATTCAGTGCACCGCTGTCAGATAGTTATGTTGCCTCTGTACACATAAACACAAATATAAAATTAAATGGGGGAGCTTCATATGCCTGCGATGAGCAAATGAGAGCTGACCCATGACGTGAAACCTCGTCATCATCAGAGTCAAAACAAAGCGTTCACCACATCTTTTCTGTGACCCGACAAAACGTTGGAGTTGCTTCCGCACCTTCACTTCACTCAGTATTCGGGATCTTTACGGAGGAAGTGCTCTACATGCGCGGTGTTCCCTGGGTTAGCCTCGCATTAGCCTCGAGTACGGAGTATGCAAGCGCGTCTTCAAAGTGGTTCTGCGCGCATACGTAGGCTTCCTAAGCGGGAAGGCAATTTTGTAGATGCGCATTGTTGCTGCTAGCGGAAACGGCGCACGTTCATTGCATTACACTACAGCCAAGCTTACACGGCAGCCGAGGGCAAATAATGACTGTCTTTAGTCGCAGTGCCGAGTGTCCCAGAGTGCTAAGAAAATCGCGGCCAGGCTTCCCGCAAACTTATGCTGTGAACTCTGTTATCGTGTTATTGTTTCTACTTTTTATTTTAGTATACCCTCTCCTTCATGCCAGTCGCTCACTTCCACGATTTCCTTCCCTCTGTTCCTCGCTGTCCCTTTCTTTCCGCCGTTGCGCTTCAGGTGCTTCTTTTTTACACATTTATATGTGATAAATAACCACATACGATCTTGACTACCACTGTATGTCTCACCACTAAAAAGTGGCTAGTAAATGCGTCAAAACAAACATTCCAAGTAGCCAGACAGCAACTGGGAAACTAAACTACAGTTTTCGTGGCCAGTAAGGGTCGTAAATTAGCCAATTTGACGAAACGTAACGACCAATGGCAAACCTACCATTGGCAGAAGCGTGGCAGAAGCCCCCACGAGCTTCCATGCTTTATGATAATCCTCTGGCATTCAGTAAAAATGTTTTCAACATATGTTAGCATTCACTCAGTAAAGGTTGTTTTTATTCGACCTCTACCAGCCATTTCAGACACGCATTAGGTTGTAGTATTGAGAAAAACGTAAAACTTTATGTGTATATTTAATGCCTTCTGTTGCACGAAACTGACAAAAACACTCATCGACTTCATAAATTGGTGCATGCAGCCTTAACTATAAAATAACGTAATTATTATACTGTTCTTTTAATTGTTGTCAGAAGCTCTTTGCGGAATAAAACATTTGCCGCAGTGCTATTTACTAAGGTATTCAGCAAGGTGGGTATTCCTTGGCGACTGGGGGAAGGGGGGCGGGGGGATCATTCATCAACTGCGCTCCGTCACCTTTTTTGAAATAATGTAATCATATCTGTTGCATATTTCACGACGTGTTCATTGAAAGTATTGAAAATTTCACGATCGTCTCTTAATTTTGGCGGCTTAAAAACCTCTCAGTTTAAAATCATGTGCTGTCATGAGCGCTTACCTTTAGTTGGTTTGTGGGGTTTAACGTCCCAAAGCGAATCAAGCTATGAGAGACACCGTAATGAAGGACTCCGGAAATTTTGACTACCAGGGGTTCTTTAACCTGCCCTACATCGCGCAGCACACGGATGCCACTCATTTTCGCCTCCATCGGCTCCCCCGTCCCGTCCCGGCTCCTCCGTCACAGTAGTAGGGCATCTTAACCACTCCATAACGGTAACGGGTCAGCGCTTAGTATTGCCATTAATCAGAGTATTGTTTGTGAACAAGTACGAGCGAAACTGCGAGCGCTTTCATCGGAATCTTGACGACGCGTCCACCTCACACCATGCATTTATTTTTAGTGGCAATACTTAACTCGCACATACTGTGCTTGAAAAGCCTTTTGATGAGACAATTGGGTCAAGATATTGACGTCAGATTCCTTGCTTTCACATTTATATGTTTCATAGCTTGGATGAGGCGAGAGTTAACCGTTTTGTGAATTTCTCCTTAATCTTCAAGATAAGACGACTGCGAAAAATTCGCATAAAAATAAAGATATTAAAATGAAGTTTTTATAGCCAAAGACAAACAAAAGCAAACATAAGCTGCAAAATATATTGCAGCTACTCGTCCATATATGACTTTTTATTCGGATACACCAGCGTTTCCTTATGGCCTGGGAAGCCCTTCTCGTACATTACGTTTCTTCTTTTGTTTATTTATTTGGCGCGTCACTGCCTTGCGTTAATTCATCCTTATTGCGTCCGTAATGAAGAAACGAACCCGGCGAGACATTGCCACGAACCTCCTTTTCTCTGTCTCCATCACTCAATTTGTTTTTTTGTCTATGTCGTACACCAGCCGGCCAATTGCTATAAGCTTCTCTTTACTACCACACTTTAATTCTTGTTCCCTTCTTTCTCGGACTGTATTTCGCTTCTTCTTCCGGCGTTTACAGACCGCACAGGGGATTTCTGGGCAGCAATTTCCTCTCGAAACTTTCTCCCGTCGTTTCTCCCCGGGGGCCGAGTCAGTCAAACTGAGAACTTCCCGCGGCATCGCCTCAGCGGAGGCGAGACGCGGCGGAATCCTGCTGGTGCCTGTGTGCACAGAGAGCTTGTCAGTAGCTGCGGACGCCAACGCTTACTGCGATGATTAACCGCGGGAAAGCGCCGCTCGGGGTCTTGGCAATAATAGCGCTGTGCCTGGGCGGATGGAAGACAAATTGTGTTCGCAAGCAAATGACAGTCGGGATGGCGATCAAATTCACTGGGTCGACAGGCAGCATGGTACTCGGAACTTGCTTTGTATTTCGGGGGCTCGAATTAGCTGGTCGCGGCTGGCTAGACAAAGTATGCTGTTACTCGTTTCGAGCGATGACTTACTCTCATCAAAAGCTATCAAAAGCGACTGCGGGACACCGACTATGGACGAATGGGAGAATAATGGTTTTGCTTTGTGAATGTGCTTTATCTTTAAAATCATGCTATCAGCTGCTCCGCACTTGCATATAGAGCTTTTTTCGATTGGCGCTTCAGCAAAATAGCCTACAGACTGTTTCTTAAGGAGCATTCTTCCGGCCGTGCAAACCGTATCGCAGCAGAATACTTTGGTGGCGCATGCGGCTGACTACGGTTGTTGTTTGTCCGACTTGGTGGCGGTTGCTAGACACGCTGAGACTCTACTATAATTTCTGCGTTCTTTCAGAGTTACACAGCGCGGTTTTACGCCTGTCCCTATGACATGGAAATGCCGTCGCCTGGCGTACGATATTTCATATACACTGTATAACGGCGAAAGGGAATAATTATAGATCGACTTTAATAAGCATGTCTTTGTTTTTGTATATTCACAGCGGTGGCCGAAGAAGCAAATTCACTTTTATTGCAACTAAGCTTGCCGACATGTTTCTGCCATCGTAGCAGAATTCGCGGTGAACTCATCGCACCTGGCAGAAGTCGATACCCTTAGGCTGGCCCCAAGGTACAAAATTTGTTTTTCAAGTGTATTTACGACGCTTAATTTGTAATAAATTTTGTCAACGCATGAGCACTCTTTTATGCCAGCCACAAAAAAAAAAATCAACTGTCTCCAAAAAATAATAATGCGGACATCATAAGTTCTTCGCGAACCATCTGTAAATTTCGCATCGTGTACAAATGTGTTAACACGTCAGAGGTTCACTATTATGCTGTACGCAAAGACTTTATAAATCATGGCATTATAAATCATGTACTGAACTCACTGTCAGTCAAGAAATTAGAAAAAGACTTTGAACGTTCGGGCTAATTCGTCCAACGCTAATTGGCAGTATTATTACCTTTAGTATATTAGGGATAAACTGGGGGCGTGTGCAGCGAATCACAGCTTTGTTATAATCCGTGCGCCTACAGACGTTAGGCCCGTAATAAGAGGTAACGCAGCTTCTAACCTAACCTAACCTAACCTATGGCTCTCAGCAAAGAATATTTGCAGGTATGCTGGAAGACAGTGCCTCGTATCCGCACACATGAAATTGCACATACGCAGTGCAAACATTACTTATATGGCGTGATGCGACGCACTTGGTTTTACCTTTTGCGAGCGCAACTGGTGCGGTTTGGTAAATGTGCTCAGTATGCGCCGACGCAGAGGCAGCGTAAAAGGGCGCAGCGTCTGTTTCGATAACAAACGACACCCTTTTGTGACAATTCCAGACATTTTGTTGCAGAATTGGGCCCTGAATGACTAATCGCGTGGTGTTGTACATAACCGCTTGTCTTAATGCGTCGACACATGACGATATATACTGCTACACACTGTATATTTTCCTGCCTCCTCATTTGCTGCTATGGGATCGTTAGGTGCCCGTGTGTTTTCGCGGAGTGATTTATCGCACTGAGCGAAAGCTGCTACCCCGACGTGGGGCAGACATGCCCGGTTGGTTGAGGAAACAACCAGACAATAAGAGTAAAGCTCCTCATTGAAGAGCACGCAATATTCGTTACTTGTCATTCTAAGAACCAACTGCAGTAAGTAGCTGTCATAGTATTTTGAAGGTTAACACGAATAGAACGAGTTCTATTCGCAAGCTGTACTGCTGTAACATGAATCAATTACAAAGATAGTTTGGTTTGCATAGCTTAACGTCTCAAAGTGACCAAGGCTATGAGGAACGCCGTAGTAACAGACTCACGATACGTCGACCATCGGTGGTTGTTTAACGCGCACTGACATCGCAAAGTACTCTAATGCTTAGTGTCGTGATGAATCAGGGCTGCAAGTGAATGAACTCTACGCTGAATGTCCAGGATGTGCACCACAGTATATTCAGAACATGTACTGAACATGCGTCGGTAATGAGCTGTCACTGTGAAGTAATTTCCAGAACTCTGCGAGCCTATGAAACTACAAAAAAAAAAAAAAGCGACAACTTAGAGTACTTATGCAATCTTTACGCGAAGTTTCAAAGTCTTCAATTTAATAATTTCGCCTTTCATATGTTTGCCAGGGCGTAATCTCGGTGCTTTAGGCTGCAGGCGGAAGTTCTCCGCTCTGATATTAGAATTCGTCATTACCACATTAACATTAGGTTTCATTTATGACACGAACAACGCAGCATGTGTTCTTGTAATTGTGTTCTTCACTCCCAAGTTTAAGAAAGGTACACCACTCCGGTATGTATATGACCCTGAACTTTCTACTGCAAATACACCTAGCACCAATACGAACCTCGTTAGTCTCTTCACAATTACTGGGATGAAAAAAAAAAAAAAGAGCCTCCAGATAAAAAACTGCCTCATGGTTCAGATTCGTGCTCTTCGGGTGAACTACATTATTTTAATTTGCAGTAATACATGTTCACAAAATATTTTTATGACGACCCGTCATCCTCATGATTGGGAAATCATGAGGATGATGAATCATGAGGTCCACTGCACACCAGATACCTCTCGCACATGACTTCAATTAACCCTGCTCCCGCTGTCGCCATGACATCCTCGCAAACTCCCTGTGGTCAGTGGTTCTGGCACAGCTCGGCTGTCCTCGCGAGTGAACAGCTTTTGTTAGTACTGGTCACCACATTCCGTTGGGCGCTTGCGTGAACAAGCATTTCACCTGCGACTGCGAGGTCTAGACAGAGCGCTCAACACGGTGTACAAAAAAAAAAAAAAAAAAAAAAGAAAACGAAAAGAGCGGTCAGCTGCCCTGCCACGGCTTGACTATCGTCACGAGTGCAGTGCTATTGTTAGGCGCTCGCCACCGCATTCCATCGGGTGCCCGCGTGAATGTGTGTATCACCTGCGACTGGGGGGTTGAGAGGGCGCGTAAAAGCTGGTGTTTACCACGTCACTGACTGTCACTCAGCTCGTAACGCTGGTCATCCTAAATGGCTTTAAGTGCTTCGCCAGGTGCCTCGTGACGCCCTCATGTCTGCGCACCACCTGAGTCCACTCGACAAACAGGAATTGGGCTGGTAACCGCGTACTTTCCCCGACTTCCCGCGCTAATCTGTTGTGCCCGTCGGCTCCTTACAGCGGTGGTGGGAGTGCAAAAAAAAATAAAAAAATATAGCAGAACAATCAGGACATTCAATGAAAAGTAAAAAGAATGAATATAATGCAGAAAAGTAGACTGTCAAACCAGCGATGCCTAAACATTTTTAAAAGATCGCTTACTAGTAAATAATCCGCCGAGCATGAAAGAGGCAATATATTTAACCTTAAATTCTACTCTTTTAATTTTATTAACGCAAAGCAACGGTGGTCTTACTTGGCTAAAACAATTCTTGAGCTCACTTTTAACTAAAGCTCTAACGTGATTTCGTATTGTGCTTTATCGCGCATATGGGTTCCATTTGTCTTGCGGGTTCTAACTTTATGCAGTATTTTTCTTATTAGGTGCATGCGGATTTATGTTCATTTCTTTTTCTAGCAAACTGTAACCAGCGATGTCTAAGAACTGCTTATAGCCTCCTGGAGCCAGGTAGTCCGGATTCTGTTTTTTTTTTTTTCCTCTACGTCACTTGCAGTTCTCATCGCACGTATGATAACTGAGGCACTTTGTCTACCAGGGACCGCTAGTCTTTCAAGCATAAGGTAAGATCTTGAATGTATATGAATATAAAGGTTAGAATGGCGTTCAGTTACCCTTGAAAGTGCATTTCGCCCAGCTGCCGTGAGCCCTGTGGCGAAAGCTACCTTTTGTCACGGTAAAATTAACTGCAGGTTCGGTTAACGAAGTTACGTTGCTTTCCCGCTGTCTAAACAAAGGAGGAAACACGCAACCATAGAGAAGCGTTGGCCTACCGTTGTAGAGGTGCACATGCGTCACGCTATTGACTTTATTCTCGCCAATTTCCAAGGCGAATGAAACGAGTTTAAAAGCTTCCCTTATGCCATGGTAAATGCCAGTAAAGTTTTACGTTTTCTGCTTCCGTCGGTAACATAAATTAAGTGTACATTTTCTACAGAAAAACGATTCCAAAGCACTGTGGAATTTACACTCCAGAAATACGAAAGCCGGAGTGATGTGCAATACGCGGTCCATCAGGTTTGCTTTCATTACCATTATCAACTAAATGCACCGTCATTATCATTGTTACTGTCATTGTCTTATCACTAATTGCAGCGTCATTGCCATCACTGCTATCATCCTGACTGTGGGTAAGAAGAATTATGATGTACGTTTGACGGTCCTGGTAAAGAATTTTATGCCTGTATGTACTTTGTTGACAGGAAACAAAGAAAAAAAAACGGCGTGGCGCAGGTGGTTAAAGCACTCGGCTGGGGATCCGAGGGAAGGAGGTTCAATTTCTGGTGGACATTGTATTCTTATTTTTCTTATGACGTCCTCAGTATGATTGACAAAGGAAATTCCGCGGCATCCCGCACTGCCACTACAAATTTCGAAACTGCTGCCTAATCGAACGTGACGTCACATTCTCTATAACGTGACGAAAGTGTGTAACAGAATTGTGGCCGATTGTATGAGCCGTTAAAGGATTTCGCCTTAAAATTTACAGTGTTTCATGGCAAATTCCAGGGCAATATGGGCCAGTCAGCAGTAAAGGAAGCAGGACTATTGAAGTAAAGCAATCTCTTCAGTCCTCTTTCCTTTGTGCTTTGCCTTTAGATGACCAAAAAATCAGTTTGCATCGCAGACCAGTCGCCTCATAGTCTGTGGAGTACCTTACTATCCAAGAACTCGACTTACGGAAGTTCCTTTCTCTTTTAGCTAACAGCACGAAACGCCAAATGTACGCGCAAGAAAAAAAAAAAAAAAAACAGTTAGTCCACGTGCAAAATTTACCTCAACCGCAATCTTACAATCTTCAGCGAATACGTCGGAAGTGACGCACAGGGTAACTCTACACTCTTCACAGCAACACAGCTAGAAACATACGTAGCCCTTTTTATGCCGCCACGCACTACAGCCGATAAACAGGCTTCTGAATAAGGTATAAAACGCACGAGGGCTTCCCGCACCAGTTTCCCACGCTACAGAAGAAAAAAAAAAAAAAAAAACAGAACAGAATAACAAAGCGGCTGTCACGCTAATCAAATCCGAAGCGACGAGTACGCCAGCCGGCAGATTGCCTTCCGACAAGGCACATCGATAAAGGCGGTAACAAGAAAACACGTCGAAAGAGACAGACCGATGTAGCGACGATACGCTATCACCCCAACGAGTTGAAGCCTCCCGCGCAGCCATGGCGATGTGGAAACGTCTGTGGAGCCGCGCAAATTATTTAGAGCAGTTGCCCAGGAGGAGGCGAGAGGAGAGGGAGAAGAATGAGAAGCAAGTAAGTGTGGGAGGGGGACAAGAGGAGGAAAGCAGGTAAAGCGCGGTTTGCGGCCGTACCACGGCGGTCGTGTCGAGGTGAAGATAAACTGGTCCCACGAGGCAATTACGCCTAATGGCAAGAGAAAGCAAGTGTCAGCGAATGTAGACAGCGGATGAGCGATGGAGGCGCGCACGGTCATGCAATAACGAGCGGAGAAGAAAAGGCGAGGTCGTTCGGCTTGGCCGCTGAAGCGTGATCGGAGAATCGCCACGTGAACCGGGGAGGGAGCAGTGAGGGGCGGAAAGGTATCTGGGGGTCGACTGCCCCGACGGCGCGCCGCCAGCGCACCGGGTTTGACTCTACTTTCTTCATATTGTTCCTTTTGTTCTGGTTCCCGGGCTTCGATACTCTGAGTAATTGAGTTATAACGGGATGAAAACTGGAGGCGTGGGCTGGCGCGGGCCTTCTTGCGGCGTGCGTTACTGAACACGTGTTTTAGAGATGTCGGCTTTTATATATATATATTTGTTTTGCGTGGATCGTGGCTTTCGTATCTGCCAACATGGGTGTGCCCACCAGACGTATCGGGCCGCATCTTTAGATGTTTCGGATCGTGGTTGCACGTTTCCGTCTATTCTGGAAGAAGGTAGTGGAAATGAAGGGGGTGATTTGTTATGACGTGAGAGGGATAATAAACTTCCTCATTTTGGTCTGCGTTCATGATTTAGCCATCGTTAAGCTGGGATTATCTCTTGGTAGGTTTTTATCATTGCGATGTGCGTAGACTCACTTTGTTGCATGTTCGAGTGAGGACAACCTATTGTATATTTGCCCCATACCCACGACCGAAGTCACGGGCTCACTTTGCATAGTTATTTTCAGACGTAGCCAGGTTGAAAATGCATTGTTCAAACGGCATCAACAGATCGAAATATTGACACACAACAAACGTTGTGGAAGTGCTCTGTTTTATATAATGTCACGTCATGCCACATGCAGAGGTGTCTCTATATACTGAATCAGTATGAATTGACATAAATGAAGCTTTAGCAAATCAAATATAATTCCAGAATCGCGTCAAATGAAGTCTCTTTTTGTTTTCTCTGCACTTGTAGCGCGAGCCTCTAGGCTAGCTTTACGGGAAAATGTGATTGCCGGGAGCCATTGTTTCCCGACGGTGTCCTATTACATGGGCATCTTACTGGTGTTCATAAGAGCCAGGCGCTCTAAAACACTGTTCAGCTAATTAAACCGAATTCGGATTAATACATTTAGCCTTCATAACCTATCTGAAGGAGATAGACTCCAGCCAATATATCCGGTCGAGAAAGAAGAGTGATAACAGGAGAAACGCTGCAACGGAGGGGATATGCAAACGTTTGTTCTCGGTTCCAGCGTATGAAGAAAAAGTAGTTACGCTAATAATTATGAATGTTCTTCGTCGGAACGGTATTTGCGCCTTTTCATCAATACTCAAGATACCAAACAGCATTCGTGTTTATCCAAATCGTATTGCGGTCCATTATCTACCCTTTTTGTTTAATACAGGTGTAGGAAAAACGGTCAGAAGAAAACCCATGCTTCCTGCTTTGCTCGTTTAAGTAGCATGGAGTAACTGAATAAGGTCGACTCACGCATCGAAAGGATGCCATGTAAGCCGCCTTCGTTTAATTGGAAAAAATGAATATTCTAACCTCCATAAGCTCTTTGACTAAGTCCGCTCTGATGTCAACCAAGACTATTGCCTCAGACGCCTAATCTACCCTAGTCGAAAACGCAAATAAATTCGCATTTGTTAGTTTGTATGGAAGCACATACATCTCCGGTGATGCTACAAAAAGGCTAAATAATGGTCTTGGTCACCAAATGGTAATCATCAACTGCCAATCAATAGATAGCTGAATTTATTTATTATAAACTATATATGTATTATAATATACATAACCCCACGTCTTATGCAGGACACCTGAAGAGTGATCGTTGGGATAAATGAAACGAACGGAAATAAGCAGGTTGTGCGCATGCATAAAGAAGCTGGTGCATTCAGTAACTTCGATTTTACAATTGTAGTAAACATGTATTATTCGTTTTTGCGTCTACTCTGTGTCGAAATGTTACGTTAACCTGCTCATTCGTTCGTATTGCATATTCGTGAATGAACGGCCTCCTTCCTCTTCACGTTTTACTGTTTTCGCAAACCACCATTCAAGGGACGATAGTAACCTGCCCGCTAAGTCGGAATCATGCTCTACACTAAACTCGGGAACCACTTTATGTAGCAAGGAGCGAAAGTTACAGAGTCGAAGCGCACCCTTTGACTTTCGCTCTGCAGCAGGATACAGTCCCTTCGAATCTTTCGCTACTCCTTTCTGCAGTATTAAACAATGTCGAAGTTATTACCGTTGTCAGTGCTTAGCGATTGTGCCACAAATCTACCCGGTACCGCATAGTGTTTCAAGGTTTATATAAAACGTCGTGCGCATACCTATGGCTGCGCCGCATCTCGGCTATTGCGCGAAGCGCAAGCGGAGCGTGTCTGCTCTCGCCAGTTACTGAACGCTTTCGCAATGCGCTTGCGCTTTGAACACGTACGTCGCTCGCGTTATGGATATAGGGAGTACATTTAGGCGTAATACGCCCCTAGAAAACTGTTAATTCAACATCAAGGGATAACTGAAACCGAAACGGTAATTGAGGTCGATATGCCTGAACTGCTTGATGTAGCAACACCGAGGAAAGCCAGCCCCAGTAGCTTCGGCTGCATAGCCATAGCGTTAGCCAGTTTAACAAAGTGTCGTTGGAAGGCGGGCGGCAGAGAGGGAATATAAGTTCGCAACAAGCTCTTGGCGCCGGCTGTGTCGCAACGCGGTCCCCTATAACGCTGAAACCCAAATGTTTCCTCCGCTTCACCATTGCGCCATCACCGGGCCATCGGGAATCCCTTGTGTGTGTCCGGGCTTACTTTTACCGGCTTCTGCCGCACGCAGCAGGTAAAAACTACTGACGTCTTGTAAGCGCTAGGGGTGAGGAAAGAGAGAAACAAGGAGAGAGGGAACGGGAAAACGGAGAAGAAATGGCTGCGAAACTTTGTGCCCCGCTCGGATTAGCGGAGCGGAGCGTGCCAGAGAAAAGCGTCCCAAAAAGAGAGTAATCCACACTGAAGGGGATTAACCCGCCGGGTCGGCGGGTTGTCGCATCCCTTTCTCCACGACTGCATGCACAAGCGCACTCGCCGCCTAACGGTCGCTTCTGTGCGCGACAAAAAAATTCAGAACCCGCTCGCTCGAACGACGGGCTCATTGTACAGGAGGCAGGCGAGCGCGTGCGTGCGTGCTAGTACTAATGCTTGCAGCGAGTACGGGAGGGAGGGGAGCGGAAGAGAAAGTATTTGGGATGCCAAGCGGACTTTCCGCCATCACTGCGCCATTTTCACTAACTGGCCTTCCATCGCCATCGCTACTGGCTTGCAGTGGTGCATTCTGGTCTCGTAATGCGCCCGGTGACTGCAAGAGTTTGGCCGGGTCGAGGCCCGCCTATTTTCGACAGCTCGAATGTCGAGGCTCTGCTATACACGGTGCCATGACAAGCTTTAGCGAATGCGGATGGCCATGTGGTAATTTGGGCCCGCTTGCTTTATAGCGTTGAGCCCAGGCCGCATGGCCGCATACGTCGAACCGCGCTACCCTCTTTCACGGGATTGGCGCGCTAAGTGAACGCTTTATTTCGCGCAGTTTACCTCGTGCGCTGCTGTCGCTGTATAAGAGAAAGAGAGAGAAAGAGAGAGAAATAAAATGACATTTGGAACAAGCTTGTTACGTTACGCGGCAAGTGAGTTTGCACCGTTGAAGCGACTCTGTGGCAGAATCCCACAGTGTGCAGGCGCGTAGAGCTCGCTTTGGAGTTTGAACTAAGCCAGTCCGTGGAGATTTAATCGCTGCTAACTGTCGCTTTCGTAGGCTGAAAAGGGGTTATTACAGAACCTGAACTCAATGGATAGAATTTTTCGGCCGCAATGTGCGTGAGAACGGCTTCAGTGTGCAAACATAAACTGGGAGGCTTTTTTTTTTTTTTTTTTTGTAAAAGCGATCACTGTTTCTATCCTACGAAAAGTTGAACAAAGCTGATACTTTAGCGAGTCTTTTGAATATAACAACTCCCGCCATCACAACAATGCGCCCAAAAAGTCCAAGCTGTTGCGCGTGTGATAAGCGTTGGTCAAAACGAATTATATCATACTTTCTTTTTTCTTTCCTTATAGCCCTCATAGCCCACGCTTGTGTGCAGCAACGCCGTTAGCTTGAACCAAAATAGTTTTATTGCCAAAGTATGTGGCAATTTGTTATAGTGCAGTTATAGGAGGTGATGCTTTAAAAAGTGCTGTAAATTGCCATTTTGGTCTTCAGGGGAGACGTTTCATTTCTAGCTTCACACTAACACGTTGCTGGTCAAGCCATGGCTTGAAGAAAAGTGCATTTTTGTTCCGAGGTCTGCAAACAACTGAACACATATATTCTGAGTGATGGCGTGCTGTTTTCCTATGGACCATCCACTAACAAACTTTAAAAAGATGTCTGGTTGCCAACCACAGGGAATCGCAAGACGGTGCGGGCAGGGCAATTTATTTTACATCAGTCCAAACTAACCCATGCCAATCCAGGGAATCCGGTTATCACAATTTTCTAATAAGGAAAGCGTGCCCCTGGTTATGATTATGCTGCTGGAACAGCACAGTCTGTGGAAGGTTTCAGCAGCATTACGAAATGCGGACATCGATGTTCGCCCAAGTAGATAACGCTCTATTGAAATCATGATTAAAGTAATAGCACTCAAGATACCTTTCCGCGGGAAATCCGGCGTCTGCAATTTCGGAATTGTGGGCAAAACACTGCATGCGTGCCACCATCAGGAAGGTGGCAGGCGACATTTCCGAGCACTTATTCGTCCATGCTTTGTGTGACGTAACGATACCACATGCAGTCACAGAGTCGGGAGAAGCTACCAGCTCGGGTTCCTCATTTAGATGACAGGGTGGCATAGGAACCAACCTTCCAGGGCTCCTAAATGCCGAGGCAGGCAAACTACGCTACAGGCTATGCAAACACGTTCGCATGACTCGGTTAACAAGGCTTCACTTACGATCGGTAGCTGGATAATGTGGTTGCTTATGACGTTTTGCTAAGAAGAATATATGAGGTATTATCTATTGGGGCACAAGTTAAGATATTGAAAAACAAACGAGCAGAAATTATACGCAAGCGAACGAGGAACCGCAAGTGGAGCCATTAAAGCTACCGTATCATAACCATTGAAGGCCGAGATTGACCTCGCCCCATCATTTTTATGTGATGTGCTCAAGAGCTAAAGGGAACCACAAAGGCGGATTTTCAAAGGGGATGACCTTGCGAACTTAAAACGGTTTTAATCAGCACGCTCCACCAAGTGGTGGTTGAAGTGTTTTTAACATATCAGTACAGTGTCTGCCAAGCAAGCAATAAAGAAAGAAAAGCCTTCATGGCCTGTGGTTAGTGCACTCATCTGGAAATGCGAAGGTCGTGGTTTTGATTTCCGACTGACTTAAGTAAACCGAAGATTCATCTGAGCTCAGATATTTATTCGACACGGCACCTTTAGCGCTATTACTTTTAATAAAAAAAGATGGAACGCGGGATCGTTACAGTCATCGTTAAAGGCCTGCAGCGGTAGCTTACTAGCCGTGACATTTTACCCCAGAGCACAAGCTCGCTGAATCGAGTCCCGACCCGAGTCGTCCTATTTTGATGGAAGCCAAATAAAATAACAACACCCTCCCCTACAGTGAGTCTCATAGCCCACTTGTGCTTCGAGACGTTAAATTTCCCCTACCATACTATACTTTTCGTAAAAGGTTTATCACACCAGGTAAACACTACTTTTCTCCCATCAAAACCAAAATGCCATTTTTTTTCTGCTTAGCTCAATAAAATGTCATCCCAAAACTAAGCATCCCCAGACAAAGCGAACAACACACGCGAGCAAACAAAAGACGAGATTAAGGTTTTCCTTCCATCTTTCGATCCTAAGAGCCTAATCGTAGTTCGGTTCCTGGAGTTCTTTGCAACATCGCCGCATCGCTGCTAACGGCGATCTCCGGCATTAAAATGGGCGACAAGAGTTTCTCTTGCGCATCTTCCAGCATCCTTTTCCACCTTCGTGGCCGCTTCGCGTGAACGCACAAGGAATCCGCTCAAGTGCTCAGACGAAGCAAGCGACGCGCACCGGTGCCTTTTCTGACAAGGCACGTCGCGCCAAGCGTCAAGCGTTCGCAGGGTTGCGCCTCCTTCGGTGCATCGACCTGTTTTGTAGAGTGCTGGGATGGAACAGCGGCGGCAGCAGCAACATTTCCGAGTCGACACCGCACAGCACAAGATTTCTTTGTCTAGTTCTTGCTCTAGTTCGCTCCTGTGTTCTGCGCCGAGTTTCGAATCCTGCTCAGGAGAGAAATCAAAGACGGCGATGCCTACAAAAAAAAAAAAAAAAAAAAAAAAAAAAAAAAAAAAAAGAAAAAGAAACCTTGCAAGCTGTGCTTGGGATACTGTCTCTTCCTCACTCTAAACACTCACCGCTGCGCGACGCAGTCAGTAAAGAGGAGTTGTGGCGAATACACAGAGCGACAACTAGAAAGTAACTCCGGACAGGAACACAAAGCAGCAGTACCATTCTGCGTTCTTGAAAGATGACGCTGTTTTTTAGATGAGCCGAAGATGCGATAGATCCCTATATTATAAAAACCCCTTCCAGCTTGCCGGTGCACCTCTCAGTCATCTCTTCTCGTCATGAGCTTTGGTTCGTATTTTTCGAAACAGAAAGAAGTGAAGATGGTACGCAGAAAAGACAGAAAATTGATGCGGCACTCGTGCAACCGAAAGATGAATTCTTTCTCGGAGAGTGTATACGTTACGCTCGCATAAAGTGTACCGTCTTTTCAAGTCCTGCCCACTGCGCTACGCTCGCGAAGAACAGGAGCGATTTTGATGGGCGTCGGTTCACTCTATCTCTGCGTCTGCGCCTTTCCGTATGCAGCGGTGTATTGCTTCTTGCATCAGTATTGAATTTCGTGTTTCGTTAAAAAGCGCTGGAGTACGCTTTCTCCGTTTCTCCCCTTTCCTTTATAGTTTTTAAACTCAGCAGCTCAGAAAATATGGACGCAGCAACAATGGATCGAATTCTCAAATAGACAGAGGAAAAAAAAAAAAAAAAACTGATGCTGTCTACAAGAATATGTTTCCCCTGGATCAGTGAATAATTTTCGAGATTTTTTTTTCTTCCCCCTTCCTTCCCGTTCGGTCTAAGCCACTCGATTTTCAGCGCTCGGTGAAAGGTGGTTGCTACAGAACGGCCACGGTGCGGCGAAGTTCTTCGGGGCAATGTACGGAACGTTGAAACTCGATCTGAATATGCTAGCTGCCTAGGTAGGACGGAGCAATGGCCTCGCGAATTGTGGAAGCAGAGCTTCGATGAAGTGTGTCAAGTTGGTTTCACCTGCGGTATGAGCTTGCTCCCTTGTGTCATCTCAAATGCAGAATGCTCGCATATAAAAGTGAGGTCGCTGACATCGCACCAGCTGCATAATGAGCGCACCTTTTTCACTCGTTGTCACTGCACAGGTAGCTATGTGCAATCTTACCTCTGCGTGTCTCTCTTGTGCCCAACGCCTGCATAATTTCGAATTTATTTCGTTGAAGACAGGGCTTTCAAGCAATTCACGCTGCTCATTCCAATATAATAAGTGCACAGAGCTAAAATTTCGAGGTTCCTTGCTCTTCCTAGCAGGTGCTTCATATGTCAAAGTTGGCATTCTGCCTATCTGCTTTCCTACTCCAGTACATCTGATCGCACGCACGCACGCACGCACGCACGCACGCACGCACGCACGCACGCACGCGCGCACACACACACACACACACACACACACACACACACACACACACACACACACACACACACACACACACACACACACACACACACACATACACACACACACACACACACACACACACACACACACACACACGCACACACACACACACACACACGCACACACACACACACACACACACACACACACGCACGCACGCACACACGCACGCTCACTCACTCACTCACTCACTCACTCACTCACTCACTCACTCACTCACTCACTCACTCACTCACTCACTCACTCACTCACTCACTCACTCACTCACTCACTCACTCACTCACTCACTCACTAGCAGTAGTGGCCTGATCAACAGACGAGTGATGATGGTTCCTACTCTGACCGCCGCCGCTCTCATCGAAAAGAGCAAGGGGAAAGAAGGTAGCGGGGTGTGTCCGGCCAGCAACCGCAGACGTATTCGGCTTCGCCGCGGTAGTCGGCACACGCTCCGCAAATTCAATAGTAATGGACGCTGCGGTAAGAACGGTAGGCAGCTCTATGGTCGGCGAATCGAAATGCCGCGCAGCCGCCACATTGACAAGAGCTCCCTCACGCACGCACACTGGCCCACGATGGCCTACGTAAAAGCGGGAACGCGCGCCGCCAGGCAGGACTGCGCCGGGAAGCGGCAGGAGACAAGTGCCCGTGTATCCGAATATTGCATGAGACCAGGAAAAGGAGGGGTGGCCCTGGAGCGCGCGCTTTTTCTCCTTGTCTCCTAAGCCTGGCGGCAAAACAGTAGAAGGAAGCCGGGCATTACTACATGCCGCCCAGCTACACATTGGCATCAGTGAAGCACCGCCAACGGTGAACGACTGCTCTTTGATCTGCATCACCATCTTTTTCTTGCCTTCTCGTTTTGTATTCCGGTAGGAGGCCGAGTTTCTTCTTCTTGAAGAGCGGGCGTAACGGTATCGCGTTGCAAACACAATACGTCTTCGACTGTTCTGCTTCTAGGGACTACCTACTTACCCAAATCCGCCTTGTTCTCTCTCTCTAGCGCGAAAAAAGAGAAAAGATAGAAAGGACTGTGGAGCTTAAGGCGAAAAAGAGTGCCACCGCGCATAGAGTGTCGCACTTATTCGTATTCGAGGTTGCGAATACGGAGCAGGCATGCCGTGATTCTTAGTCCTCTGAGTGCTGAGAACAGGGGCCCTTTCTCGTTCGTACACACCAATTCAGCTACTTTCTGCTTGGAATAAAAGTATTCAACTTCCATATTTCTATCTTGAGGTGTGTTTGCAGACCTGCGGCTTCCTTACGAGAGAAAACGATGCTTTGTAAAAGGATTACATGACATATCTTCCGAACACTGTTGCTTCTTTTTTCTTCAGCGCTGAGTGATCTTGGATAGTGCTGGCGATGAATAAATTATCCGAAGCTCATAAATAAGTCTATTTTGATCGGTCATCGAGCGTGCTACGTGTCGGAGAAAGAAGAATTGTTTTTTTCTTCCCATCGGTGTTCTTGTTTGGACGCTAAAAATGTAGAAAAGCTGATAGGCATCGAGGTGGCCAGTTGAAAAGGAATGGTACCTGCGGTTTTACCTATAGATCTACTGCAAGATGACGTTTCTTCTTAAGTCTTGCGGTGGAGACGTGGGAGCTTGTTTGCTCGTTTGATCGCTCACTCACTCACTCACTCACTCACTCACTCACTCACTCACTCACTCACTCACTCACTCACTCACTCACTCACTCACTCACTCACTCACTCACTCACTCACTCACTCACCCACTCACTCACTCACTCACTCACTCACTCACTCACTAACTCACTCACTCACTAACTCACTCACTCACTCACTCACTCACTCACTCACTCACTCACTCACTCACTCACTCACTCACTCACTCACTCACTCACTCACTCACTCACTCACTCACTCACTCACTCACTCACTCACTCACTCACTCACTCACTCACTCACTCACTCACTGTGCTAGAAACTTGTACAAATATGGTCTTCTTCCAAGGTCTCCCAAGAGACCCTCTGTATTCAAACAAATCGACCCAAGAGCCGAGATCCGCGCTCAATGAGAGCACTTCGAAAGTGATATGCTCAACGGTCTTATCTCTAAATGCAGCTGTGGCTGCATTTCTTTCTCGCATTTAAGTTTCTTCTCCTCTTACTTTGCATCATGCTGTTTATTTTGCTTCGTAGAAAATCGAATCGTCTTCCCATACTGGTAAGCCTATTGGTCATGTGAAAAAGTGAAGAGAGCAACGGAATTGGCGAAAATGCATGCCAGCGCTTTCTGATGATGAAACTTCTGTTTCGAGATATGAATAGACTGCTGCACTTATTATGCTTTTTTGCTCGCCCGAGTAAATCTCTCAGATGGGTGTTTTTAAATATAAGCCCAGTGACCAAAGTTTGCATGGTCTCTGCTCACTTGCGCACGACTTTACTCCCTTGTGCACTGCGCGGTGAACAGAAGTGCCTGCTGCAAGTATCACGCCGCAACATTTTTTTTTTATTTCTAGCAATAAAAAAGACATAGAGTGGGCCTATCTGATGCTTTCTCTTCCAAGCCATTTTTGTTTTCCTGCCGTGTAGTCTGAGTCTCCTTGGGACGTTATATCGTACAACCTAACCAATCGACTACACGCCGCATGGACAAGACACAACATAGAAAGCCTGTCATTACAATATCGGAACCGTCCTGAAATCGCGAGGTCGATGTTAACCACTTCCTTTCGTAAACTCCCGACACTCGGTACGGAACCTAAAAACTGAAGCGCTTCGGTACGAAAAAGGAATAGACCGAGAACAAGGCAAGCAATCGATGGAAAATATTGAGGGAATCAATTTCATTGGTGCGGGGGATATGCGAGAGCATGCGCCTTTTGTACTCAGCTTATGTAATAATGAAAACATACTCAGGCGAAAGCCTTTATTTATTTATTTATTTATTTATTTATTTATTTATTTATTTATTTATTTATTTATTTATTTATTTATTTATTTATTTGTTTATTTATTTATTTATTTATTTATTTATTTATTTATTTATTTATTTATTTATTTATTTATTTATTTATTTATTTATTTATTTATTTATTTATTTATTTATTTATTTGATCATACTGCAAGCCTAGTGAATGGTCCTGGCAGGAGGGGCAACAATTCCAAATAAAAACACAAAAGCCTAAAGTGCAAAAACATGAACATAAAATTTACACAAGTACAAGCAAGATGTAGAAAAACAGCAAATCAGTGCACGGCCTGTTCTAAAGAATCAAAGTCCTGAAGTGATGATAATGGCAAGTTATTTCATTCGGTTATGGTGCGAGGGAAAAATAAAAATTGAAGATGTTAGTTCTAGCAAAGTAAGGTGTTAGTAATTCGGTGTGCCTATTTCTTGTTGCCCTAGACGATGCCGGTTTAAGATAGAAATCAGGAGCAATTGATAATTTACTATTTTTTAGTAGAAAGAGGAATTTTAGCCTTTGTATTCTGCGCCGAGATTCAAGGGACTGTGTGTTATGTTTAAGTATTAGGGTAGATGGTGAATCAGTGCTGCGATATTTAGAGAATATAAACCGAGCAGCCTTGAGTTGAATTCTTTGATTCAACGTCGCCACATAAGAGTAGCGTGCAAACACAAAACAAGTCTCTGAGAATGCTAACATAGCGCTGTGGGCAATGTTGTGGAACAACCACCAACCAGTGCAAAGCAGAAGAATGAAGCATAAGGCAACATGCCTAGGCGGGGTCCGCTGTGCCCACTGAAGCTGAATTCTGGCTGTTGGTCTTTTAAACGGGGGTCCGGAACGGTCGCTTGGAGCGGAGGCGGTGCATGCACAAGGTAGTCATCTCGCCAGATAACGAAATCCCCGGCATCTGGTACCACATGATCCTGAAGGCAAGCGCCGATTGATGTGGCATCTTTAGTGTCCATTTTCGAGAAGTGTCACAATTCTTCGAGAGATTCTTTAGGATACCGCGATATTATGGCGCCATCACCCGGTGACGACATCGGCCTTGTGCGGACGTGACGTCTTTACAGGACGTGACGTCATGACGTCACATCTGGTTATGACGTCACGTCACGCATATACGAAGGTGACGCAGCCAGGGGTCCGATTCAAACATCCGTGCTGCGCCTTTCACTTGGCGCTTCCTCGAACGCCGCATCACACAGCATAAGAAGCAGACGCAGTTAAGCAAGGATCAACGGTGTTTCAAACAAACGTCATCGCACTTTATGGTTCAAAGTGCAGAAAAATCCTTTCTTAAGTTATATCCTCGTCATTTCCCACATACAAGTCTTAGGTTATATCCATGTCTTTCGTTACACCCAACTGCTTCGTTATATTCCAATCTTTCGCCTCTCCTGCTGCTTCCCTCAGTTTTTTTTTTTGTTTTACCTGTCAACCGTGGCACGTTGTATGTGGTCTTCCGTGTACTGACCGTGTGGATGACAGATCACATGTTATTCTTGCTACCTGCTAGGTGGCAAAGGATCTAGATGCAAGGTGGCCAATTTTATTTTTCATGAAACACCCAGTACGTTCGCGTTACAAAAGTACAGCCTAAAAGCCCTACGCTCCACCTGCCCCAGTATAGCCGCGGATACATTGAAGAAAGTGCGAACATTGGATGTCTTATATTTCGCGTAAAATACAGCACACATAGGCAGCCAGCTGCAGCCACAAAGCAAAGTAACAAGTCGCTTGCGGAGATGGAATGGTAAGAAGAAAATGTTCGACAGAGGCAGGCCGGTTTAGGAAGTGGAGAAGAGAAAGGAGAGGAAGGGGAATCTGTTAGGTGATGGGGCAAGGAGAATGTGGAAATGATGTCGTAGTTTCAGTAGAGTTTTGCGCCATGCTTTTAGTCTGTTCTGAAGACGGACGATGCGTTTTGTGTGGCCGGACAGCTAGACCCTCGTAACAAGCGCTTCCAGCATGGCCCGTAGGCGACAAGACGAGGAATCGATGGCTCGGCGGACAGATTCAAAAGAACGCCGAGTGCACTAAAAGCGTCCCTTGCACTTCCTTTTAACCTCCCGCACTCTCCCTACCCTCTCTTGTCTCCCTTGCGCTCTCGAACAGAGATGCACTTTTCTATCAGCTGTTAGTGCCTATTACGCGTCTTTTCTCATTTTATCTTTTTATTTCTAGACATTGTTAATAAGCTGTAGATAACTTTTTAAATATTTGTGGCGCTTATTTTAATATAAAAAATAGCCATTATTTATGCAATGGATTGATCTCACAGTGATCAGTCTGCTCAACAACAATCGATAGTTTTCATGCGATCCCAACGGCGTCCTTATGCACATGCTTATTCATAGAAGGCTTCATAATTATGGTAGGCTGGAGGCAAAACGTAAACGACTGCGTTCCTAGTGAAAAGACAATGCGCACAACACTATGTAGGGCATATTTCCACCTTGACCAAAAGAACGTGCAGCCCGCCAACAGCGCGCTGTGTTGACAATCGATGGGGCGACATTAACCTATATAAATATTAAATGGCCCCATAGGCCACCCGGCAAATAAGGTGCAACACTGTTGTCATCGGTGCCTCGGAGCTCTGAAATATTAATTTTTCTCTGTTGTCGGTACACCGGGAGCTGGAGTGCTAGATCGCAGGCCCGTGAGTGCATTCTGATCAATTGTAAGTGAGGCAACTACGGCTGGTGTGCCGATGAAATTATTTTTTTGGTCCATGTCAACTGAAAAATTTGTCACTTTATTTGCGTACAGATTTGTCAGAAACACAGCAAAATGAGGCAAAAATATTCTTTCTGGAGGTCGCTTGCAGAACTAAGCAGAAATTTGAGAGATATCAGCGATATTGATAATTGTTTGATTGATTGATTGATTGATTGATTGATTGATTGATTGATTGATTGATTGGTTGATTCATTCATTCATCCTTAATCATTTCATTCTGAGCCACGGGGCCCCTCGTGAACTTCTAAGTGATCGAGGCAACTCCTTCCTCTCCGAGGTTGTCGAAGCGCTCGTACGCGAATGTCAGACCATCCACCGGACAGCCAGCACGTACCACACTCAAACCAACGACCTCACAGAGCGCTTCAAATGCACACTGGGTGACATGATATCCAAGTACATCACCTCTGACCACTCCGATTGGGACAAGATTCTCCCATTTATAACCCATCATACAACACCGCTGTTAAAGCAACTGCCGGATTCTCGCCATTTTTTCTGCTGCATGGGCGTGAACCTTCGTCCTTCGTCTTCAGTCGACATCATCCTCCCCTACCGTCCTGATATCACAGAGTATACATCACTTTCAGTAGCTGCCAGGCACGCTGAAGAGTGTCGCAAGTTGGCTCGATTGCTTGCTTCGGACGAGCAAGCCCAGAAGAAAGCGCACAGCGACAGCAGCCACTCTGTCGACCAATTCTCTCCCAGTGCTCACGTATGGCTCTGGGTCCCATCGACACCACCAGGTCTGACCAGCAAGTTTACTGCCAAGTACCACGGACCCTATCTAGTGCTCCAACAGACTTCTCCCGTCAATTACCTAGTCGAACCGCTAGCTGCTTCCACCGACCATCGCCGCCATGGGCGTGAGATCGTTCACGTCGACCGTTTGAAGCCTTATAGCGATCCCGCTATCCTTTAGTCTCCTTGAGTCGCCAGGATGGCTCCTCTTTTCTGCGGGGTCCAGATTGTAAAGAAGTTCCGATCAAGCGGACAGATTGCCGAGAAAGAGGAAGTGCTTTTGCAGACTAGCTGTCTACAAGTTAAGCCACCACCGCTCCGGTCTTGCTCGCTACCAGTGCCTGGATCCCGCTTAACAATTAATTAATTAATTCATTCATTCACTGAAAGATTACTTTGTTAAAAATTTTTCGTGCGTACGCATGCACGCTTGCATGTTGGTTGAATGGTTGAGATGGTAGAGTGACCTACTGGGATGTATGCGGTCGATGGTCCAATTTCTGGCCGTGTTAGTGCTGACTTATATATTACTAAAATTGTACTTTGGTTCATAACGCCCTGATTTCGACAGATGGCACTCGATCTTGGCTGAAGCTTCATTCGCAACATAATGATTTGGAATTTCTCACTTGAACTTTTTAATACCAGACAAAAAAAAAATGGCTCTTTACCCTATCGCTTCAAAACATCCAGTATATATCTTAATTAGAAAATAAAATTTTCCGAGGCAAGTCCCGAAAGATAAAACTTTCGCACCTTTTTGGGTTGCAGGCATGACACTGCGGTTAAGAGCTCCCCGGGCACTCATCCTTTTGACACTTTTGAAAATGTGTGAGTGAAAAACCTTAGGAGCGGATCAATTATTTACATGAATCTTCTCCAATATTAAGGCTTTGCCTACACGAAAAAAAAAAACAAAAACAAAAACTCGGGAATGAACCAAAGCATGATGTCTCTATTTCAAGGACTTAAATCGGAAATACCGGTCGGACCTTCACTGTGATCGTTACTCCACAAGCATACTTTTCTGTGGTTGAATGCTGTAAAGTAAAGTAGGCAAGTATTGAATTCGGTGGCTGAGTTTAAGAAAGAAACATTCTTTATCTTTTACGTACCTGAAGCGAAATGCCTGAAGAGTAAGCTGCTTGGTTCGTCGAAAAAAAGCTGGTTAGTTGGCGCTTTTAAGAAAAGGACAACATTGTCCAGAGCACATTTCCGCGCTGCTGAAACGTTTCCCACTTCGAACTGGCGATAGACTGGATCTTGCCTTATCATCTCTTTTCTGGCTGCCCTGCTTACCTCATGAAGCAGACCAACTGCCCCGGACTGGCGGTGGCCCTGGATTGTTACCCTAGATCGAGATGGATTCTCCCTTAGCTGCAAAGCTTACGAGAAGGTTTCATAGCTTTCTTTGCTGGCTGTATGCCTGAGGTTTGTTGTTGCTTCCTATTTATAAACCTGTGTCATTGTTAATAATGTAGTTGACTTTTTTAGCCATGTAGGGCAATACCAGTAATGACATTTTTTTCTTCCTGACACTCTAATAACTTCAAATACATCAAAAATGGTTTCTCTAGACCATTGCATAACTTCCGGATGCACGACAGATGCGCAATTGTTAGACACTTATATTTGTCCACATAGTGAAATGTTGCTTCTTTACAAAATGGCGACACTGAATAACAGCGCAAGGCAAGCCCTTCGATACTTTGTCGCAATGCTGCCTATAGCCTGCGGTAATCTGTCATCATGTTGTTTTTTATTATGCGGATTTGTAGCTTCGCTCTTTCTCATCTATACTGTTTTGTCACCTTGTGTTTCTTCTCATGATATTTTTCAGCTGCATCGTTTTTTTATGAGGTGTTTTTTCGCGATGCCCACAGCTTAACGTTCTGCCGATGTGCAACATAAAAGCGTTCCAAAAATTTATCGCGCTCGCAAGTTTTGGTCAATAACTGCATTAGCTGCAATGTACTATTAAGAGAAACGCAGAAGCAACCACAGCCGTTTGTCTGGTTCTTGTATGTGTTCACGAGTCAAATGTCTCATTTGTGCGTCGTTGCCTTAAAAAAAAACACACATTTTATTCCGCTCTTTCTTGAATTTGTGTCTTCGGTGCTTGAATGGTGTCATCATATGATTTCTACGGGTGTTGTAAACAAGTTAACATGTCAAGAGGCATCTTACACCCTGGCAACTTTCTATACTTAACTCGCCGTGCTTTTTTTCGGTAGGCTACGACACTTGCGATTCACGTCTTATATGATGAATATCATGAGGTGGTCTTGAAATTTTTGCCTCCCTAAAGAATAACGCGTTGTTCACAGCCATTCTTTACTTTGTAAAGCGAGTGTTGGGATCTGATAATTTCGGGTCACGAAAGGAGTGAAAAGAGCAGCGCTCACCAGGAACCCGTGTAGAATTGAAAAGCACTTTGTAATTCGTTATATACTACAAAATATAATTTTAAATATTTTCCTGCGTCATATAGCTGCCGAACAGTATACGGCAACAATCTAGCCTAGTCAGTGTTGCATAAAGCATGAAGCATCAATATATTTATCAAGCATATAGTGAAAATTCGTTATCACTGCTCTTTCGAGATATTTCGGAGGTTCTCTCAATATAATTGACTTTTTTCATGCTGAACTTTTAAAATGCATTCCTTACGTTGAAACGGGACGTTCAATATACCGAAGGTAAATAAGAAAAAAGCTGCTTCAATGCAGGTTACAATGGAAGAAAGATTCTAGAGAGTATCTTCAATTCATTGCCGTAATTTCACCTACGACACGTCATACTGTTGGCCTTGTGACACTGGCCAGAGAAGTTGTCAAGTCCTCAAAGTGACCTCTCTGTAGCGCGTCCGGGAACAGAAAGCTATCATTTATTCATTAAGAAAAACCTAAATCGCCTACAAAACCAGCCCGTCTAGTAAATACAGTATAGCAGCAGCATCGTCATTCTCCGTGTGTTCCTTTGTTGTCCTTGTTTCTTCTGTGCTGTATATTTTACCAGTGTTAACCGTTAAACTATTAAACCTACGAACCTTGCCAACAGTTGCTGCCAATAGGTGCCAAAACGGGCTCAGTCGAGTCCGCGCTCGCGAAGTTTCCGTTGGAGCGTCATTAGGAGAAGTGCTCTTTTCAGGGACGTGGTGCACAGTTGGGTATAACGAATGCTCCATTAACGGCAGATAGATTATAGCTGACAAAACTACTATACTTTTGCAGGTTTTCGAAAGAATTTTTGAACAGTTCGATGTAAAAATACTTCGATATTACCGATATCAACTGTATACCATATTAAGTGTTAGGGTGCTCGTCTACTGAACCCAAGGATGCGGGCCGGCTGCAGCGGCAGCTTTTCGTTAGAGGCATGGCGCGCGTGTAGTGTGTGATATCAGTGCTCGTTAAACAACTCCAGGTGGCCCATATTCCCTACGTCATCCGCTACGGCGTATCTCCAAACCTGAGTGGGTCGGTCGGTCGGTCAGTCAGTCGGTCGGTCGTTCGTTCGTTCGTTCGTTCGTTCGTTCGTTCGTTCGTTCGTTCGTTCGTTCGGTCGGTCGGTCGGTCGGTCGGTCGGTCGGTCGGTCGGTCGGTCGGTCGGTCGGTCGGTCGGTCGGTCGGTCGGTCGGTCGGTCGGTCGGTCGGTCGGTCGGTCGGTCGGTCGGTCGGTCGGTCGGTCGGTCGGTCGGTCGGTCGGTCGGTCGGTCGGTCGGTCGGTCGGTCGGTCGGTCGGTCGGTCGGTCGGTCGGTCGGTCGGTCGGTCGGTCGGTCGGTCGGTCGGTCGGTCGGTCGGTCGGTCGGTCGGTCGGTCGGTCGGTCGGTCGGTCGGTCGGTCGGTCGGTCGGTCGGTCGGTCGGTCGGTCGGTCGGTCGGTCGGTCGGTCGGTCGGTCGGTCGGTCGGTCGGTCGGTCGGTCGGTCGGTCGGTCGGTCGGTCGGTCGGTCGGTCGGTCGGTCGGTCGGTCGGTCGGTCGGTCGGTCGGTCGGTCGGTCGGTCGGTCGGTCGGTCGGTCGGTCGGTCGGTCCAAGTCAGTCGGCCAGTCAGTCGGTTGGTAAAAAGAAAATGCCTTCCGTCTACAATTTTCTCCCGAAAAAATACAAAGAAAAACGATTCATTTCAGCATCTGTCCTCGAATGCCGAGGATGGTTTCTATGCGGTTTCTCACCATAGCGAGTCAGCTTTTTGTGGAGTTCGGCTTCTGAGCAGGACTTCGCATATTTGATGCCGGCTACGGTGGCTGAATCCCGATGGAGGCGAAATGAAAACACGCCCGTGTGCTTTGATTTCGGCACACAACTAAGGAGCACATAGACTGTTCAAGAAATTCTGCCCTCCCTAAATAATTCCTGGCAGCCCAGATGAGCCTTTACGCCTGGCCGCCGCCTCAGACAGCCGCAGACTCGAGGGCCTCCCAGCAGCCAAAAAATTATTGACCATCGTTTTTTTTTTATATAAGGTAAGCAGCGCCGCGCTGTCGATTGCTTCCAATGCTGCCCTATGATTCCTCAGCTCAGGTCCTTCGAAAGTATATGCTTTTTATTCACTCCCTTCCTTCCTCTCATAAAAATGTGGCCTCAGCGGCACCGTACCAAAACTGCACGGTCGTTCTCTGAAACAGAGAAATGCTTTGGTCTAGAGGCAACGCTGTGCGGTGGTAAAAAAAAAAAAAAAACGAGAGGGATGTCGATGCTGCCGGGCTACTTGCCACCAGCTCTTCCATTCGTAGGCAGGACGTGTTCTTAGTCCTAGCCCAGATGACGAGAATCTATTTCCTCACCCGCGTTCTACGTATCGTTCGACCTTTAATGACACGGCACAAAAAATACCACTGAACCAAATCTTTCCATAGCACGCGAGTAGCGCATCTCTTTCTTGTCCTGCATTAGGTTTTTTTTGTTTCGCATTTTCCGCAGCGGTGTTCCTGACAGCTGTCCCTGGTTTCGTGGCTGCCGTACTCTCCTTTCGGCGATACCTGCAGATGCCAGGTGCGCGCAGATAAACCGCAAGAGAAACAACCTCGTGAAACGCACGAATAAAACAAGCACTGGTGTCATGCAGAAGTTGCCGCCGAGATGTTCGTGAGGGAGGCTCTGAATCTACGTTTCCTCCTGCAAGCCACAGAGGGCGTTCGATACGCGCTTCCGAGCAGCGGGGTCTCATTTCCATCTTGCGTTGCCGTTTCCTCTGCCCCTGGGTGTACGCGTTGATTTGGGAGAATAAAAAAAAAAAGAGAAAGGAGTGATTGCATTTGTGCTTGAGCGTAGCCTCCGCGAAGAACAGGCGTGGAAGTGTCTTCGATTTTCACACCGTATACGAACTCCGAAAGAGAGCCACAAAGCGGCTGCAGCACTCGCTGGCGAATGAGCCTGTGCTGTGTGTCTTTTCTTCGCGTCAGTGGCATGCTGAAAATGGGGAGCTGGTACATCAGCATTCAGAGAAACGCTTGTTTCTTTCTTTCCTTTTATTTTTTTTTTACGGCATTCGCAAAAGTTTCTCTTCCCACTGATTTGTTTTTTTTTTTCGGGCGTACAGTGATGTAGGTAGATGCGCGCGAATGCAACTCAAGAGCACGACAGATAACTAGTTCGAAGGACAGCGTGGTGTTGTCATTTTGCTTTACTCCGTAGTTATAAAAAATTGCAAGAACGACATTTAGTACTCCGCAGCAAAAATAATAAATTTGCTTGCACGATAACGCCGAAGTGCCCCTGTGTCCTTTCTACCTTCTTGTACATGGGATGTCTTATCTCTCCTTCCAGCCAGTTGATTTTCTTCATGGAACATTAGCGTACATTCACGTTCTTTTAAAAAGATGGCTGGAACTAGCTGCCGTTTTTATAGATTTGTAATTGTGTTAACCATTGGTTTATTTCAGCGATGTTTGTAATTTTTTTTTTCACGCCACCGGCTGAAAAGATAGATGGGGGGGGGGGGGGGGGGGGGGGGGAGAGCGACTAAAGCTTTGGCTTCATGAACGGTAACGACTCCTATCTGAAGGTTTCCCTGGTGGATTTGTAATCGTGTACTGGCACTTTGCTACTCCTTTAACTACAAACCCTTTATTTTCTCCCTCTGTTACTTCGTATATATCTACGCAAGCTACCTCGTTACGCGAAACAAACCCCTGCTTTATCCATTTCTTATCAACGTCCTTCCCTTACGGCGCGGATCAGGTGTCCACAGAAACAGGTGTGACAGATACTGGCCCTTTCCCTTCTTGTGAACAAACTATTATTATTATTATTATTATTATTATTATTATTATTATTATTATTATTATTATTATTATTATTATTATTATTATTATTATTATTATTATTATTATTATTATTATTATTATTATTATTATTATTATTATTATTATTATTATTATTATTATTATTATTCGCAGGGGTGAAGTGGATGTAGCTAGCACAGAACCGGGTTAAGTGGAGAAATATGGGAGAGGCCTTCGCCCTGCAGTGGGTATAATCAGGCTGCTGCTGCTGCTGATGATGATGATGATGATGATTTTCTCACCTGGGAATCAAGGGTACCTGAGAGCTCAATTCCGAGTTCACCATCCCATCTCAGTGTTGAAGACCATATTGACAGCACCTGCCAACTCGGCAGTGTCACGTGGTCTCTTGATGACACACAAACCACTAGCCAGTCTGTGAGCGACTTTATTATTACTTGCACCTGCCAGAGTCATGATTGTGATCTTCAGCTCGTAACGCCGACGCAACCAACACCAGCAAAACCAACGCCATATTTTCTGGAGAACAAGGCCATTAACATTGTGGCTTTTACGAAGTCCTGTCAGGAGCTCAGTTACAAAAAAAAGAAAAAAAAAATGGGGGACAATTAAGCACCGTCTTTAAGGCTTTAAGCGACAGCCTCAATGATTACGTTCCTTGGCTCCCACTACGACTCTCTGTTTACACACATTCGTTTTGCAATTTGCTGAATCGCTAATCAATTAATTTGTAAATCTGTGTTACCAAAGAACATACTCCTTAGCCTGCAATCGTAGGCGACCAGATTGTGTGACCCGACATAGAAATATAAATACCCGCATTTGATTGGGAATGCGAGCTTTCTGTAGCGTTCGATTCTCCTAAACAACTCACCTGTTGTATTCTTGACATCTGGCATTTCATCCCTAACTGAAACCATTTAAACTCGCATCTTCATCCGATAATGGCAATATTAATTCAAAGCTTTTGAAAAATACCAGGGATGTTTGTGCTCAATTTTTATGCTTACTTTTTTTCACAGTCACTGTTATTAGGTCAACTACCGCAGGATTGGAAAAGCGAAAAAGTCGTTCCACTCTTCAAATCGGGTGAAAAAATATGCACCGCTTAACTGCCGTTCCATTTCCTTTACTAACGTGCCCTGCAAACTCCTAGAACATGTCATCGACTCCAATGTCATAAGCTTCCTCGACTGTCACAACTTTTTTCATACTGCGCAACACGGTTTTCGAAACGTCTTCTCATGCGAAACACAACTTGCTATTTTAATTATTGATTTATATGGTAACGTTGACCCTAACCTACAGACCAATGCTATTTTTGTAAGCTATGCGAAAGCGTTCGAATAGATTCCTCACAAACGCTTATACTAAATCTTTCATACATTAACCTCTCCTCTGATATCTTTAAATGGATAGAAGAATCCTTGACAAACCGCTTACAATACGCCACCATTAACAGCCACAGTTCCAATGCTACTCCAGTAACATCTGTCCTCGGTCCGCTTTTGATTTGAATTTATCTTAACAATTTGCCAACGACTGCATATAGTAATATTCGCATATTAGCCGATGATTGGGTAATTTATCACCAAGGTATTAACGCTTCTGCCCAAACATCTCTTCAAGACCACCTTAACCGCATACAGGAATGATGTGCCAATTGGTTAATAGAACTTAACCCTCATAAATGTAAAATATTTTTCTTCACCCATCACCGCAACTCGCTTCATATCCTACATGTAATAGCTAGCATGCCTGCACAGCCGGCCCTATCTTACATGTATTTAGGCATTACCTTCTGTAGCGACCTATCCTGGAGCACACACGTTAAGAACATCATTTCAGCTGCTAATAAAACACTTGGATTTTTAACACGTCATCTCCACCAAGCCCCTAAACATGTAAAGTTATTAGCATATAAAGCTCTTGTCCGACCAAAATTAGAATATTCTTCACACATTTAGAACCCGCACCAAGCTTAACACCCCGCCGGGGTGTCGCAGTGGTTACGGCGCTCGACTAATGTTCCCAAAGACGCGCGATCGAATCCTGGCCTTGACGGCCGCTTTTCCATGGAGGCAAAAAGCAATGCGCCCGTGTGCTGTGCGATGTCAGTGCACGGTAAAGAACCCCAGTTGGTCGAAATTTACGGCGTCTCTCATGGCCTGAGTTGCTTTAGGACGTTAAACCTTACAAACCAAACCAACCAAGCTTACCTTATAAATGCACTCGAACCAGTATAAAATAGAGCAGCAAGATTCATTTCATCATATTCTTACGACACAAGTGTGTCAGCGTTGAAAGCTGAATCGGACTTATTGTCCTTATCTCTTCATCGCCGCATTGCCACCCCTTGCTTGTTTCATAAATGTGTCTATAGTTCGCTAGGCCGCGCACCCTACATCGTCCCTCCAGTCCGCATATGCCAGTGCACTCGTCACCCTTTTCAAGTTTCCCGACCTCGTGCTTGTACTACCGCTTTTGCCGCTTAATTTTGTTCCTGTACTGAAGCAGACTGGAGCGACCTACCTAACGACATCGCAGCCATCACGTGCTCATCCAACGTTGCCAATAATGTTACCAGTCATGTTTCTTTGTGTTAACCCCTTCTCACCAAAATATATGTACCCGCCCCTTATGTATTAACTCTCGTGGGTCTGCAAAGTAATAAAAGGAAATAAAATGAGAACCCCGTGTTGAAAGCTGATGGCAAATCGGCCATGTCAATTGGTAGCGTGACGTCGTACAACCCTACAGCAGATCACAGCTCGGCCGTGCCGAGTGCCAGTTGCCATGGACAGAACTTTAATGTTCGTGTCCACCGAAAATGCGGCGTCGGCTTCGCCGTTGTGAGTGACGAATCAGCAGGATGCCTGTGAGACGTGGCAGATTGCAGGTGAACCCGACCAGAAAGTCATATTGGTCGGCGGGTTGTGTGAGGACGCAATATCACATGACGTCGAAGTGATAGGCATCATAAGCGCTACTCCAAGGTGATGCAAACAGGTTTAAGAGGTGGTTACCGCACATAATGTTGTTGCTTGCTACTGGATGCTAATGTGTATATTTGATATATTAGACGCTCAAACTTATGGATTCGTTAAGTAAATAGAGATGTGCATACACGCGCATGAGGTCATGTCTCCAAGTTTTGCGCTCTCTCTCTCTTTCTCTCTCTCCCTCTTTATTTTTTCTTTCGATTACTTTTCTTTATTTCTTCATTTTGGACTAACTCCCTTGACCTTGTACTCTTCCTTTTTGTCTTTTCGTATTTTTAACGCATTTTTCTCCGCCTTCTTTTGGTGTACATCTCTTCATTAAGGCGATAGCGTTGAAGTTCCCGTTCTGCAGAAAATACGGCGTCTGTGTCGAAGCGTGAACATTTGTAATGTAGTCGCGTTTATCTTATTTCAGTTTTGAATAAAGTACAAAGAAAAGATAGTCAGGTCGTAGTCTCATCGGTGAAGAGGTTTTGCTCGGGTGCCGATGCCGGCCCATCAGCGGCGGCGCCTGCCAATGAATCAATTGACCACCAATGCAGCGGTTGGCAGTAGTCGCCGGTCGTTGCGCCATTGATATTACATCACGGTACTGTTATGTAACGTCACTGGTATTCACTAATACGCGTACGAGCTACATACGTCATTAATATAGGTGTTAACGATGGGTTTCGATCGGACGATGTATCATTTAACGGCTCTTTGAAGCTGGATATATGTAAAGAGTTGTGTCCAGAGCTCGGCCGTCGGCGACCTTACATACAGAGGAAACGTGTAACATTCGCATGTATCCTAAAAACTTGGTGTCCCAACGCGTTTAAGAACAACATGATAAAACTTTAATGTATAAAAAATGAATAGAAAAAGAAAGAAACTGAAACTCAACACCAACAGATTAGAACAATCAAGGACGAAGTGAACACAAAACTATCACCAATACTGGAGCGCTTTGCCATGCCAGAGTTTATTGCAAATTGCGCATTACACTGTCTGATAACCATTATAGACAAATGAATAGAACGTTCATGTATTGTGCTGACTAGAACAAACTGAGAGCGCACACAATAAAGGCTAGCATTTTTTTTATTTTGGTCACATGGCTTACTCTATTAGAGAAAAAGGTGGTGTACTTAAGCTACCGGGGTTTCACAAAGGAAAAAAGGGAGCCACAGACATCAAAGGATTAGAGTATAGCTTAAAAAGCAGAAGTGTGTCCAATACATATTCCCGCATTGCTTATTTGGATGGAAACGTGGTAAACTTTAAATTGCACGTTAACATCCACACGAAAAAAAAAAAAAATGAAAGCAGGAGCGAGAGTAAGCGTAGAGAAAAACATACAGAACTGTTGACCGTATATTTAGCCACGTGTTTCATGTAAGGAACAATGAGGGAACCTCAAATAATAAAAGATAACTCATATTAGTATAAAAGGCACATATTAACATAAATATCAAAGACTAGAAAGTACTAAGAAGAAGAAAACACAAAAACTTGGTCAGGCCTTATTACCACATGGTTGTTTGCAAAAGCCGATGAAAGTATTGATTAAACTGCGTCAAGATTTCGCTAGAAAATCTAATCATAAGTGACATATATAGGAGACGAAAAAAAACGCGCTATGGAAAAAGGAGGCACGGAAACAAACCCAAAACTTTGTCCGCCCACACTATTCGGAATTGCTGTTGTTCTGGTTTCCGGCGCCGTTCATCAAACTAACAGGTCAACATGTATATTATGACGAATGAACCCAGCTTCACAGTGAGCCAGTGAACGCAGTAAACGCAGTGCGCCTATTATTCAGGCAAACGTAAGGAACTAGAAGGTTGAGACAAGAGCTGTTGGCAAGTGGTTGTTGGGAAACAATGATTGGAAATTTCTTGGAGCTGTGTTAATTGGAAGGCACCGCACATTTGTCCACTACATTATACCTAAAAGGGAAACAATATGTATTATCGGAGGCAGCAGTACGAAGGCGACCTCTGTCTCCAATCTACGGCCACAAAAACAGCAGCCGATTACGCACGTGTCGCAGTTTTCCTGAAAGCTTTTATAAGAGACGTCGTAATCAGAAGTTTTTCGAAAGACAAGGTGTCTGTTCTATAACTAGTCTGATTAATGCTGTTGTTTCTAGCTTTGGTGTAATATCTTGTCCAAACTCCTTTATTTTTTCTTGTAATGGTCATTCAGTGAACTTTGTTTTCGTAGGTAAACTGATATAGATGATTATAACAGTTTAAAATAATAATCATTCTCAGCTATGACCGAGCGACATGTCTACTTGGCCACATTTGTTCCTCCAAAGAGGACAACAGAAGTGAAATAATTTTCAATTATATTTTAAATTATAATATTCGTGACTATAATGTGGGTGACTTCCATACAATAGTGTTCAATATACGGTCTCTAACATTCACACATTGCGCCCATCTTCCTTCTCCAACGCTCCCGCAGTAGAGCCGAACATTGTCAGCGCGGCGGAAGGGGGCCAAGCGCAGCTCAGCTGTGACGTCAGAGCGCCATCAGCCGACGACTTCGCGGTGCGCATCCGCTGGCTCAAGGAGCAAGCCGAGTTCGGGAGCGCCGAAGGGCACCGGCTGGAGGAGGAGGAGTCCAGACTGCCCGTGTACAGCGTGGACGTGAACTCGCGCACGGGCAGTCTCTCCCAGATACGGCAGCGGGCCCACCTGGGCAGTCTGCGGGGCAGAGCCTATTTCTCGGTCATCCACACTCCCGCGCTGCTCAGCGTGGACCGACTGAGGAGCGCCGACAACGGCACCTACATCTGTGCTGTGGACTTCAAGAAAGGATGGACGCGCACCTCCATCGTTCAACTAGTCGTCATCGGTGAGACGTTTCAGATATTATCGAACTTTTGTAACCGAACTGCTATTGCCGTCATGCGATCAAATTGTAGTTGACTGGCTAGCCTTCTCAAGCGGCGTGCAAACGTTTTCGTGCTCTTTCCTTCCAGCTCCCTGTTTTTCTGTCAGCGGGCTTTAGTAAAATGTTTCTGACTAATAAATATACTTCTTTTGTGCGCGAGCACCCAAGGAGCCACGCTTCCTTTAATTCGTTAGTTATCAGTTTTTAATACTTACTGCGCTCGTTGGGCACTAGGGCAGGGGCGATGAAGGGCTGAGAGCACGAAAACGAATTCCTAAAATACGGCAGTAACACAATCAGAAGGGAAGAGAAGGACTCGAAATCAGAAGAGAACAGAAAACAATAAAAAACGAGTTTGCACACTGAGGTACTCCGTGCCACCATGCTCCGCGCCCAGCGTGGGAAAACATTCCTCACATCGTGACAGTTTACATTCTAGCGTTCTCGGGCAGCACTCCTCAGAGCACCTCTTAATAAAAATTCTCACGATAAAGGGACGTCTACCCTTGGAAGTGGCAGATGTGCCCCACATCACCGCCTAAGGCAGTAACCATGGGTTTAGCGACTGTTGTGTAAGGTTGTATAAAGGGTGCAGCTAACGCGCCTAGCGGGAGCAAAGTGCAAAGCAAAATTTCGACTGATCAGCGAAGCTTTCTTACGGCGCTTCGACAAACTAAGCTTGAACAAAACTGGCTCGCAGGTGTGCCAAGGCAGCTTATAACCATAAAGATTTTAATGAAGAATGGCGCATTACGTTTAAGTGCAGGAAACTCCTGAATCGGGCAAATAGATATAATACCCCTAAAAAGCGCCCAGGTTAATTACTGATGAACTAACTCTATAACGAAGCAGAAAATGACTCCGGCTCGCTAATGAATTACACGGATACGAGTGGAGCCTAGATGCATGGCTTTGTGTACTAAGAGGAGCTCTTGCGGGTTCCGAAACCTGAGGCGCACTTTCAGTCTCGTGCTTGGCTTCGTGCCTGGAGCTTGCTGAGGAGAGCCTCGCGGCCTCCTAGGGGCAACAACGGGGTGAGCGCTCTATTCCTCGTCGTCGGCTGAGGAAGAAGAGAAAAACGAGAGCAAGAGGAGACGCCGGAGACGGCTGGGACCGGGCGGCTGCTCAAGTATGCAATTTGTCGAGGCGGGGAGGGGAGGGGTGGAGGATGATACCCGTTCGTCGTAGAGAGGAAGAGAAGGAGGAAGGCATGTTTCGAGGGCGGGTGAGTATAGGGTAAGTTGCATTGGGAAGAGGAGGGAGGGGAGATCGTCCTAAAGCGGCCAGCGCGGTTAGGAAACGGAGGGAGGGGCGCGCATTAGATATTCCATTACGGGCCGCTTCTCCGGCGCGCCTCCAATGTCTATATACCTAAGCGGTTCTTGGCAGCCGCCCCTTCAGCATCGTCAGGTATTCAGCTAAATGCGCGCCACAACCACCGCTTCCTCCCCCTCCTGGTGTCTTTGCCAGCGTCGTGTTCCTTTTTTTCCTTATTTTCTCCTCCTACTACTCCATTTGCCTTCCCTCCCTATACCTCCCAGTAAGCGTATGTTGGCAAGGGTGCTGAGCGTGCTCTAGCCGATCCACGTCTGCAGTACCCCAAACCACCCAGTTTACTGTGCTCCCCGCGGAAAACGCGTTCCTTGTAAGCCCTGATCCCGCGCATCTGCTGTTTTGCTTAGCCGCCTCGCCTCCACGCGACGGGTTCCCTTTTCTCCCTATATTTCCCGTTCTAGGAGGTGCGATGATGCCCGGAGCCTCGACCGCAGCTCCCCGCTGGTGAAGCGCGTACTGACCACACCGCAGGGTGCAGCTCCCATACACTCTACACTAAGCGGCCAAAGCTGAACCGAACAGGCTACTCTGCCCAGCGTTAACCCTAATTTGGGCGTGCCTAAGTGAAAAGGTGATGGCTGTCGTAAACGCGCCGGCGGGCGGGCGTGCGCGTGCGGAGCTCAAAGGAAGCGGAATAAGCGAAGGCGCCGGCCGCCACGTTCTACGCTGCAATTATGTGCGCCATTCTGGCTGGATCGAACGGCCTCAGAGCCGTTAATGCTTACTTCCCTCCTCGCTTGCCCTTCTGTGAGCTGGCATCACAACACGAGCGGTTTCTCCCACGGCTCCCCCCTTCCCCGGAAATTGTTTGTTGCTGACCTGCTTTGCCCCTCTTCGCCGAACGAGTTCTTCAACCTCCTTTTTTTGCCTACCTACAGGCCGTTAATTCAGGCGCGATAAACTACCAGGTTTATGCTGTCGTCACCCCCTGAACAAAGGCGTGTTTTCCTTCTTCGTTATTAAGGCGAAGCGTAGAATTGCCGTTGCTTAGTTTAGAAGGAGAAAGATTTTATTTACCTACTTTGTGGGCCGTAGTTTGGTCGGGGCGGAAACTCAGACGCGATGTTCAGTGGGCTCAACTCCAAGCTGATAGTCAACGTGGGCAATATTTGCTAGCAAACACACATAGAAAGATTTGACTGAGGCCAGAAATTAAGAATCGGTCTCTCCCGAGCAGCTAATGCTACATCGTTAGGTTAAAAGGAGCCCGATGTTCAGTGCAGCAGTTCCGTATGGTATACGGAAATAAAGCAAATGTGTTCTGTATACACAATGATGATGCAGATAGTAAGAGACTGAGTAAAGAAATAGGAAAAGAGAGAGAGAGAGATGAAAGTTAATTTGCGTAAGCGACCCTACAGTTTATGGAACGTGACCAGCATCGGAGGTGTTTCTTGATATTTTTGTTCTGCCTTCATTTTCGTGGTTGACGTTTTTTTATGATTGCTAATGGCTTCTTTATAGGTATGTAAAAGGCTAACTTGTTAAAGGGCGTCTCTCATCCAGAGTTCGTTTGCGATGGTAAACCTTGCGAAAGAACAAAATCATTAACTTATTGAAATTGATAGCTCGTAAGTAAAAAACGTTTTGTCATCATCGTTCTGCCGGGCTGTCCGGTCGACTTGTCTTGGGTGGTTCAATCGTGGTGATCGCCTTCTTAGAACGACTGCATGAACTTTTAAATTTAAGAACGAATTGTCAATCTTCATACTCCCCGCCGGGGTGGTTCAGTGGTAGCGCGCTCGACTACTATACCCAAGGATGTGGGATCGAATCCCGGCCTCGGCGGTCGCTATTTGTTAGGGGCGAAAAGCTAAACGCCCGTGTGCTGTGCGATGTGAGCGCCTGCTAACGAACCCCAGATGGTCGAAATCTCCAGAGCCCTCCACTACAACGTCATTCATAGCCTGAGTCGCTTTGGTACGTTAAACCTACGAACCAAATCAATCTTCATACTGTGAGCCCTCCATGGACCTTCTTTCATTTGTACATACCATGATCTTCTTTCACTTGTACATAACATCATCATCGTCCCGCGGCGCAGGCACCGGCACGCGCCTGGGTTCATTATCGTATTAAACGCTGGCACATCATACCTTGCCCTGCCGTCACGACTTTGCCGTCTCGACCTGGCCTACTTTCACAAGTGGTGGAGGTGAAATTCGATCCCCTTGCTGTCTTGTGCCCTGCCTCTCGCTAGCAGCTACGTTCCGGTTGCCGTTTGGCAACAGCTACCATCGTCATGTCAGCCGAGAGCAGTCCCGCCCCGACTGGACCCTCTAACTCGTCTACACCACCGCTTCCAACTGTGCCTTTTTCTCTTAGGGAGCGCTTCAGTAGAACTGTAAGACCGCAAGACAACCATTTGGGCAATTTCTTTTTCGCAGTGCCCCCGAAACGACCCGTGATCACGGACGAAAATGGAACGGAAATTCGCAACCTTACGCGTCCTTACGAGGAAGGCGAAGACCTGACACTTGTGTGCGACGTTTACGGCGGTAAGTGTGAACCACGCTGGTGAACCAGCCTACAATTTTTATGAGACTGAGACTGTGTAAACATCGTTCTTTTTTGCAGAGACTTCTGGTTTGTGTTGCTGTGGTTTTGTGCATGCGCGGCTGTACTTGCTTTTAATTATGTGTTTTGTGCTATGGCATTCAGTTGCATGAAAATGAGCACCGTCGAACTATCGATGTCTGCGGTGTATCTATTCACCAATTACTACACCTGATTCCTGGTTTTATTTATATTCCTCCCTCTGCAGTATAGTGCGGTCTGACACTTTAGGAATTATAAATGAGTAAAGATTGCCATCAATATGAATAATAAAAAAAAATAACCAACAGCCACTGAGCACCGGAGGGAGCCCAAAGCACGTTCTCAGAAGGACTACATACTGCTCTAAAAGAAACCAATAAAAGGCTCACTTATGTTGAAGCACTTGAGGAACTCCACGTTTAATTGCTGTGCATTCGATTTGTTTAGTTCAGTCAGGTAATGAGACTTTCGTAATTATTTTTGCGTTTGTTTGTTGTGGAAGGCTGCTTTTCCTTGTTTTGCCGAGTTTTAACCGAACTCATTCCGGAAAAAAATATATTCATATTTGTTGCAAGAGTAGATGGACACTTACCCTCAAATGATGCATAGGAAAGAGGGGCGCATCGTGCTTGGTTTCAGAACTCGCGATGGCTTCAGTTTTGATCCATCTCGGGCTGGTGCACTGTATTATTCAGGCAGCGCACTAAAACGCTTTTCGAATACACCATGTTTGGCGTTTTGTACTCTGCGATGTTTTTTGCTTATCAGAAACAACTCACGGTGCACAATCAGTTAACCTTCTCCCCCCAAACCCGAATCTATAACGTGTTTTGAAAATAGTAAATCTCATCGAGGGTACACAGCATCTATGCTAATGTGTTCCTTAGAATATCACAAGTTTGGTTAACATATGGTTGTTTTTACGACATCGTATGAAGGTATACTGCTATGTAATATTGTAACGTAACGTTACAGAGAAGGCGCTCTGGCACCGAAGAACACCAACAGCCAGTCAAGGCAGCACAAAAGCGCAGCACCGTATTGCTTCGTCGTCTTTTCCGAATCCCCCGTTCAAATCTTCGTCGTCTATGAATGACATGTGTCATTGCCCCCCTTCTTGGCAGCATCGCCTCGATGCTGCAAATGCTGCTTGATGCGATGAGCTGACAGATAGTATGCTAGGTTGGTATGGGATACCACAGCACAAAACGTGGGCAGTTTCAAGAATAGTCAGCGGGGCGATCGTGGTAGGGTTTCATCCGGACGACGTGCACAACATCAGTGAACTTGCGTCGCCTGCGGCTTGAGGGATCTTGGGTCGCGGATTCAACTTCATAAGTAACGTCGCTGAGGCGGCGGAGGACACGGTATGGGCCGAAGTACCGACGCAGCAATTTTTCAGAGAGCCCACGATGACGAACGGGCGTCCAAATCCAGACATAGTCTCCAGGCTCGTAGGCAGCGAAGCGCCGTCCCTTGTTGTAACGGTCAGCGTCTAGTTGCTGCTGTAGGTATATGCGCTGTCTTGCCAGCTGCCGCGCTTCTTCCGCACGCTGAGTAAAACTAGCAATGTCCAGGTCAAGCTCATGTTCGTCGTCGGTGTATACGGGCAGCATTGTATCCAATGGAGTGGTCACCCGACGGCCGAAGACAAGCTCGAAGGGTGTGAGCCGCGTCGTCTCCTGAAGTGCCGTATTATATGCGAACGTGGCATATGGGAGGATTTGATCCCAGGTCTTATGCTCTATATCCACGTACATAGACAGCATGTCGGCCAGAGTTCTGTTTAGCCGTTCCACCAAGCCATTAGTTTGCAGGTGGTATGCCGTGGCCCGTCTATGGCTAGTATGTGTAAGGTTCAGTACAGCCTTAGTCAGGCGGGCCGTAAAAGCTGCCCCGCGGTCGGTAATGATAACAGCAGGAGCGCCATGACGCAACACGATGTCGTGGACAAAAAACTCTGCTACTTCGGTGGCAGTTCCATTTGTGAGCGACGCGGTCTCAGCATATCGGGTCAAGTAGTCTGTCGCGACAACAATCCAACGCTTTCCATTAGTTGACTTCGGGAAAGGACCAAGAAGATCCATTCCCACTTGTTGGAATGGAGTTTGCGGTGGAGCGATCGGCTGAAGAAGTCCAGCTGGTTTCACGGGTGGAGTTTTTCCGTGTTGACAATCACGGCAGGTTTTAACGTGAGATCGTACTGAAGGTAATAATTTCGGCCAATAGTATTTCTCCCGAATTCTTGCAAGCGTACGACTAACTCCCAAGTGGCCGGCGGAAGGTTCGTCGTGACAAGCGCTCAAGATGTCAGGCCGTAGGTGCGTAGGTACTACGAGTAGAAATGTCTCTCTTGATATTTCAAAATTGCGCTTGTAGAGAACTCCACTTCGTAAAGCGTATGACTGCAAGCCACGACGAAAAACAAGTGGTACTCTACCACCGCGTCCTTCCAGATAATCGATGAGCGGCGCCAGCTCCAGGTCGTTGCGTTGAAGGTCAGCCATATGGGATTGAGTAATGGCCCCAATAAAGGGAAACTCGTCGGCGTTTTCTACTGCGGCGGAGTCCAATGGCGCGCGTGACAAGCAATCCGCATCTTGGTGTTTATGTCCCGACTTATAGACAACAGTAACGTCATACTCTTGAAGACGGAGGCTCCAACGAGCTAAGCGTCCAGACGGGTCTTTAAGGCTTGCCAGCCAGCACAAGGAATGATGGTCGCTGACAATACGGAAGGGTCGTCCGTACAAATATGGTCGAAACTTGCTGATGGCCCAGATTACCGCAAGGCACTCCTTCTCCGTTGTCGAATAGTTCGCCTCTGATCGTGAGAGTGTTCGGCTCGCGTAGGCGATAACCCGTTCTACTCCGCCTTGCCACTGAATGAGTACCGCGCCAAGGCCAACGTTGCTGGCATCAGTATGTACGTCTGTTGCGGCGTCTTCATCGAAATGGGCGAGTATTGGGGGTTTGTGTAGGCGGCTTCTAAGCTCCTGGAAGGCTTGCTCTTGATCGTCTCCCCACAGGAAGGGTATGTCATCTCTGGTTAGTGCTGTCAGTGGTTCAGCTATCTTAGAAAAATCTTGGACGAAGCGTCGATAGTACGAACAAAGACCTAGAAATCGTCGAAGTGCCTTTTTGTCGGTGGGACGTGGAAAATTTGACACTGCGGTAGTCTTCTAGGGATCAGGGAGAACGCCCTGTGTACTGACAACATGGCCGAGGAAGCGTAGTTCTTTGAAAGCAAGGTGGCATTTCTCAGGCTTGATCGTTAGTTGCGCGCCTTTGAGTGCTTGAAGCACGATGCGCAACCTGTCCAAGTGTTGCTCGAATGTAGGCGAGAAAATAACAACATCATCTAAGTACACCAAGCACGACTGCCACTTGAGACCTGATAAAACCGTGTCCATCATACGCTGGAACGTGGCCGGTGCAGAGCAAAGACCAAACGGAAGCACCTTAAACTCGTATAGGCCGTCGGGCGTCACAAATGCAGTCTTCTCTGTCTCTCTGATCCACTTCGATTTGCCAGTATCCGCTTTTGAGGTCTAATGAGGAGAAGTACCTGGCATCGCGTAGTCGGTCGAGGGCATCGTCAATCCTGGGCAGCGGATAGACGTCCTTTTTAGTCACGTTATTTAACTTTCGGTAATCGACACAGAATCTCAAGGTGCCATCTTTCTTTTTGACAAGGACCACTGGCGACGCCCATGGGCTCGTTGAAGGCTGGATCACGTCGTCCGCAAGCATTTCATCCACTTGCGTTTTAATGGCGTCACGTTCCTTAGGAGAAACTCGGTACGGGCGCTGGCATACCGGTAACGTGGTCTCATCGGTGATGATGCGGTGCTTGGCGACAGGAGTACGACCGACCTTCGAGCCTGTGGCGAAGCAGTCTGCGAAATCGCTCAGAAGAGCCGAGAGAAGATTCCTTTGATCGGGCCTCAAGTCGGGGCTAATTTTAACGGTTTGCAGAGCATGACAAGGTGCGGCCTCTTCTTTAGGGTTCGTTCCGGCGGTGCATAAATGAGGTAAGGCAGTAACATCGTGAAGGACGGCAACAGCCGTGCCCTTGGCGAGATGCCGCATCTCCTTAGCAAAATTTGTCAGGAGGACAGTAGCACAACTGTTCTGGAGTTGTACGAGTCCTCGAGCAACGGCTAATTCCTTCTCGAGTAGTAGCGGAAGGTGCCCATCCGCGATGCCCTCGTAATCGTGAAACAAATCATGCTTTACAAGAACCAGCACACTAGAACGTGCCGGAACCCTCACGTCCTCGAGTAGTAGCGGAAGGTGCCCATCCGCGATGCCCTCGTAATCGTGAAACAAATCATGCTTTACAAGAACCAGCACACTAGAACGTGCCGGAACCCTCACGTCGTCGTCGACTATACGCAAAATGTTCAGACCCGGATCTTCGTTTTCCATGCGCGCCACGGCTCGTTTCGTCGAAAAGGAAACACGCGCTTCTTTCAGGTCAATGACAGCGCCGTTGGTCTGCAGGAAGTCTAGACCAAGGATCAAGTCTTTCGAACACTCAGGAAGCACGATAAATTCTCCGACATACACAAAACCACGGATGCCGACCCGCGCTGTGCACTTGCCTGCAGGTTCAATCAAGTGACTTCCCGCCGTACGAATTTTCGGGCCGGACCAATTTGTCAAAACTTTCTTCAATTCTCGGGCAAGACCACGGCTCATTACAGAATAATCGGCACCAGTGTCGAGTAACGCGGTGACATCCACTCCATCAATCGTTACACACAAATCGGAGGTAGTATGCCGGATGCTGTCGCTACCTGACACAAGTGAAATCTCGTCGGGTCGGCCTGACGATGACGGAGGATCTTCACATTTTCCGACATCAGCGACCCTGCCTCCGAAGGTCGCTGGTATTAGTTTTCCCGGCCAGGGCTGGGAGAGCGGCGTCGGGAAGAGTGGGGACTTGTCGAACGGTTGCTCGTCGGGGACGTAGACCGACGCTCTTGGTAAACGGATGTGACGGGGTACTGTCGCACTGCAAGGTCGCTTGCAATCTCAGTAGGCCGTTCTGCATTCCGAGGGTAGAGGCCCTCCGAGGCGAAACCCCGCATGTTGACGCGGCGATACGGGCACGCCCGGTAAAGGTGACTGGCTTCACCGCAATGATAGCACAGGGGCCGACGATCCCGGGGCTGCCATACTTGACTTTTACGGGGTGGCTGGTAGAGTGGCGGAGGGGAGTAGCGAGGCTGCATGCGGCTCCATGCGAGGTGCTCCATACGGGGACCCTGCGGCTCCATTGCTGGAGCTGCGGCGTTGATACCATGGTCTGGCGTGGGAGCCTTACTCAGGACGGACGCGTAGGTGGGCCTCGCGTCAAACGTCTGGTGAGGAACGCGCTGCTGGGGAACAACGTCAGCAACTTGCTGAGCTGCCATACGCACCTCGTCCCGGACGACTTCAGCCAATGAAGGAAAAGATGCTGTGTTGCAAGGCATCCGGAGCGCTTGCAGTTCCTCCCGCACGACAGACCGGATGAGATTGCGTAGTGAGTCTATGTCAGTGCCGACATGTACAGGGGGTGCGTCGGACCTAATGATGTTCACGTCACGGTTGTACTGACGGGCTCGGTGTTGCAGCGTTGTCTCCATGGTCGCTGCCTCGCTGAGAAACTCCGCCACAGTGCGTGGTGGACTGCGCACCAGTCCCGCGAAAAGTTCTTGTTTAACACCCCGCATCAGGTGACGCAGCTTCTTATCTTCTGGCATTTGTGGGTCTGCACGGTTGAAAAGGCGTGTCATGTCCTCAAAGAACATACGCACGCTCTCGTTCTGGCGCTGAATGCGCGAGTGTAGCGCAGCTTCTGCTCGCTCCCGGCGGTCGGCGCTAGGAAACGTGGCTTTGAAATCACGACAGAAGGCTGCCCAGGATGGGAAGGAAGCCTCATGGTTTTCAAACCATGTCCGTGCACACTCTTCAAGAGCGAAGTACACGTTGTGGAGCTTACGCTCATCAGTCCACCCGTTGTAACGAGCAACTCGCTCGTAGTTCTCAAGCCAGTCCTCGGCGTCCTCGAACACGTCGCCATGAAAAGAGGGGGGTGTTCGCGGCTGATGACACAGAATGTGGGTGGGAAGCTTGCTCTCGGATGTCATTGCAGCAGGTTCTACGGCCGTCTGAGGGTGCATCGTCCTGGTAGCGGCCGGAAGGGGTCCGAATTCAGGGGGCTCTCCACGTAGGCGGCGGCCGAGGCGTTGATGTACGGGGGTAAGCTCCGTATTGATAGGTTGATTATGCAGGACTGGATCGATACCTGGCTATTCCTCCACCAGATTTGTAACGTAACGTTACAGAGAAGGCGCTCTGGCACCGAAGAACACCAACAGCCAGTCAAGGCAGCACAAAAGCGCAGCACCGTATTGCTTCGTCGTCTTTTCCGAATCCCCCGTTCAAATCTTCGTCGTCTATGTATGGCATGTGTCAATATATCTTACTGGTATACGTATGTGTTAAATTCAAAGTGCCTTATAGATCTAGATATTTCGTTCGCTGCTTTAACTTAGCTTGACGCGAAAGTAACGCTAACGACATGTTCTAGAAGGCGACTGTAGACTACAAATATTTTTGAGTGGCCCAATATGTTTAAGGCAGAATGAAAGATGCCCCGCCGGGGTGGTGCAGTGGTAAGACGCCCGACTACTGTGCCGGAGTTCCCGGGATCGAATCATGGCCTCGGCGGCTGCGTTTCGATGGAGGCGAAACGAAGTGGCGTCCGTGTGCTGTGCGATGTCAGCGCACGTTAAAGATCCCCAGGTGGTCGAAATTACTCCGTAGCCCTCCACTACGGCCCCCCTTTCTCTCTATCCACTTTCACTCCCACCTTCATCCCTTCCCTTACAGCGCGGTTCAGGTGTCCACAGAGCAAGTGTGACAGATACTGCGCCTCTCTCTTCTTATGAACCAACCAACCAACCAATGAAAGATGATGTCATGCGGGCAATGTTTATATATTTATATACTTTTAAGGCGAAAGCGTTTATAAGCTCATAGAACGAAATCCTGTGCGCGAGAGTTGGGCGCGGGATCTGTTATATTCCGGGAGATTACACGAGATTACTCCCTGTCTAGCGTTCTTACCATCTGCAATGCAACACTTGAATGCGTGCCAAGGAACACCACGCGACAGGAGTGATGGTGCACCGTCCAAATACACTTGCTCGAGAAAGTGTGACAGATATTGCGCCTTTGCTTTCTTGTAAACCAATTACAGTAAAATACCACTTGAACGAACGTCATTTAAACGTAGTACTCAGTTGTACAAACTTTATTAAATTCCCTTGCCGAAGTTTCATTGAACGCCCTTCATTTTATCGAAACTAAATTGTTGCTCATTTCAGTTCTACGCACAATTTCTACAGCTTCATCCTGTGTCTCCCACCTCATACTGAGCATTTCAACCGGAACTACGCTCACGTTTTGCTGAATATTCGTACGTTGAGAAATACATTTTATTACAGCGTGACTAAAACTGGTCGTAACTTAGTTCTAAGCTTAACAGGCTATATAAACAAGCTTGTAGCCAGCGGAATCACTAGCTAGCTTTGCATGCTAGCTAGTGATCCAGCTTTGGGCGATTGTTCAACTGTTTTGTTGGCAAACCCCTACGCGATTGTCTTCCCAAAACAGGACATCTGTGCGGGTCATCTAGCCGTCGTTAGACATTTTCCTCGGACGTGTCCGAAAGAGGCTATACGGGCGCAATAAATGTATACCTGAACCTGTAGCAGTTATACTGTTTTTTATGTAGTCACTTCCGATCTAGGGCCGTCACTTCAATCTAGCCAATAGACGTTATCGAATTTGGTGACATCACTTCCTTCCAGGCAAGGAATGAATTTTATGACGAACTACATACTTTTTTTTTTCAATGAAGCTTTCAATGCAACAGCACTAAAAGAGAAATCTTCGCCTTTCATACGTCTTCTATGTTCGCAGTTTGGCGACTAGGTGGGCAAAACTTTGAGCAAATACCCCGTACGCCACTGTACTGTTCGGTGCCTTGCTTAAGTATTTTTTTTAGAGACTGATCGTACAAATCAAGCCCTTTTAGGGAACATGTCAACGATTGTCTTCTAGCGTGAAACTGAATTCCATCAACTTAGCGCGTTGCTTTAGAGAAGCCGCCTTCGGTCGGCGCAGGGCAGCCGGAGCCAGTGGTGACGTGGTGGCGGGGATCGAAGCTGCTGAAACAGGCACTGAGCAGGGCGCCCGACGGCCATCCCCGTGCCACCCTTTTGCGACTGAGGCTCACACGAGCCGACTATCGGGCCATGCTCATCTGCCGGGCCTCCAACAGCAACGTTTCCGAGCCTGTGACAGCCAGCGTCGTAGTCAATATGCACTGTGAGTAATAAGATGCCGCGACGATGGCATTCGGTAAGGTGTGCCAAAACTTGAGTTGCCTTTACAGCTGTCTGATATTCTGTAAAGCAGACTCAGAATGCTCCAGCACGTATACACATCTTGTTCTGGAACTAAGCGCAATTCTGTCACTGAAACTTATATAGAGCAATGGGCTGTGGTCAGACTGTGTCAGCTATTTCAGCGAACGCTTTAAAAAAAGTCCTAGTAATAAGGAGTTCAAAACGGGGAAAATATTGGTACGAACAAACTCAGAGCCTCGGTATACATCTTTTGTTTAAAAAAAAAAAAACTCATGTATTTAAACAACTAATTTCTAAAACTGTCTAATTAACTTTCCCCTTCGCCATCTGAATGCCAGTGCTAATAAGAATTTTGAAGCCTTGGTAAAGGCGACGCTATAAGAGTTTCTGAAACGACAAAAGAAAACTAATTTCTTAAATTCCCGCAGCGTGAGGAAATCCGGTACTTTATATCCGCTCGAAACCGAAACTGAACACATTGGACGCGCAAGAAGCTAAGCGCAGATGCGACGTCATTTGCTGATGAGTCGCAGGGGACAATGGCTACAAATTCGAACTGCGTGCTCTACAGGGCTTTGTCGTGCAATTTACTTTGTTTGTTCGCTGTCAAAATAACGACCATGCAGTTGGAAATGACGCCACCTTTTTTTTTTTTTTTTCTGCAAGCTGCGAAGCGAAATAGTGTACATGGCGTCGCACAATAATGATTGCATTTTGAATTTAACACCTCAGTCACTGTAATGAGACATCAGAGGGCGTCGCCTCTGTACCTGCCTTCCTGCGCATTTATTGCGTTTCGTCAGTTTCGCGCGCAAAAACAAAAGCGCCAGATTTCGTCGCATTGCAGGGCTTTAGCGATTAGTATTTCTTAGTGTCAAAAACTCATATGCCATCATTTTGTCTAAGGCTTCCAACCCCTCTAGGCACTAAAATCCGGGCTGCGTTATTTGAAAAGTTATATTTTATTTATTAAAACGAAAGCAATACTTGCCTCATTACGCGAAAATTCGGTCGCCGGCGTGTGGACTCTATGGTACTCCAAAACGACTTCAGGTGTGAACAGAAACAAGTGCGACGGATACTGCGCCTTTCATTTCCTGTGAACAAATTATTAAGGCGAAAGCTTTTCTAGGCTGACGGTGAAAATCTCGCGTCGGCAAGATTTGTCAGCAAGAATCCGCGAGTGACGGATAGTATTCTAATTCACTATACTTCCCTGTAAATTAATTATAGAACTCCGGTGAACTACGATGCGTTCAACGAAACGCTGGTTGTGTTCATCAAGGGGCGCGCGATATACCATGTGCAGCAGCCACGCTCAGTCTTTTGCATTTCTCCAATGCAGATTCCGCAGGGATCTCGGAACTTTTAATTCAAGACAACAATACAATACAAGACTATTTGCCTTGGGGGACGTAATTAAAGCCTAACGACTGTCTTTACAATGTGATAACAAGTTTTAGTTGAATAGTTGCATAATTTCACGAGATCTGCAGTAAACTGTGTCGGCCAAACTTGATAGTACGTTTCTGCAAATATGAACCGCTTATTTTTAGTGATTTTTGAAATCGGTTGTTAAAATAACACTTGTTATCTCTTATGTAAAAATTTCCTACTAACCTCGTTTTTTGTGCTCACTTACAGTGCAGCCAATTTCGGTTGAAATAAAGGGAAATCGAGGACCCTTGTCTGCTGAGATGTCGACACAGGTGCGTATGTAATTTATTAAATATGTGTGCGCTGAGACGAATTGCAAGATAATGCGGAGTCTTAGCTCAATGTTTAAATTTGGTGCCTGAAAATTTATTGTTAATTGTACTGTTTAAACGTTTATGCACGCAGGAAGCAGGTGAAACAACGGTGGCCATGTACTGGTCATTTAGATAATAGCGTCTGAACAAACATCAGGCCGAAGTTGAATAACGAGGCGGCCTCATGGAGCATAAGCAGCCTTTTCAGCGAACGTTTCAGCGAAATGTTAGTCGGGTGGAAGCAAAGAGAGTACCAGGCGAATCATGCGTCCCGTTTCGTGCGCGCCTTTACAGAAAAAGCTGATGACAATCGATTTTCGCGCCGCTGGAACTTTCTTCTAATCGCTTTCCATTTCTTTAGCACACAGCCGAATCCTAGCTTTGCTGTTGTCAGGACTTCTCATGACCGAAATCCTGTCTTGCTGCCAGACGAACAATTGTTCAGCATCATCAAATACGAGGCACAAGTTTTCATTGCGCATTGTTGCTTCGAAAACTTTTTCAAGTTCCTAGCTGTTCCGGAATTATCTGGCGGAAATAGCACCCTCCGCGTCCGGTGTTTGCGATGTATGAAGAAAGCTCGCTTCTGTCGATGTCGCCTGCGTCAGGAGCCGAGTCTGATGTTCCTCCCAACTCGGCGGCAGGTTATCTGCCAGGTTGAAGGGTCCCGGCCGCAGGCCTCGGTTCGCTGGCTGCTCGGATCCAGGGAGCTGAGTGACTTCGCCACGCGGGCAGCCTCGAGTGACACCTCGCTCAGCGTTCTCAGCTTCGTGCCCAGCGCGTGGCACCACGGCGAACGCCTCCGATGCCTCGCCTCCAACACGTTCTGCAGCCGACCGCCTGCGACGCCTTTGGAGGATTCCTGGACGCTGGACATTCACTGTGGGTGACACCGTATCTTCTGTCCAGTTTCTCTATGCTACTACTATGCAGAACGATAATGAAGTGTGAGTGAGCCTGATGAGGGAAAAAGCTTGGGTGGACGCCTAAGAAGGCGACATGTGCACTTCTAAGTAAACACGGGGGGAAGAGAAGGAAGCTAAGAGAAAACGAGAAACGTAGCGTGCTACTCTGGCTCTAAACGTAGCGAACTATCGTTATCTACATAACTTCATTTTGTGGCTGCTTATAATTAACAACTCTTAATAGTGGTCGGATGCACGTAGGCATACCCAGGAGTTTTATTCAGCAGTCTTGAGTTGTGCCCCGTTGTCTGACAGTACCAAATTAATTTTCAGTACTGAGGGCACACACATGGCAGAGAATGACGTTTGCAGCAAGCATTGCTCAATGCATTAAGTTTGTGTATCGTCAAATGTCGGTTGGCAGCCTGAAGCGTTGGCCTGGCTTTACTCCGCGAAGATAGGTGTGGCCATTAGCCGGAGTACAAAGAGACTGCTTAAGCAGTGTGCATAACTTGTAAAAGCAGTAGCACTAAGCTCGCACCAACCAGAACTGGTCTTTTTACCTTTGCGGTCCTAACAATGCATGAACTTACCGCAATATTTTCTCTGTGCCTCCTCTCTAAGCTATGATGATTTCAATCGCAAGTGCCCTGGTGATTTTGAAACCACAGAAGAAAAGGGGTCTGCAGCCCCAAGTTAGGGAACGTTTCCTTACATGTGCACAGCTCGTACGCTACAGACAATGTCTGAACATCGTCATTGTCAGGTCGGAATCTTTCGTGGAAAACCTACATGTGAATGCATATACAGTTGCACACACGTGCAGAACCGCAAAGCCGTCGTTCTGCCGCCCTTTGTTTTTTTCTCTTTTATACCTCTGCACCGTCTTACACTTTAGGATAAGTGGTCTTCTGTAATGATGTCATAAGCTTCACTAAATCCGCCCTCCATGCGGCTTATGCTGGATATGATGAAAAACAAGTGCTTCTTGCTATAACCCTATTTCTTCCGATCATAAATTACAATCAGTTTGACCATATTAATCGCTTATAGCCTGCACTGTCGGTATTAGTTCTTCTGAAAAAAAAAAAAAAAAAAGAAGTGACCGCAACCTTTCAGTCTCTGGTAAAGAGTTTTTGTCTGTCCTTCCCGTAGGAGTTTTGTTGTTCCGAGTGAGCAAAAAATAAATTCCGCTTGAAAAGGATTACATCCACTTTCCTCCGCAGACGCGCCGATCATCGAGTTAAGGCTGGGCGTCGGACTGAACGCGGCTCACCTTCACGAAGGCATGGACGTGTACTTTGAGTGCCACGTGCGAGCCAACCCTCCAGTGGGCGAAGTATCGTGGACCTTCGACGACCGTGACCTGCACACCGACGCGACCAGGGGCATCATCGTTAGCAACCAGTCACTGGCGCTGCGCTCTGTGAACCGTACAAACAGCGGCGCCTACGCCTGCCACGCGACCAACTCCGAGGGAGAAGCGAGCAGCGACAGCCACGCGCTGCGAATCCAGTGTGCGTCGATATCGACCCTTTCTTTTATTTAAAACACGTGGCTTTGAAACAAACAGGCTGCGCTTCAAACGTGAGGCATGCACTGCAAAAAAAAAAAAAAAAAAAGCAATAAAAAATTTCGAAGTGCTACACATGGACGCTTGGAAAAGAAATACCAGTCAAACATATAAATTCGTATGAATTCTTTCCGTTAGAGAGAGAAACGTTTTAATTTTCAACGGAGAAAAAACGCAGCTAAATGTGGCTTTGGTCGAGGTGCATACACTGCTCAAAGATAACAAATTGACTAATTGTGCCTCATGTTTAAGACACCTAGCTTTAAGGGAAGCATCTTGAGGGGCAGAAATGAAATATTCCACTACACCAAAGAAGTTTGAATGACTAATATGGGATTCGATACATTATTTTTGTTAGTAAATGCTATTGAAAGTTGGAAAATATGGACATCCAGATTTTGGCATGTCGGTGCTTTGCAAATCGCATTAACATAGCGATACAATTTTTAATGGTGTTATTGTACGACAAACTTTACAATCGCGCTGCAGTTGACAGGTTTGTAATCACTTCTGTTTCGGGTTCAAGAAATGATTGTCCAAATGTCCGCCCATTGCATTGTACATTTAGTAACACAATTTTATAGATTGAAAGGAAAAAAAGTGCCTATTTATTTTCGTTTACATATGCTGATGTGCGGCACTCTGCCGGAGCGTTACAGAGTTTTAGTCATTTTAATGTGTTATTGAGAAAAATGCGGTCGTTACAGTGCACTTGATGCTACTTTGTTGTATCCGCGTTTTAATGAAGCTAATCAAGCATCGCTATTCTCTGCGCCGTTTACACAGACGCCCCAGTGTGCCGTACGTCACAGCAGCGACGCACATACTCCATCGCCAAACACGACACGGTGCATGTCATTTGTGACATGGAAGCAGATCCTGTTCCTGTCACGTTTTCGTGGGGCTACCGCCAGGGTAACCGAGACTACCGTCTGGGGTCAGAGGCTTCTTTCAACTCTCCCCCCGGACATCCCCTCCGCTCTGTGCTTCGGTACACTCCTCGACATGACTCTGACTACGGGACGCTCAGCTGCGCAGCCAGTAACGCCATCGGCGACGGAAGGCGGCCATGCACCTTCCAGGTGGTGCCGATAGGTGAGCTACGCCAACTGGAATAACTCTATGAAGCGTACTTATGTGTGGACGTTTTTGAGTTTAGGCATATGATGTTAAGCGAATTTGGGACAATTAGTGGCTGGAGATTTTAGTAACTCAATCATACCTAACCCATGCTTCGAACTTGCACACAGCCAAAGTAATGAGGTGTGCCTTGTGTCTTCACTGCTCGCGTTATAATTCTGGCAACTCAGTGTGTTCTGCTGTCTCAAATAATATCTATGGTTATACCGTTGTAGTCTCAACAGAAGAAAAGAAAACGTAACAGGACTCAGATGTTTTGCTCGAAGATCACCGGTCTTCGGACCTGAGCTCTTCGGAGCTGGTCATGTCACACATATGCGCGATGTTGAGCTCGAAATAAATTCTCTCTTTGCGCTCTTACTATACTTCACTATTCAGACATGATATAGCCTGAATAATGTAGACGAAAATACTATTGTAGGGCCCGATTCGATAACTGATCGCAGTGTTTAGTTTCAGTTCAGTTTTCCTTTAGTAAACTGCTATGTTTTATATACATTTTACTTCAAGGAGATACATTTTCTACCCCGTCATACACGAAAATTGACCAGAAGGATTTTTGCAGTAAGGATGTATTTTAGTATCAGTTTGATTGCCGGAGAAATTGCATCAAAGCCTTTATTTCTTTTTGTTCAAGGAGGAGAGCTTCAAAGTAATTAACATGGAATCAAGATGGACTCAATGCTTGCATTAAAACTGCCGCATAAACCAATTCAAGAATTACACTGAAAGTGTTTGAATATTCGCCACCCTAAGATCTCTATGTTGTCATGCGTCTATAGAGACTTTTGTTGTTTTTTTTTTCATAAAATAAATACTTAAAAAAAAAACGGCAGCATTCTAAATAAAAATTTTAGGGCCACAAAATCTGCCAATAAAGATGTCAACGGGACCTGAAAACCGCTAAAAATCACGCTTCCCACACATAACCACAGCATAACCTTGTGTCTATTAAACAGCGTAAGAAGGGGCTAAATTTAGTGCAAAAACCGCTAATTTGCTCATGTTGCTCTCATAGGCTTTTTTTTTTCTTCTTTTCTGCATTATTGCTGTGTTCCAGCGGCTGTTCCTATTTTAGAAACTCTCCCAGACAACCTCAAAAATTTCTGCAGTCACCTACAGAGTCAACACAGCTTGTAGCGTATTCTGTGCTCCAATTAAAAATGAACAGCCTTCGATGAAAAAAAAAATAATATGAGGACGTTTAGTTATCGTCATGCGGTGGCAATGCGCTGGAATAATAATGGGCTGCTATCATAATGCTTTCATTAAATGCTTAAAATTTTCAATCACCTTACCCATTGTTTTTGCTGTGTCATTTGTTGGCATTTTAATTTGGGCTCATTCATAGTTTCATTTTTGGTTAATCATTCTTATCCGTTTTTCTATTTTTCTCGTTGTTCTTGTGGCAAGCACATCCGACGACTGCCAACGGTCCGGCGGTGTTTGTTTCACGAGCGTAAGGAGTACGCGGAATCTTCTTTTTGTTTTTTTTTTTGTTTTGTTTTTTGCTCAGCGCAATTACGGGGCACAAATCTGTGCACTAATTTTTATTTTACAGTGGTCCGGCCTCTCCTTCCTCTGCCTTACAAGGGTCGAGGGAGAGTGTTGCTCTCGGCCTGCCACGATTGAGAGGCAGCAAAGTGGCAGTGACTACTTTGTTCGCACTGGAGCACAGTGCAGTGCACAGTGCACTCGAGCGCAGTGTTCGCACAGAACTAACATGTTAACATGCCACCTTAAAACCAGGCAGTGAATATTTTGTCTCCTTTCTCTCTCCATCCGTTGCACCGGGAGCAGGCGGCCCCGTCCAGCCGTCCAACTGTGTGGCGCGTGAGGCGACCTCGGACGCGCTGCTGGTGTCGTGCCAGCGGCGCAACGGGGCGCCCGAGAACCAGCACTTCCTTCTCGAGCTGCGGGACGGGCCCCCGCAGGCGCCCATCAGAGCCAACCTGACCGCCGCGGGACAGCCCAGCTTCCGCGTGCACTCGCTACAGCCGGGCACTCTCTACCGCCTGGCCGTGTACGGTGTCAACGCCAACGGCAGGAGTGAGCCCGTCCATCTGACTGCCTACACTTTGCCTGTCGAGCAGGAATTACTCGAACAGGGTGAGAATCGGGGCGATAAAATAACAAAAAAGAATGGGCGGGCACATAAGCTCCGTCTTGAAGAGAGTATAGAATTAAAAGCTACCACATTATCCGGAGGAAGACTACCCGGTATAGAGTGCGCAGCTTTAACCAAGCCGTACGGATGTTTCTGCGATAGGTTCGTTATAGAGCTCATATACAACAATATAATCATGCTAAAACTGTTCTTGGTGTCCTTTTAACGCAGCGCCTAACTGACCTCAACGTTTTTTTGTATTTTTTTAATGTAAACACGAGAGCTTGGCACTCACGTGGCCTTCAAAGTGCAAACGCAAATATATCACCATGGAAAAAAGGAGAAGAAAGACCAAATCTTCAGGGACGCTTTATGTTGCACACTGTCCAGGCAAACCTGTATATTTTATCTGCATACTCTGAATGCCATATTGCTGAAAATTAAAACGATTGGTTCAGAAGGTATAAATTCACACAAAATACATACATTCACGCTCACAGAAATGCAGGCTTATGCTCAAAAAAGAAAATATCTTGTCAGGCACTTCTGGATGAAAGTGTGTGAGAGCTGCTTCTTACCGGCTCTTCCCGTATGGAGTAGAAGCGTGGAGGCTAATAAAACCAAAAGGATTTAACTTAAACTGAGGAATATAAATGATACCAGCTGAACATTTTATTCATCACTCGGAAACGCTGTCGCAAAGAAACCTCTGCTGCAGTCTCCTTTAATAAAATAATCCACGAACGAAGAAGGAAGCGATGACACCAAATATATGGTGAACACCTCTATTTGGGCTACCTAATTCATTGCTGCTTACGACAGGCACAGCTCGAAAAAACGAAGACGACAAAGAACACAGCAGCTGTCCTGTGCCATCTATTCTATCCTGTCCTCGCTTTTTAGCGCTGGACTTGAATACACCCTGCGTGGAACTCGAGGACGGGGACCTTGTGGCCTTTCACCTTGTGGCGATGGGCCACAGGGTCGCTGACGAAGAACAGAATACATAATGCTTTTGGTAGAGCTCAATTTTGAATTGGAACCGCACTTTCGAGACAAAACGCCCCAATTAACTGGAACGATAAGGAAGAAGTGATATGTTCCTCCGATCGTTGGAGATAAATCTGGTAACACCTAGCGCTACAAAGTTGTGAAGCTCCCGCTGGTACATTATGAGAGCTTACAAAGAGTTCAAGGCTTCGGGAAAAAACTGCAAAAAACACAAAAGAAAGTCACAACATGTGAGCTTTTCAAGGTTCATTTAATTTCTTCCCGCTGGTTAGGCAGCACTCACTGTCGCTTTCAAGGCTTTCTTTTTAGCTAAGCTAAATAATTAAGCAACTTATCAGAAATAAACAAAATACCATTCCGCTTCAGAGATAGCCAGAAAGGTGTCAGGTCTTGGATAAATATCGCGAGAGCCCTTCGAATATTCCAGAACAGCTTCAGAATCAAACGTGGGCAACTTTTCAGGGATACATCTCCACCGTTCACTCCTAGCTGATTGTAGTGGACAATGTGTGGAGTCAGTAGTTTTCATACATGCACACTCGTTTAAGGACTGAAATGAGAAGTTACCAACTTCTTTACGGGGTCTGCCGGGCCTCCAATTATTAGTTAATCGCGAGATGGAAAACGAGAAAGTGATCTTCTGTTTTCGTTGCTATATTATACCACTGTGCTCATATCTTTACTATATATCATTGAAACTCTATTCTCCGAAACGCTGCCTGTCAAAGCACCAAAATTCCTTTCCTCTTTAAATTATAAGGGTTGTTCGCTCTGGTTGCTAGTGAACGCATTGTTGCCAAATTCAGCACAGGAAAGTTAGCCGAAATTAACTGTAAAAGGCAACAGGAGATAGAAAAAGAAAATTTCACCTTTAGCACCAGGCCGGAGGAATGCTTGTACACATTATATAGCAGGTGGGTGCCCGACGGCACCGATGGCCGAACTTGGCGCCTAACGAATGCAACGCATGTTATAACCACAAAGCCATCGCTTCGGTGAGAATTGCTCTTCTTCTGGTCGATGGCGAAGCGGGGCAATACGACCAAGAGGAATAATAAAATGAGGCTGTGGCTTGACGAGGAAGGCAGTGAGGTAATTTGAGTCGAAGAAGTTGGGACAAAAAAGGCGGGCTGTGTGCCAGTGTCGCTGCGGTGTATCAAGGAAGGCATTAGAAAATGAAAAAAAAAAAAATGTGTATTCGAAATACCCATCACACAGGCTTATAAGGCGAGGGGAGTTTATTTTTCTTCATCTCTGGTTACAGCTACATCATTCATACTCTCTAGGCGCGGTATCTTGGCCTTGTTTAGATAATTATTCAACGCTACTTGATGACGCTAAGTGTTCAAGTGCCGCTCTAGCATAGGGGAGTCGGAAGTATTTGTCCTCACAAATTTGTCAAATTACTGAATCCTGAAATTTTCTGCATTAAAGGTAGGAGTAGCAGAAAGAGCTCACTTCGAATTCTGGGAAAAAAAGCATTATTAGCTTGCCATAAAGCTTATGAAAATTTTTGGTAGCAGGTTGCTCCTAATCGCAGAAAAACAGCAACGAAGGGCTTAATGGGAAATCTGGGATGAACGTGCGGGTACTGCAGTCTTAATGTGTTGTCTCATCGTTATTATCAGAGGTTTTCCGCCTGGCATGCATCCGTAAGATATAGCATTCAGCGGGAGAGCGTCTTTAAATGATAATATGACTGAAGCTCCACGCACGTGACAGTGGACAGCCGGATTCAGTGCTCGAAATTCACCCTATTGCTCATTTTGTTTCACCTGGAGGCACCACTGGTGGGCTTGGAAAGTTTCAGGTTAAATTCAAGTTTCTGCTCTCCTCAACAAATGTGCATCTACGGGGTTATCGTTAGTGGTCCTTGCTGAGGACACAAAGAGCCGATTCGATTTTATTCGATTTCCAATGGCGTTAACATATGTGTAGGCAATTTTAGCCATTGCTAACAGCTTGTAGTCGAGTTTTTGTGCTTTGGGTTTAAGGCTGTAGCTTCGCAGAATAGTATGCACTGATAGATTCCTGGATAGGACGAAGATTCCTAAGAGTTTCCATATACAGCCGTCCTATGATCCGATCCGCCTCTGCAGCTGCTGCACGTGCTATTCCTCCTCATTGATTCTGACAGCAGAATGAGATCCCTGAATCGGCCCTCAGTACTGGTTTGCGTCTGCGACCCGGAGTGATCGTAATTTCAGTCATTAAAGCTATAAAAAAAACATGTACAGTTTTCATCCTCATGGCGGTGCACAGATGTGGGTAAAAGTTTAATCATTTATAAGGTTAATCATAAGGTCTTATACCACGCCAAGTGGTATAAAACCTTTCATAACGCCACCTGAAGTCCTCCTATTCGGCAGTTGTGTAAGAAACTTGTATCGCTGCTTGAACGACTATGCTTAAAGGATAATTGGTCCTGCTCTCAAATTACCGCTCAGAAACAACTCAACGCACTTATGTAGGAACTCTTGCAGTGGTCAAAGAGCACCACTAGCAACTATGAAAACACTTTACTACTCAAAAGTGTCTGCAGCTCCTTGTGCCCTCGCTAACCTGCGTGGTACTGCAGTGTTTTTGAAGAGCGTAATTACTGTGTCGCGTGTCACTACCTTGTGCTCCAGACCAGCAAAAATGTAGCTGCGTTTGAGCATTTGCGGGCTACTGTGGGCATAAGCAGCAGTGGCTGAACGAAACTAGTCACGTTAATTATAACTCGCTTTGTTGCGGGCTACATTCAAAGCTCTTTCAGCGTAGATATGGTCGTTCTGCCTCACACTTTCTTTATTCAGCATTTTTTCGTCCCGAAAAACATCCTGTTATGCTGCTGTCGTTAACAAAACCATCGATGGGTTACTGCATGAATAACCAATCGATTAAATTTACTTCTACAACACAGTCCCCTTTTCCTCACGAGCATAAGGTTGGCTGGGCATTGAACTAATTTTGAGTCTGTTGTATTTCATTTAAAGAAGTTAACTGCCTGCTGTTTGTTATTCTCTATCAAGGAAAACTAAATTTCTAGAATAGTGTATCATTTTGTTCAGCTTGCTTTTTTTTTTTTTTTTTGAAGTCGTATTGAACACTTCTGGCTGCTTTTAGCATATTGTCACGACTCGAGCCACAGGGAGCCGTGAAAGTACACGTAGACGAGGACCCGAGAATAAGGTCAGCTTCTAGTTCCAATCACAGAGTCCAGCACCAGCGCGCCTCTCGAGCCAACAACCACTTCGTCGCCGTCGGCACCAAGCAAGGCAGTGGCGCGGCGCTAGGCACGTGGAAATATTGACATATTTGTAAACTTTCCAACCCAAAAGTTATTCATTACATATCGATACTATAAACGGTCGCTATTGCAAAATGATGGATTTAAGAAGATAGTCGAGAAAAATGCATAGCCCAAAAGGCATCTTGCACTACTGCTGCCGTAAATTAGCATTTCTGCTTCTCCGTTGATCTCTAATAACAAATACAGCTTTAAAATTGTGACCAAGTTATTTAGAATAAAATGTTTAGCGTAGTGAAGACAGAGATGCATGTTTTTTACCGTCTACGACTGCTAGCAAAAAAAAAAAAAGAAGTGTTACAGGTGAAATATATTTTCTCACCAGTCTACCGCCAACTGTGGGGCAACCAGAAACTAGCCAAAACGTGTTAATTGCCGAGTAAATGCAATTCTATCTAATAAATTACATTCAATAAGGCCAAGAAGCGTCCGCGAGAGACAACACGTGACAGGCTTTTCGGGAAGTGATGCACGCTGGTATGCGCTGTAATATTAATCCGTTCCTGGATTTAATTTTGTCGTACAGAAGCAGACTATATTTTTTGCTTTTTTGCTATGAAGAGGACGATGTTTTTTATATCCTGAATTTGCACGGATGTCTGCAATAGGCGGCGAAAGCTTATAAATATAAATCGAGAACCTAATAATATTAATTTTAACGTTAACTATAACATTTATGATATTACTATAGTAATTAAGACGTCTAACTTGCTTTCTGCTGGTCACTACCGGAGACACTACCATAGCAAAGAAAGCAGTTCCATAGCTAAGAAAAAGTTCTAAGGTCTGTCTGGTTTGTTTTGTTTTGTTGGCTTTGAAGTCTAAAAGCGACTCAGGCTATGAGAGGCGCCGTAGTGGAGGACGCCGGAAATGTCGACCACCTGGGGATGTTGACCACCCAGTGACATCTCAGAGCACACGGACGCCTGTCCGTTTTGCCTCCATTTAAACGCAACCTGAGGTGGTCGGGTTCGAGCTACAGTACTCCGTCACAGTAGTCGGGCATTTTTACCACTGCGGGGAAATTCTTAAGTGAAACAGTCTGCATAAAACATACAGTAGTAATTTTACCTTTCTTCTCATGATAGTACTAATGAATGTAGATAATTTACGATGACGATTTATCAGCTGTCGCAGCGAAAATCCTTAGTAAGGTTCGATGAATGCTTCTTTATATAAAATATGGTTACTTTGACTGAGTCGTATCAGCGACCGTAGATATCAGGAAATTGGCATGCTGATTACCTAAATATTACTCTTGGATTTTACCCCTCATAGTTAGACTTCTCCTTTTGGACTGAGGTAACCCAGTGTACTTTCAAGGACATGATTCTGCTTGGCAGTTAAGGGAGATTAATTCTAATAAAGTCTAGCTGTCCCTGAGGTGAATATCAAATCAGGTTGGGAAAAAGTCTTCGGAATGAAAACCACAAACCTAAGTAATTTAGCGGCAGATATGCCTGAAGCTACTTTTTTGGTGCCTACACAGGGTAGAATAGCTGTTGCCCGACTAAGTCAACGATTACGAAGGTCTTTAAGCAAGCTGAAACTGGCGTCATCTTGCCGTCTTGGTCGTCACCTCATAAATATTGCTGAAACATATGTTAAATCTGATGAGAACGTACTAAACCAAAAACATCAGAGAAATTTAAGACTGTTTCGGCGTGATAATGAGAAAGCATTACTGCTGCTTCTCATTGTCTCAATTGTTAATCCTCGTCACGTTTGCGGTGCTTAGCCATGGCCTCTCCTTGCGGATTTCTTTTTGCTGCAACTTTTGTCGTATCAATTCGGTATCTCGTAGTCGATGTTCTCCATCGGCATATCACCGGGCATGTTGAAGGCGAGCACGAGCACAGCGTTTGGAAGAGGAAACGTAGACATTTTTCCCCGTACCAATTGAAGCTCTTTTTAATATACTTTAGGGGACACCCGCTGGCTGTTAATGTGGGCTGTGACGCGTGAATGCGAGGAGGAACTCACAGGCACTCATGTAGAGGGTGTCCCGGGGCGCGAGCGCTGGCCACGTCGCTTCCTCTCCACATGCGCCCGCTGGCTTTGTGCTGCTGCGTGAGATAGCTGCGGTTTGGTAGTGTGCTGATGGCAACATGGCTGACGGTTTTTTTTTTTTCAAATATAAATAGTGCTCATAGTATTAACTTTTTGCGGCAACAATTTATGCAGGCAGGACCGCACGCAAAATCCACTTTGCTATCTTGTAAAGCGTGCTTTGCCACATAAAGACTCTTAATGCGGAGAAACCATCTAGTAGAAAGCAAGAGCCAGGAATACCATTACGGTCGTGAAATTGGGCGAGCGTATTAGCCTTGCTTTAGCTTTACCCTTGCTTTCCCCTCCCCTTGCCGTATTATTTCTATCGTCTTCATTTAGCCTAGCCTTCGTCTCGCCTTCATTACAGACCGTCTGTCAATAAGCGGAGTGCGCCAGCTAAGATGAATCAAAATTTTTTTAAAGCCGAAGTTTTCTTCAGCGGGGAAATTAAGTGGGCGTTGTTAGGAGTCCTGATAAGTAACCACTGGCATTCTTCTTGCTCTGCAAACTTGAATAATTAGACGATATTAAATAACTACTGTTTTTAATAACGCTCTAAACGTTCAGGTGCGAATAGGGATGTTGCCAAGCGTCACGGAAATAGCGCTTATTCGGGGAGGCAGCCTTAGTGCTGCCCTGTTTTATTCGGAAAAAATGAGACCCCGCGAAGTTTAAAAGATGCCGTTACGTAGGGCACTGTAGGCATATGTTCGCCAAGATTACAGCGCTGTCATCCACGTCTTTGTAAAACGCTGTTTAATTCGCCCCTTTCGCGTTGCTCATGACAGACCTTCGCTCTTGCCGCTGATCTCCAGATAGGTACCAAGGACTGCTGATATGATGCCTCAATGGCGCGTCGACAAAAGCCTCTGGTGAATACTCCTTAGCCAGTAGCAACACAAAGCTCAGTTGTGGGCACCGCAGGAGGCGCAAATCTGACAGCGCTTTATTAAGTGGCATGTGCGAGCTCTGCAATTTCGGCGCATTCGGCTGCACGGAGTCCACTGCCACGTGATATTTTTTTTAAACTTCGCCGACTTCAATTTTGGCCGAGTAAAATTATTCTTCTTTCATCAAAAAAAGAACACCTCTGGCACCGCACGCGAGCTCTTATCACTCCATGTGTGATAACCCTCCCCCGCGGTCTCACCCGTGCAAATGATTTTACACTTCGGAAGATCCAGATCGGCACTGCCCTCCCTCCTGCCGTTACTCGCACGTGGCCTCATTTCAGGCAGTTATGTCAGCCCAGAGAGTCCGATATGTAAATGTGAGACCACTGAGGGACTGCCCTCCACTCAGACCGACAAGAATCATGCACATGACGGTCACGGGTCGTTCAACTCAGAATTCTGCTTCATATATTGCCTGGACGCAGGGACCACATCATCGTTCACTTTCTGACTAAATAAAATCAGCAAACCTTTTTCAATTATTTTGAGCATATCATCATCCTTCATAATATAACAATCTGATGCCTTCAAGCAATACATATCGTTCACAAGAAAAAAAGGGCTATTCTAAGCTGCCTAGTGGAAACAGGTGCAGGAAAGGCCGATGCAGTTTTATTAAGAAAGAAGAAAACTGGAGTTCGTAGTCGGCAAGAACCGTGCTACCACGGAACGCACGCACGTGACACACATTTCGTTGCTTTTGTCAGATGCCGGGCAAGTCACCTAGAGGGATGTGACAGTTACCTGAAGAGAAAGGCTAAGAAAGGCACAAAGAAGATGAAGAAAGAAAGGGAAAGAAGAAAAGGAAGCAAAAACATTGAGAGAGCTGATTTCTTAAAAGAATCCTTTAGTGCAACCTGTATTATATTCCGTCTCTAATTTTAGTCGTCTGGCGATTATCCTGTTCCAGCATAGATCAGTCCGGCTACGCGCTTCTTTACGAAACCCACAAATTACGACTCCTCTATTCTCTCATTCCACTTTCACTCCAACCTTTCTCCCTTCCCTTACGGCGCGATTCAGGTGTCCGCAGAAACAAGTGTGACAGATAATGCGCCTTTCCTTTCCTGTGAACCAGCTATCATTATTACCAGCACTTAGCAGATAATTCGAACGGCGGTGCATGTAAACCCAGGCAGTGGGCGTTATCAGTTAATGACGGGAGTTATCAATCACCGTGCCGGGGTGGCGCAGTGGTTACGACGCTCGACTACTGTTCCCAAGGACGCGGGATCGAATCTTGGCCTCAGCGGCAGCTTTTCGGTGGAGGCGAAGGGCAAGGCGCCCGTGTGCTGTGTAATGTCATTGCACGTTAAAGAACTCTAGGCGGTCTAAATTTCTCTAGTCCTCCACTACGGCGTCGCTCATAGCATGAGTTGTTTTGGGACGTTAAACCTCGCAAACCAAACCAAATGATTATTGGAATTATCCATGGCTACATACAGAAGCTGGCAGGTTGACTTATTAATCCTTTTCAAAATACTTCCAGGTCTTTGTTTTTTCAAAATTATTGTAATATTTATGGCACCCTAAACGTAATGTTTTGTAGTTGCATCGTTACGCTTCTTTACATTCCTGCCTAGCGCCAACATTTTCCCTTTAATTTCGCATAGAAAGTCCTTTGTGCAGGCACGACATCTTGGCCAATCCCCCATGGTAGGTACTTTTCACGTTTCAAGAAGAGCACAGCAACAATCTGGCTACGCGTTCTCCGATTCGAAAGCGACTTTGCGCTCGCTGATGCTATTGACTCAACCTCATTGCAAACTACGCGCCCCTTACCACAAATTCAGGCGTACTTAAACTGAATTGCTTAAATTTTGATTGTAAACCTCCGGGAACACACCGGAGGCGTAATGAGCCGCTAGATTTAGCAGTCCGTGTTTAAAGCGACGCTCAAAGAATTGTAGCAGGCCTACCCAAGGAAGCAATAACCATGGTCCCAATATTAGTTCTGGGTTGGTAATACCCGGTGCTATATAGGACCATTGCATCACCAACACAATACCAACATTGGACGAATGGTTGGTGCTGCCTGGGACGTTGATCGATTACAGCTGAGCTATAGAAAAGGGACAACATTCACTCAAAGTGGAGTATCTACAAGCTACCAAGAATCTGAAACTGAAATGAAGGTGCCTGCATCATGAGCCGACTACACAACCGAACTGCAATGATAAGAAGTAGCTTTTTATTGTCTATATATTTTAAAACCAATCACTTCGCCCTCTACTTACAGCCAGCGACAACGAGTGCAATATTTTCTCGATGGTGCCATCACGGTCATGAGTTTTATGTGGCGGCAGTCGAAATTCGGCTTCACAACTTTGAATTTCTTAGCAATAAACGCATCTTCATTGAATTTCACTGCGTACAAAATTAGTTTGTCAGGGACCCTTTAACACGCTAAACCAACGTGCAGCAGCATGCCGCGATGGAGGGCGGTGTGTACAGATGCACATTTAGAAATAAAAAGGTCATTCAATAAAACAAAACAAAAACAAACGAATTAGGAATTGTGACGTGAGAGCTAATAAATAGCTACAGAAAGAGCTGTTAAATAACAAGCAGGACTTTCACGTGGAACCTGAGGGACGAATTGGCAAATGTGATTGTGCTACAGCTGACAGTATGGTGACGTGACTGTACATTGCCCACATATGAACAGCTTGACGAAATACAGACAGTTACAATGGTCGCTTTCAGTTACTCGTGCTCCTTTTTCTCAGGCCTCTCTAGGCAACATTTCGTCTGAGCAGCTTGCGAATGTTTATGGCATGCATCTAGGTCGAAAAATTCTTTCTCGGAGCTATCAAAGTAAAACAGGCACAAAATGCATGCGATTCTAAAAATTTCCACTGAGGTATTTTGCGACATTTTTGGACCATTGTGGTCGACAGCGCTTAGAAACACAGACGGAGCAGAGAAACATCAAATAAGATGACACAGCGCCTGTGTCGTCGTGTTTGTGTTTCTGTGCTCCATCATTTTGTCAAAGCGTTGTCGACAGCAATAAATCAGCATAAATTAGTCCGAAAGCTTGTCTAATTCATATTTGGTTCATTTGACAAGCCTTCAACTTTGTCCAGGTAGGCTCTTTCACACTATATTTATCAAATACAAACTCATGCAACCTAAGGACCGAACCACTTGATCACCCGCCTTGGCAGCATGACTGGCCCGAATCAATTTGTGTCGCATGCCTTTGCCGGAATAGGCTTCGGTACTGAGTGCGAAGCAGCGTCCGTCTTTGTCTGATGCGCGCGTTAGTCCTTTCGTCAACATATCTTCAAAGGCACAAAAGTTAATGTATCCCTCTCTTTCTCCGTATGCACACGTGTGCGGATATGCTAAGTTCCTGAGCTTCAGCTTCAGAGAACTCTTTATCTTGCATTTATCAGACACGTGCTCCCTTCGCGGCTGCCATTGCCTCTCCTATTACGCCAATTGTTCCTGGAAGCCGCACCAGACAGAGTTCTCATTTGACTATTGACCCCACAGTGGCACCCGACACTATAAATATCCGCGCATGTTTGTTCGGGCCCCATTAAAGGAAAAGATCTGTTTCGACTTCCGTGAAGGAAAACATTCGGCGAATCGCTGAAAATGCTACAAAAGGCAACACATAAGAGATGGTTTTTGATACGGGTCACAGCTGCTTTAATGATTTTTGGAAAACCGTTAAACAATCTTACCTTTGCCGCACGTGGTCAGGGACAGAACTGCGCAAAGAGGTCTAAGGCCGACAATGATATCCATCAGCGTCAATGATTTTTGTTTTGCTCCAGCTGAACATGAAGGCACGTGCAGTAAATTTAGTACATTCGCAAAATTCCTCGACCCTAATTTAAATTCTTCCATTGTTATGGTCCACAGATTGCTTGAGAGAGAGAGAGAAATCAGCGGTGCATTTTCTTTTCTTTCTATGAAGAAACATGATGCGCACTTCGAGCAACTGCAGCGTTTTTCTTGTGTACTGCTAGGCCGTTCTTAATAATAGATCTTTTCTAGCCATTTTGCCCTTTTAAGACGTGGTACTAGATTCGTGCGTTAATATGGTGCATGCTCAAATCGAACCTTGGAGAAGGTGATTGCATTGGCTTTGTGATTGGTAGTGTGAGTTGCACTGACTACTGCGTATTATCAACTGAAACGTAGAGCCTAGCAAACTACTTAGATCGTTTGGCGCACCATCCTTGCCCTTGAATGTTGAATGCACACGATTTCATGGTAAATGTGTACTGGCTTGTGAACGCATTGTTTCATCATATATAAAAACAGATAGGGTAGAAGTATGGTAGGATAGAAGAGGTTCAGCCTATGAAGAAGCGCCACTGAAGGGCGCACTTGGACATCTTATCAGATAAGTACCCAATTCCTGCCGAGCCATCTAATACTAGAAGGTACAATCATCTCAATATCGCGCCTCATTTTGCTCGTACGGACAATTTTAAATACAGCTTCTTACCGGGAGTAATAGAATCCTGGAATTCGTTGTCTGATGGTACTCGTTCTATTCCATTAAACATATTTATAATGACTATTGAATAGTTGGAGCTTTTTTTGTATATGGTTTGTATTGTTCATGTTGCCTCTAATTTTTTTCAATGTTCTTGACACTATGCCCTACAAACCCAATCCTCCAATAGCCCAATAAGGCTGCATCTTGCTGAAAGTTATAAATAAATAAATAAATAAATAAATAAATAAATAAATAAATAAATAAATAAATAAATAAATAAATAAATAAATAAATAAATAAATAAATAAATAAATAAATAAATAAATAAATAAATAAATAGTGGATGGCAGGCAACTATGAGCGCGTGTATGCAGCTTTCAACCAACTCAATATACCTCAGGCTCAGGCTAGCAGAAGCAGCGTCGAAGTTCTTTAGTGTAGATAGAAAGTAAGCAGAATGAGCCATGCCCCATAGCATGGCAGAATGTCTGTCTAATAACGTTCTATGTGGTCTGAAAACATTTGAAAACACCTGCGTAATGACGCAAAAAATGGTAATTTGGCCACATCTAGTATTCCATCTTAGAGAATCTTTTGTTCTGTTTTTGTGTTTAGGGCCCTCGCCCACCACGATAGATTAATGACTATGGACTTCCTTGTTGATTAGCAAAAAGATATGTCAGATCCGGCCGCGAAAGCGGTTATTTTTAAATTGAGATGGAAAGAAAAAGAACTCGTGTTTTGACATTTCAGTGAGCATTATAGAACACCAGCGAGTCGAAATTAAGGCAGATACCGCCACTACAGCACTCCACAGGGCACACTAAGTAGGCTTGGGGGTAAATTAACGTACTTAATTTGCTCACAATTTAGTGACCGTTCCGCATTTTCTACTGACATTGCTAATGTAAAGGTCTCGTTCTCTAGCCGCTGTGATGCGGAATATTTAAATTAAAGAATGAAAAACCGATAGGCGACCCAAAGCTTTACAACAATTGAATGGGGCAATGTAAAATACTTCGCTTATCGGAATTATTTTTATTACAGTTTAGGTGTTATATATGCATTTTTATTTGTGTATTCTCTATAAGTACACGCTGAGGAAATTGTTTCATGTTATGTAGATGTTTGTGTCAAATAATGTCATGCATTTGCAAGACCACCTATATACCTACCATTACATGCTAAGCAGTATGATGTAAATATTTCTTATATAAAGATTTTTTTCCAAGGCCCGACAAAATTGCGTGCACTTTTTTTCCTACGTTCCGGAACAGTTAGGCTCTAGCTGTAAATTTTAAGTTTAAAATATTATCTGTAAGCATGTGGCATTTCGCAGCAACCGCCTTTTAAGCATCTTATGGACGCTATAACGGAATAAGTAATTTGACATGAACAATGCGTGTAATCGTGAGATATTCTGTAGAACTGTAGATGGAATTAGAAAATGCAATTCTCTAACTCAGAATAAGTAACAACGTTATCAGCACGAAGATGTTTAAAAAATAACTCCTGCAAAAAAAGAAAGAAAAAGATAGCATTGAACTTCTATTAATACATTAGAAGCCATAGACTAATCGTGTTTTACTTTATTTTCCTTTGGTATGAAACATTACTGGTGAGTCTATATGGCATTAAAATAAACACTGACACCGAAGTGTGAGTGTAAATGGTTACGCCCCCTAATATACACAAATGAATAGTAGATTATTAATTGCCTGTTATTTGGAGCACCCATGCAAAGTATGCCAATTATAAGCAATATGTATCTTACAAAAATTCAAAATATTATGCAGAATGAAATATGGGTCCGTCACGTATACTTATGAGAAGATAATATAAAGAGCTGTCTAGTTATGACATGAAGAAGGACAGCGGAACTTGAATATTAATACGGACAGAACAGGCGAGGGCAAGAGGTAACTCGCCACTATGGTTTATGGCGAATGAATACGCAATAAAATATAAATTTGCGCGTGTTCCCATGATAAACCTTAGTTTCAAGTTAGCACACGTCCTCGTCCTATCTATCTGTCTTGGTGTTCATGCGCGCTGTTCTTCATTATGAACTTTAACCGACTTACCCAATTGGCAGTATTGCTAAACTGGTTCTGACATTTTAGTAAAGTGCTAGAATAGATCACAAAATATTTTAGAACTGCACCTTCATTGCTAATGTTGATGCACATCTCCTACCGAAGGGAATCTGAAGAAGCAAAAAGGGTGAACTTGTGTGTCAGCAAACACACTAGGATAAGTAAGCATACTTCTGAAAATTGGCATCTATCAACTACTGATACGGGGAAACTAACACTGCAATTATATGTGCTTCTTTGGGTGTTTCAGAAGCCGGATTTATAATGAACACCGGAACCCTCATCGCGGCGGTCCTGAGTGCACTCGCAGCTTTTCTCGTGGTGTTTATCGCACTCATGCTAATCAAGCTTCGTCACAAGTTTATGACCAGTAACGGTTGGTACCCAACACTTCCTTTAATCTCTAATTGTAGCTGCTGTGCAGAACTTTGTTGCCTTTAAGGTTATTTCATTATTATCTAAATCAATTACATTTTGAATTAAAGAGTGATTTTTTGGGTGCCTCGAAAATCGCGTGCGTCCTTTAAAGGCGGCCGAGAGCAAACGTAACTACAATAAACCCATAATTCATTTTTACGACCCTTTTAGTTATATTCTGCATTGATCCAAGATGTCTTTTTGAAACCTACACAGAGTAAACAAAAACAGGCTTTTTTTATGTATGTCGTAAATTATGTAATAAGAATTATTCCTTTTATAGTCCACAACCTGCATGCAGCTTGTTAGAGCCCAACACCCATTTAAACCTGACTCGTATCACAGACGTGCTACTTTGCTACTAAAGGAGAGCTCCAGACATAAGCTGCTCGAAAGATGGGCGCCGAGCGCAGTGAACTTCCCCATCATCGTTTGATATAGTGCGTTTTGCGAACGTTATTTTATTTTATTCACTTTCAATGCATGCAGCGCCGAATAGATGGAATCAAGGTGACAGGTAAGTTGCATCGCTGTAAATTGCATTCTAGCAAAAAGTGTCCACAGACATAAGTGTAACAGATACTGCGCTTTTCCCTTCCTGTGAACCAATTAAAAAAAAAATTAAAAAAGTGGACGCTTCTATAACAATCGAATTAATTCAAATCCAAATGCTCTTCTTGCCTAGCACATATTCTGTGGACCTAAAATTTTCGATTCACATTACTTCTTCTGTTTTTTTTTTTTGCTTCCTGGCTTCCAGAATCTCAGGGCTATACAATTTAACAATTACATTTAATTAACCCTCTTTTATTTATAGGCGTAGGGCAGTCTATGTTAATTTGTGGGTGTAGTAGAAATTCATGCCATTTTATAATTTATTAGCGTATCAGTTTAAAATAACCACATACAGCAGCGCCGCGCTATGGCATAAATCATTTCGCACATTGATAGCAAAATGTTGTTGAAGGCCATGCTGTGCGAATATATTATTCAGTATAATCTGGCGGCCATGGTATCCATCATATGCTGAATCTGTAATTACCATTCATTATTTTATGTTGCCAGCTACATATATGTTTTCTTGAGGAGGGAAGTAATTATTCTGCAGCATGAGCATCATTCTGTAGGGGTGTAATTTCAACAAAATTGTTACTGCGTCATTCTCTTAATATTATTTTCTAATGTACCTTGCCAGATCACGTTCCGGTTACCCAGCTGAAAACGAAGACCTGAACGCTGATCTCAGAGGTGAGCGGAAGCGTTTACAAACATGCATATAGAGACAAGCCTTTGATAACCCCAGAAGTAATACGGAAACAGAGCTTTTCTATTTGGCCTGCTCATGTACAAGGGAGACAGATTTTTCTTGTACATAAGAGAAGATTTTGAAAAGGGAAAAGAAAATAGAAACACATGCTGCTGGCGGAATATCCTGTCCAACCACATCTGCATTAGCGCTTTACCAGCTCTGCTGCGGCCGCTGCTGTTCAACATCTCCCTTTAAGAGGTTAAGTTAAGCCTATGTGAATATCCCTCCGCTCCGCATTCAACCTCAATCGCAGGCAGAGAGCGTGCTGTTACAGCAAGAGTTGTGTGGAACGTGACATAAAGAGTTCGGAGCACACCTTTACTGGGGTTGATTTAGGCCTCTTTATTTTGCGACACATGCACAAATACAGTTATACAATATGCGTAAGCATTGTGCACGAATAGAGGTAAGGAGCATGTGAAAAAATGTTTATGATTTTGTGGCTTCACAAAAATTATTTCCAGTTAATATGAATACGTTTGTTTACTTCAAAACATTCAGATAAATGTTTTCTTTGGAGACGCATAAAATAATTGCAGTTATCAATATATATCAGGTATCTCATCGATCAGTAAAAATTGAGAGTGCTGGATAGAAAAATATTGGCGAGAAGGAACATTTAGGAGGAGCAGTAAATTACGTCTACCCTGATTGACAATTAGTTTTTGAGTATATTTTCTTTCTCCTCAAACCCCCGTTTCTATAAATTCTTAAAGTTGTCTCCTAAAACAGCTAGTATATTACTTGTCAGGCATCTATCATGTACAGGCACTTCGGGAGAAAATAGATGAAAAAAAAAATAAAAGGAAACGTTTCTTCTCCAGAGGAGTCACGAATTCCCATTCGCATTGACAATTGTGAGCACGAATTCAAAGTCGCATTCAAAATACGTCGGGCACGCCAGCATTAATGAGTCAGGAGGTATATCTCGTAATTTACACTGCACATCCTTATTCCGCGCTATCGCGCTAAGTTGTCTTCCGGAGTTCCGTTCCGGTGCCGCCATCGAGAACGTACGCCGCACCTCTAAAGCAGCGGCGCCACCTACTGCAGCGGAATCGATACTGAAGCGTGCTTTTATCACTGGAAATGTCCGGTAGATGGCGCCTACGTCAGCAGCTCTGCTTTTTTCCAGAAGCTCTAGAACTTGGTGGAGAAAACTTGGAGGATGCACTTATTTTGGCGAATGCACACTTTGTGAGCTAAAATGATGATGATGTTGGATTTTAATGGCTCGAGGGCGACTCAGGCCAAAGAGCGCCAAACTCAAGCTTTGTGAGCTAAAATAGTGCCGCCGAATGCAAGAAAGTTAATGGACACTAGAAATTAAAATTATATACTAAACAATCTCGAGCCCACTTAAAGACAAATGTTCCTTAGTCCCACTTGTCAACGTGGATAGTTATCTCAGACGCACTGGGGAGAGAATATTAAGGTGCGGAAAGTCTCTACCTAGGGGCCTTCAGGACAGGTTAAATTCTTGATCTTGAGCAAGAGTAAAGCGTTTGACTGCATTTATAGGACAAAAAAGGGTAAGGACTATCATTTCTGTCTCTCACAATTGTATTTTTTTTTTAAATGACACTTTTATGTATTAAAGCATTGTGCTATGGTTAATGAGTAAAAGCGCATCGCGTCCCTTGCTCATAACCTTTATTCAGCTCCATAGATGCTAAGAAGTCTCCAAACACATCCACGAGCCTATTCTGAAAGCTGAGTTCCGCAAAAATGTTTCTGCGACAAATGGCCTGTGTTGTTATTATTTAGCATATTTGCTCTTGATCTACATTTTATGAAAAGATAGCAGTTGCATGGTTTCAAGATATTTTTAGCTAACCACGAAGTTAAGCTTGGTTTTAGAAGTGGATAGCCGGGCGTCACTTGACGCATTCTCGGCCAAATCGACGACTATCTCAGCCAGTACAGGAGTGCCACTTTGTAAACATGCGAAATAAACCCTTTCGTCTCCTTCCAACCATTTCCGATCTTTGACATTCAGCGGCCCTCTTGTCCTGGCTAGGACGGTCGTCATCTAGACCGAGGATGCATCAAGCGGCCCCCGGCTCCCCACTTCTAAACAGTTGTTCAATTTAGGCCGAATACAAAACGTATATTCATGTCTTGTTGGCAAGCAACGCAGACCATAAAGCCGAACATCCCTTCTGATAGTTTGTTAAAAAAATAGTTCGCACGCATATATGTATTCCTAATGATTTCCTACTGTATATCTGAATACTCTAATTTCTGAAAAAAGCAACAAAGCAGACGAGCCCACATGGGGTGCTATACTGCTGACACCAGTAAAGTCCACCAAACATTTTGTGAAGGGTTTTTAGACATCGCTTCCAAAGCAGAATTTTTTTTTTCTTGAATGCTGTTACTCTGAATTTACTGTGGGTTATTGATGAAAACCACAGCAGTTTGGGATTACGATATGGTGCGCCTCGCTAGTATGGGCAATTTGGCTCCAGAAGAAAGCTGTTTATAAATTATCTGATAAACAGTCCACTCCCCAGAAAAACGCAAAAACATCTATTAACTCGAGGTTTGCTTTCGTTCATTGCACCCTTTATTTTTTTTTTCGGTGTGAACATATTAAAGTGCAGTAAGAGGCAAGTTTGGCTACTTTGTAGCTATGCGCGTATGTCCTGTTATGTTTGCATGTTTCTTCGCCCTTGACCAAGATGAAACAGGAATATTTTGGGAGCTTGAAGAGCGTTAACATCGTCTCCTCACTAATATCTTTTCTTAATGATACATTTAAGAGGATGCTAAGGCTTTGGATCATAGGAGTAGCAAAGCGCATACAAGTAAATAAGGGTCCACAAGGGTAGCCGGCAAAAAGCTAGTAGTCAATAGCGGGCGCTGCCGTGTGAGAGGTTTGAAGGCGGAACGCAGCTAATATACTTCGTCTACTAACTTGTCGACACCCCTAAAGTTTCGGTACTCGTAGGCATTATGAACAGTAAAGGCAGCAGCGGTGGGGCAGCAAAATAATAGGTGCAATGCATAACAGTATTGGAACTAATGCGCGTAAGCGTTGAGCAAGAGGAAGGTGTTGCCGCACTACTGCAAGCGCCGCTCCCAAGCGTCTGTCACTAGGTCGAGCTGCTGCTTTCGCAGTTGGGTTCATTAGGTAAGGCGCCAAAAGAAGACGGTTGTATGGTCGCTGTTGGGAAATCACGTGCTGGCTAATGATGAGTCATAGGTTGTCCGCTGCATGTGGGTAGCTGCAGTGTCCGGTGTAGTAGGTCTGCCCTGCGTAGGCATTGAGCAATGCCTAGGTGCTCTCACGCCACCGCAACCACTGATTCCAAGAGTTGCTTGTTATTGCAACTGTAATTTTCCAGGTGTGCACAGCGACCACCCAGCAACTGCTTTTCTCGATATCTCCCTTCTCCCTTACATTTCTGTGCAATTAAATATAAAATTACAATCCATAAGGCATTTGAGTCGGCGCGTCTGCCTTGCTGTGACACTGTCATGCACTAAAAATGCGTGGAAGTCTCGTTAAGGACCGTCGAGGGTTTCTTTTTAAGAGGTGTCCATATTAACTCGACAAAGAATACATGGGTCCTTTTAGGTTGTTTTTATTGTCACCCAGGCCAATGTCGAGCTGCCGTTTACGTATTAACAGGCGCAAAATCAATTATAAAATGAATTTCTAGACAAATTGTTCTTTATCCGAGTACCCGAAATCAAGGAGTCATGTTAACAAGGCGCGACTGTATTCTGCCATATCTGTTTTTCACGTGTGACATTAGCCTGATCTACGTAGTCGCATATCCAATAACCCCAAGCTTAACGGGAGAGCGGGGTTATGAGGAAAGGTAGAGCGCGTGGTGAATGCATGATTTTCGGCAGCACTTATACAACGTCTTGAAGGTTACGGCAAAGCAGTGGAAGAAAATCATCATTTTTTCTCCATCATCAGCAAACAATTAAGTAAATGATGGGCTTTTCAGAAAGCTTTAGAAGCAATCATCATCAGCAACAGGCATAATGCGTGCTAGGTTTTGCAAATCGCAGGCCCATGACTCTAAAGTGACGCGTCTCAGTGTTTTTTTTTTTTATTTTTTTTTCTTTGTCAGCGCATTTTCTGTAACGCCTTCTTCTACGCAGCCACGCAGATGCCCGACATGATCTCCTCGAAGAACGTTGTGCTCGTGAAAGCAGGCACTGACGGCACTTCGAAGATCGCTCGCTGCAAACTACAGCGCACTCCATCGCCGTCCTAACCCCGGTCGTCGTTCCCGCCACCCTGTGAATCGCGTCTCACTCCTCACCAAGCTCCACAAGAACGGTCTTCGCTGTGCTTGGGAGGCCTGGCACCATCGTTACCATCAGCCGTCGACTAATGCTCAACCTCGTGTCGTGCCTTAAACAAAGCCGCTGTTCTTAGCGCCGATGTGTTAAGATCTCCTTCGGCGTTAACATGTCCTACTGCGATCTGTCGGCGATGAAAATAAAGAAAAATGGACGATGACAACGACGACAACCATCCAAATATTTTACCATTTGATTTCAGACATGTCTGGTGCTGCTGACGATTGTTCACAATAACAGAATTTTGAAACAAAAGGACCACAGATAAGTATTTATGATATGAATGGTACAGATGGCACTGATATCCATCCCCATTCACTGCCTGCGAAAGAAAAGGCATGCAGTCTATCAAAGGCTTTGTTTTTCCCTATATACTGCTCTGTCACCGTCATATTTGTGGTCTACTGAGGTAACTGGGCTGTGTGACCAAATCTATCATCTCTTCTTCGTTGCGAAATATGAAGTGTGTACAGTTAGAGATCATCCACGCATTGTATCTGTTAAATAGATGGATTTGTTTTATTGCTGCTTTATTATTGTCACGCCGTCACCTGCAGTGGCAGCACAAACGCGCCGCCAAAGAGTGCCGATGGAGGAATTAGACAAAATATGCCATACAATTCTATAGCCTATTTGCCGCCCTAGAAAGTAAAATTACATATTGGAGAGTTTAAATGGTCATCTTAAGCCACCACGATATCTGTCGTCGATTACTTGCTAGGGTGTCGTCATTACGGAGTCTCTACCGTTCCTTGCAGGAGAAAAGGTAAGACAAAAGGAGTTAATGTATAGTTGTGCGTTTCTGCCTACTCGTTCGCTTGCGCACGTGGTTTGGGTTCTTTTAATCCGAAAGCGTTGGTACCCTATGTTGAAACAAATTGTCCATATAGGCATCGGCAGGTTTGGCGGTGTCGACAGGAACATCACATCCTTCAGAAATTACCGGCGTGTCTCTGGAAAGCGTTCAGTGCGAGCTTTCACGTCAGAAAAAAAAAAAAAAATACTGTACGGGGGCGTAGGCGTCACCCATTTCAAACCGAGTAGCATCTCTAAGGTGGTAGTGGGCGGGTGACGAACACCGAAAACCTTACTGCGCCTCCGATTTGAAGTATCGCATCATCGAAAAAACGCGAATATGTAGTACGTCAGGTGGTAGCTGGCAGCATAGCGTTTTGATCCTTCCAGTTGGGAAACTCCGGTTAAAAAAGTGACGAACTTCAACATACATTATTTTCGGGCATTATGAAGTGTGGCGCCATCTACGAGCGGCCTTCTGAAAATCGCTTCCTTTATTTTTTCGTTTCCCTATTAGTTACTTCTGCGACTCTTACGCCTAATAATCTCTGCTAATGCACCTCTTCGCCTGATTTTATATGACAGGCGGTAGAGCATTTATTAACGATGTGAAAATTTACAACGTAGACAGTTTACATTATTGACCTCGAGAGCCGCCACTGTCCTTACACATCCGAATTTTGACCAGTCAAAACCATAATTGTTTATTGCATGAGTCCTATGGGAAGTTTCCCAACTTGTAATATTAAAGAGCTCTGGTTGGCAGGTGAGATGGCCCGGCCCTCATAGGTCGGAGGTGCAATGGTGTGTCGGCTCTCGATTCTATTTCTCTCATAGACGTCGCCGGACGTGGTATTGTCGGCGGGTTGCATGACGTCACGGTACCAGGTGGCATGTTCGAGCTGAAAGGAGCTACCAACTCAGACAAGCCCCTTCACGTGAGTGGTAGAGATGGGAATCGAACACGCGGGATCGGTGCAGCTCCCGTTTTAAGCGTCGCCGTCTCGAAATATCACAAGCATGTCCTTGTGAAGTGGCTTGGAAGTATCCACAGTCCACATCTCTGACCAACATAAGACTATAATTTCCCATCGATCTGGAAGCTTTCCTCTGGAAGAAAGGTCGAAGGTTACGAGACGTTCTATGTAGTTAAATCACATGAAAAGGAATTGGCACCACACAATAAACGATTCAGAAACGATTATTAATGTTTCTGTCATTACCTTTCACAAATCATACAACAAAATCCTGCAGCATGCTGTAGAAAAGTAGCGCATTCGCGTATATAGAGATCACAAATTCTCCCCCCAAACATTTCACTCGATGTTAGCCGAGCGCAGAGCCGGGGTAAATCTTGCACACTACAGTAATCTAGACACTTCGTGGAGGCACTTGCAATCCCGCTCTGCACATCACGAGTGTGAAAGCATGCTCTTACTACTCACCCACAATTCAATAAACAAACATGGTTCTAAATGCAGTGGAAGAATATTGCATTGCATGTACGTGTTACTGTTTAAGAAGTCCTTGGGTAGCAGTATGGAATCTAATTTCATACAAGGTACGTCCTGGCAGCCCAGCTCTATAACTGTACTGAGAGACGTGCCATGAATGAAGCCTTTAGGAAGAAATATCAAAGCCATCTCAAAACGAGACATACCACCCCCCCCCCCCCCCGCCCCTCAAAGAAAAACAAACAAAAACAAAACGGTACAATGGAAACAAGGTGGAGTACATCAGCAAGGGGTATTGCCACTCGTTATTGGAGTCTTGGCGGACAGGACTGTTTCCCAAGACTGAGACGGGATTTTGCTCGTACAACAAATTCATAATCCCACGGCATCATATACGCTCTCCATAGAGCCGTCTGATATGAAGCAAAACGGTTAGAACATCAGTATCGTATTGCAAACCAGTAAAATTTGGAGCTGTATGAGCAGTAAAATATTTTGCTTTTCCCTTGTTGCTGCAGGGCCTTCCAGCAAAGGCTAACATGTACAATATGCAATAATAAATTATATTTTGACCATAAAAGAGGCAGCGCTTTGTCTAAACGCAAGAATAGTTTTTATCTCTGGCTTAAGAGACATTGTCGCATTCTGTAGCTTAAAAGAAAGTCTCATCGAGGAGGGGCCTAATGAGTGTTTTACGTACATATTTAAGTACACCATGTCTAGGCAGATCAATGCGTGCAGAGCAGTAAATAGGCCGAGGAAGAAAACTGAAATACTGTCTTTCTACAATAATTTGCGCGAATAAGACACACACACACACACACACACACACACACACACACACACACACACACACACACACACACACACACACACACACACACACACACACACACACACACACACACACACACACACACACACACACACACACACACACACACACACACACACACACACACACACACACACACACACACACACACACACACACACACACACACACACACACACACACACACACACACACACACACACACACACACACACACACACACACACACACACACACACACACACACACACACACACACACACACACACACACACACACACACACACACACACACACACACACACACACACACACACACACACACACACACACACACACACACACACACACACACACACACACACACACACACACACACACACACACACACACACACACACACACACACACACACACACACACACACACACACACACACACACACACACACACACACACACACACACACACACACACACACACACACACACACACACGCACGCACGCACGCACACACACACACACACACACACACACACACACACACACACACACACACACACACACACACACACACACACACACACAGAAAGATAGAGAGAGAGTAAGAGAGAAACTTTTATGGAAACAAGATCACCTAGGCCTAACTAGGATAGCGAATGCAGGGCAGGTCAAATGTAATCCACTGTGAAACTTTCGCATGCGAAGATTCATAGAGAGGTAAGCGTCTCTGTAACGTTTTGGCACAATCCACGTAAATCTCTCTGGAAACGTAAATGGTTTGTAAACCTGCTGCATATTAAAAAGCCTAGATCAATGAATAGTCTGCATGCAGTCTTGTGCACGCTGCAGAAAACAATTGACCAATTACAATAACCGAATTTCAAACGTTAGTTGATTACAGTGGTGGTCAATTACAGCCTCAGAAATTATACTGATGATTACCGAACCGTAATTGATTATGATTTCGTTATAATTCGCTTCCATCGTTGTTGTCATAACACGAACTTACTCTAACTGCAATAATATAGTGCAGCTCGGTCAAACGTTTCTTACACGCAGTTAATTAATTTTCAAAAGCAGTTGTTGAAGGTCATCTTCACTGATTTTGCAACGTTCGCTCGTGAAGAAATCAACCGCAACACTTAACGCTCTCTGCGTGCCAGCGCTGGAGGGTAGGGCAGCGCTACGTACACCGTACGAACAACTTGCGCCCCAAATCGCAGCTGCGCAATGCTTCGATACCAGTTACTGCATTCTTTTTGAAGCGCCGCGTTTCATTATTCGCGCTGCTAAAAGGCACTGTGATGTTGCTAAAAAGCTCTAAAATCATGTCGGTGTTTTCTTTAAAGCGTCAGCGTCAGCTTCTCGTGAGGAAATATGTCAAGACCGGTTGAATCTTTCAGCCAAAAGCCGGTGGAGTTCCTGAAGTCATCCTTCACTAGACAGCCATTTGGCTTTAACCGAGGAATTGAATCAGGGGCCCACAGAAGTTACATCAATAAAGAAGAACGTGGAGGGCGCAACCTGCCTGGCAGCCGTGCGCATCGTCGTACGGCTGAACAATCTGACGCAATCCCATCGTGAGAGACTCTTTGCCCTAGTAGCCTTTTCGAAACAGAATAGATAACTAAAAAAAAATAATAATCAAATTACCCTAAACATTACTGTTTCAAAAACAAGTTACTCAAATAAGAAATTAATTTTAAACAAATGACTACAAGTACGCAATTACTGCTCAGTTTGTACAGTATGAATTTCACTCGCCGGAAACAGGATGTCGGTCCGGCGAAAAAAGAGACACAGTGCTGTGCGCAAAACACCGGAGAGTAAGTAAGCGCGAATTATTCCAGAACTGGGCACTGTGCAAGGCACTTTAGTGGCTTTCAGCTTCTATGCAGCACCAGCATATTCACTCCGTAGAAATCCCCTCAAACTCCACCACTTACAGCAGGGTTCTCAAAGATTGATCCATGCATCTGCAAACGAGCCAAACTCGTAGGATGAACGAACAGCTTCGTTATGTTTGACTTATCAGAACATAAGCTAAGGGAACTTTCAGCATAATGAGTTCGTTACGCAAAATACGCAGACCATGAAAGGATGCACTATTCAGATGTTTAAACGCGGATGCTTCAAATACACAGTGATTAGCAGTGGAGACTGGGCGACCTTGTTTCATGTTAACGAGCACAAAGAATCAGACTTGAACGAATACGACGCAATACAAGTGGTCGGGACCAGCTAGTACGCACTAACTAGCCCAGTCTATGACGTTAATGCGACTTTTTCCATTGACGATATTATGGACACTTATTGTGAAATACATCGATTTGCAATTAAGTATGCGCGGCAGTCTGTGACAAAGATGTATTCTTGGAAAACAACTGCTCTCAATCAGAGAAAAGGAGGGAACGGTACGCTCGATAAAGCCTTTTTGTAAGGTCGATTTCCAGCATCGATAATAAATCCGGTTAGTCGCAACATTATGTAATGCTGCGCGTACTGCGCAATCTAGAGTGCACTGACTGGCTTTTCAAGCATGTCTGTCGGTGTTGTTCCGAACCAAGTAGGCATTTAAACATGCCGTCGATTCGAGAGGAGTTGATGAGTTATGCGAAAAGATTATTTTCTATATTAGAAAATGCGTATGTCGGAAGCCAGTAACAAATCAGATTGTATCTTTACTATAGTTTCGGAATTAAACCATGTGCTTTTTAACAATTACTGACACAGAAATGGTGTACTAACACAGGCGGTGAAATCTATTACAACAGGGAATAAAGCATTTAAATACCTCATAAAATTAATCGGAAATGCTCTCAGGCGTAGCAGCTTTTTGAAATGGTAGTGGGTTCTGTGGTGTTAAAAGGCTGCTGAACACTCATTCTCTGAATGACACTCATTAATGGTAACAAAAAGGTCTATACTTAATTTATTATTAGCATTGCTTGAAGTATCAGCGCAGACATATGTGCAAGAAGACTCCGAAATGATTCCACTCGTGCTCGTCACCAGGTAAACACCAAAGTAGAGTTCCGAGGTTCACCTGTCAGCCACCAGTCAGTTTTTGTACAGCAACACCTATTAGTATGTTTCTGAGAGAGCGAAGCATGATTAGTTACAACCGACAACGAGCAGACCCAAAGCGCTTCACGTCTCCCTTTTGAAGATGGCACTTCAATGGAGCAATTGATTTCGTCTGCGAGCCGGCAGCCTCGAATTCAGTGTCGTTGTTATTTTAAGGGCTGTTTAACCATTGCATTTTGCGAACTTTTCTATTATTAATTTTCAAGGATTGATCATAATGAGCTGCATTTATATTCGTGCCTATGCATATCAGATGCTGAAAACTATCCAATACGCGTGGACATCAAGATACCAAAGCTGTCCCCACTTGCCGTTTAATGTCAACCTCTATTATCGACCTTTCTGAAGCGCCCACCGAGGATGACATTCTGGATGAGCGCGTGATTCAATCCGCCAGCGACCATTAAATGATCAGAGATGGAGATAGATGTAACGTCGAAAGATATGAGATGATTAAGGAGTGCTACAGGAACATAAAAATGGTTTAGGCGAGGGCGGAGTGTTCGTCTAATTCAAGGGTTCCGGAAAACATCCACAGCATGAATAAACTAGAGTTATCATTGATGCATGTAACAGTACATGGCTCGTATCAGTTACCTGGCTGAACCCAGCATCTTGCGAGTACCAAACGCAGTCAAAATCTTTCATCAAGACAATGTATCCATCAAGGCCAAGAAAAATCCCAAGATTATCAGAAAATGATGCTTAGCGAACTGGCACTCAGCGAACTCCATAAGTGTAAACACAAAACATTTCGGCAAATGCAGTTTATATGGTGGATTTGTATTTCAAGGTTCGGATCTGTGAGACAAGCCGGCGTTGGCTCGTTGACAATTTGAGTACCGAGAGAAGTGTCAGGTGGGAGAAAAAAAAGTGAGAATGTCGGAAAACTAGACAATCATTTAAAAGAATTGCAAACAATTTTCTAATGACGCGATATTCGCGCCATATTACACCAACACGATATTGATATCACAATTGCTAGTAAATATCTTATTCTCATTTGTTCTGTTTTCTCTAGTCATCTCAAAATTTAGAAATAGGGAGAAGACTATGTGAATAGAAGTAACTTGTGTACTGGCCAGAAGAGGAAATGGACAAGGGCATGACCATGCAATTTTGGGGTAAGCATATGAGATTTAGAGAATCGTGAATTAGAATGGCTCAGTGTCAGTCGAATTTAATTGAAGGAAATATTGATGAATATTCTGGATCCTCCATTAGACTGAGTCTCCAACGCAGCCCTTTCAACCTAAGATCTTTATGAAGCACGCTAATATTATATGTCTCTCATGGTATTTCTTATTCGGGAGGGAAGCTTTGACTGCGCGTGAGGTGAAAAGAAAAGTGCGCCACTCCGCTTTCGAAAAAGATACGAGGCTTTACTTTTAAGAAACATGGAAAGGCCATCTGACGTGATTATGTACGAGCTTGGAAATCAATGAAAGGATTGAAAAGGACGGAAGTACATTAAAAGATAGTACCTATGACTGTAGGAATATTTGAGGTGAAGCAAGGAGGCGCGCACCTGGGCTTTCTTTGTTGCAGGAACTGGGAGTGCGCACTCCTTTTCGTGAGGGAAGGCTCCGTGATTGTGCAATTCTTTTATTGCGAAAGCAATACTACTCGCACTTTCAAGCCTTCGCGTGACCCGGTCGCAGCTACGTCTTACCCACGTGACGCTGTGACGTCACACCTCACATGACACATGGGCTGACAGGAGCTGCCAACTTGGGTCCCTCATTTGACATGGGACGGCTATGTCAGAATCAGCCTGCTAGGACCCTGGCATTCACGTTACCCCTATGCCCCTAAAGCACGTCATATGGGTTGGTTAAAGCGGGGTTTTATACGTGGGCTGAGGAAGAAGAAAAAGAGAAGAAGAGCAACGCTCTGTCACCCGCAGCTAATGATTTCGCTCAGTATTTGGTCCAGCATCGTTGAACCCTTGTAATGGTTTTGTTCGTGTGCGTGGTGAGTGAGTTTGTGTGGATGCGTATCCATTTGACAGCAAGAAGGGGAAGCTGACAGAGGAAAAACAAATGGCTTCGGCTGCGTTCACTCATTAGAAGTAATGGCTAAAATCCTCTTCCGCTGTCGATGAAATCGATGCCTTTCCAGTGGGATACCTTCTCCTAGCGACAGTAACCCACTTCCAGCTATATGAAGACAAAACCTCTCTGGAGCAACCTACGTGAACCCCACCAATCACCATTCTCTTCCTGATCCTATATACCTCGAAGCGTTGGCAAATGCAATACACTGTAAACAAGGCTTTTCCGTCGAAGCCGCGGAAAATGTGTTCTCGTCGTAAGTAAACCTTACGCCCTTCTTATATTCAATAAAGAGGCAAATAAAATACGAAGTACGAACGAATATGGAGCATGTGCAATGTCGTTCCAAAGTTGCCAGGCATCCGGGCCAGTGGCAGGGGCGGTGAAGATAGACGCCTAAAGAAAACGCCACAATGAGAGACAAACATTGATGATAAAATAAAAACGACCTAGCTAAATCCGGCACCTCGTATAACACAGGAAAAGAAATACGAAAATATTCAGGAATAATAATCGCTAAGCTGAAAATGCTCAGCGGAAAAGATGTTCCCAAGATGCTCTAGACACACGTTCAGTTGAAAAGTTGAAACATCACACCACAGATAGAGCTCCCTTCGTGATGCTCAAGCGCAGCGGGAAAACTTCATGCCTCTCACTCGTTCGTGTGCCACTTTCTCCTCTTGACTGACTGGTTTGTTTGTTGATTCGAGGTATTTACGTTTCCTTTACGAAGGGCCGGGAAAAGTTTCCTAGTATAATTTACCCACTGCATCGGCAAACATTTCTTCATTAGCGGTTGACTTAGTGCAGATGCAGCGCTGGGCTTTCCATGAAAACAGAAAAAAAAAAAAAAATTTGATTTTGAGGAAAGTATGGGCGCAATTATTTTCTAACTTCTAGATGGAAATCTCACTGCGCAGTGAAAGGAGAAGTGATAGAGAAAAGAAAGAGGCGCCGTATGCGTAGACAAGTGCTACGAAAGAATTTCGAGCACCTGAGGGTATAGTTAACTGCAGTTACTGTCAGTTAGAAGGTATAGTTAACTGCAGTTAACTGCAGTTATCTTTCCTACTGACGTGCGCCAGAGCGCGACTCCGGTCGCGGCGCTAAGGAGTGGGAGCATTCGATCAGTACTGACGTGTAACCTGGGTGCTAGGTCCCATGGATAACCAGAGGGAGTGAAGATTGTGTTGGGAGAGGTAGCGGGGGAGGTTTCTTAATGCTTTCCATAAGCAGCGTTAAAGTTACACAGGGATCTCGCTTCTGCTTCTGATGAGATTGTGCCCGAAGCACTGGTAAAAACTTAGAACCCTATTGTGTCAACAGTACAGAGCGCATGCCAATTCGATCATTGTTCAGAATTGTTAGAGAAAATTGCAAGTAGTAAAGACAAAAAGCTCCTCTGGGGCTAGCATAACTGAGTCTGAACTTACTTTACACTTTTTGTTCCGGCAACAACTCTAGTACAATACAATGGTTCATTAAATGTGCGAACCATTAGCAGCACAAGTTATTTTCCCGCAAAAGATAGATAAATGTTTAAAGTAATGGAAGGAGAGGTACTACAATCGCATTTAAAGCCTTTACCCACACATTCGAAGGCAGCCAACAGCAACTGCCTGTGAGGAAAAAAGAGCCTTTTTTTTTTCATTTTAGTGCTCTGGATTAAAGTGAAATAATAATCTAATAATCATGTTTGATTAGGCAGTCGATGAAAAACATTGATCACGATGCTCGGCAATGTGAAGTTTGAACGCAGTTTTCTAAGTATTTTTGTTTTGATATTTGCCTGGGGAAAGAATAGGAGTCACTCAATCCTTTCCAGTTCTTGATTGTTACAAAATAGGCACTTCCATGACACCTTCCGGGGCCACCCCCGTGTTCCGACGAACTTGCCTCCAGCGACGCGTGAGCCAAGTATACGCGTTATTCTCCTGCGCACACTTCCTTAAGCTCCGAGTGTAAGGGCATGATGAGACCGCTTTAATGGCTCATTTCTGCAGCTCCCTTTTCCGAATTACAGTTCCGTTCATGTACGCTTTCTATTCGCTAGAAACTGCGTCCTTAATTTATGACCCTGCTATATTACACGTCCTCTGAAACGTATAGATTGCAAACAGTCGCAAGCTGCCACATTATTTGAAAGATCACCCAGTACACTTGAATAGCTCCGCTTTAAACAATCCATTCGAACGTCGCTGCCTGCCCCTGAGGGGCCTACTTGATTCGGGGTTCATTTTATAGGCCGAGTTGGGGTGGAGAGAGGATTTATTTCAAGAACACAGAGCTACTGCCCGTAGCTTGACCGTGCCAAATGTGCCGCCCTATAGCTGCCTACCTGTTACTACAGCGTCGACGTCGACTGCGATGCCGCTCAAGCAGCGCCTAACAGCGTTCAAAACAACATGCCGCCAGTAGGATCAATAGAATCAGACCTCAGGGGACTTAAGAGATGTGATTAAAATAAATAGCTGCCAGATCAACCTATGGGACTGAAACGTGGAGGTTAACGAAGAGAGTTTTACTTAAGTTGAGGACGACCCAGAGGGTTATGGAACGAAAAATGGTAGGGGTAACATTAAGAGATAAAAAGCGTGCAGAGTGGGTCAGAGAAATAACTCAAGTTGCCGACATTCTAGTGGAAATTAAGAAGAAGAAATGGGTTTGGGCAGGACATGTAGTGCTAAGAGAGGATAACCTATGGTCGCTTAGGGTAACAAACTGGATTCCAAGAGAACGAAAGCGTAGCAGGGGGCGGCAGAAAGTTAGGTGGGTGGATGAGGTTAAGAAGTTCGCGGGGGTCAAGTGGATGCAGCTAGCACAGAACCGGGTTAAGTGGAAAAATATGGGAGAGGCCTTTGCCCTGCAGTGGGAATAGTCAGGCTGATGATGATGATGATGATGATGAGATCAAGTGAGACAGAGAGAGAGACAGAGAGTGAAACAAATAGCTTTATTGGCACATGAGAAATATAACCCTACTACTGTGTATTACATATGACTGGTTCTATCCTTCGATGTGACTCACTGCTTTAAAAGCCATAAAATTGGTTGGTGGAATGCACTTTCATATTATTCTACATGCTGTTTGATGGTCAATTTACTTAAGTAATATTTTGGTTAATAAATTTAAAAACGATTTCCGACATTGCTCAGACAACAGCTTTTTCGAAAGAGCGGCATGTGCCATTTTCTCTATTTATTAGTACAAACTAACCATCAGAAAGTACTTTTTCAGTTGGAAAGAACCCTCCCCAAATATCTTAGGCAGAGTTTTACATATTGTCGCACCTCGATAAAACACTGAGGAGGACCTGAAGATAAAACGGTTTGATGGTCAACTGGAACGAGTCCTGCGTTAAAGCTTCCTTCTCTTCGAGCCTAGAGCTCGCAGTCTCAATCCTATTGCGTCTTATTCTGTGCAACATTTGTCCCCCCCCCCCCCCCTTCTTTGGAAGCATCCGTCTGGCACCACCCCATACGTTACGTCGGTTAAACGTCGCAGAACAACATAGGGCCCGAAGGATCGCCGCATTATGATAGAACGATAAGTCTCTGATATGGACTCCGATCTAGCGTAGATCGCTAGAGCCTTATGTGGCTAAGGGCTGGACGCAGCTGAATTACGAAGTCTGAAAAAAGCGTATTTTTTTTTTTTGCGTAATTGGCTTCGGCAGAAAGTTTTGTTGTGTGTGCTTGGATGCTAAAAAAAAAAAAAGGAAGATTTCGAAAAAACGCTTAAAATTAATTCCTAGCTGTATGTGTTCTTTTTATATAGAAATAAATTTTGTTGTATAAATTTTCACTGGTTTGCAGAATGCAGTTTCGATTGCAAACTGTTTTACTTCTACAAAAAAGCCTTGCCATAATTATTGTAGATATTGGGTATCTCATCTGCCATAAACCGGCATCTTATGCGTTTGCTGCTTCTGTAATCGATCGATCAACCGAATCTATGAATCAATCTAATTTATTTCAAATTCTTCTCTATATCAATCAATGAATTTAGGTTATTTAATATTAATTAATGAAATATTATGGTACATTGTAATTGTCATATGCGGAATGAGTTCCTCACATGCAGCCTTTTTGGCAAGTTTAATCTTGCAACGTCTAGCATGATTTTATTCTGTCCTCTCACCGTCTCACTGGTGGTACGATTTCACAAACTGGCCAAACTATACCCGTTAGTACTAACTTCAGCTCACCTCAAACTTCTCGCGACTGGTAGAATCTGCCAGCCGACACCCGCTGCACTCAGGTTCACTTGCAGACAGCCAGCGAATACATCATCTCTGAACGCCCATCCAATGCGTAACGCAGTAACCTATAGTTCGGGTCTTTTATGCATCAACAACCTGCTGTTCGCTCTCTCCTCTTAGCCGCACGGAGGGTGAACATCCTGCTGCTGAGATTACTGCGCGTGCATAGACGTCAACGTTTCGAAACGTTATTGTTCAGCGCTCCAGAGGTGTTCGTGGCGCCATACCTCATGCCGGTGCCGTCACGAGACAGTAAAATAGCGAAATGAGCGCAAACGACTTGCTTGGTCGAGCGCTGACACGTGCGCCTCTCGAGTCTAGAAAAGGAAAAAAGCAATGTGACGTGTACGTATATTATTCATAGTCAACGACCAGGGTCCCCAAGCATTTGTTTTTTATTTCGGTGCAGCCAGCTTGAGCAAGACCTGTGAGCGCACACTCCTCGTTTTATAACGTGCACAAACGCATTTGCACACTGCCATTCTGACACTGCACAAGCTTGCATACACTCCTGCATAGGGGCTGCCTCTAATGAGCTTGCCTTCTCGGCTTTTGCAGACGCACTTTGGGACACTTGTGTGCGCTTTGTTAAAGAGCCTGCCTATATCTGTACGGCCAGATCAACTGGAATAAAAAATTCTTAATAAAATAAGCAGCACTTGGAAAACACATTTTTAAAAGTTATGGACGGAGCTTCAATATCGCCACTTGTTCGATGTCTTTTGCTAACGAATACGATCCCCAGATGATCGAAATTACTCTGTAGCCCTCCACTACGGCTCCTGTTTGCCTCTTTCCACTTGCATTCTCATCTTCCTCTCTCTCTTTACGGCACAGTTCAGGTGTTCACAGAACGTGTGTGACAGATACTGCGCCTTTCCTTTCCTATCAACGAATTATTATTATTATTATTATTATTATTATGATTATTATTATTATTATTATTATTATTATTATTATTATTATTATTATTATTATTATTATTATTATTATTATTATTATTATTATTATTATTATTATTATTATTATTATTATTATTACTTGAGCTTTATCAGAAAAAAAATTACCCATGGTATGTGATGCTGTTGTTGTTGAGGCTGTAGGAACAAAGAAAAGAAAATGCATGGGCCTGCTGCTAGCTCTTCAGCTGAGCCACCTGATTGATTTATAGGAAGGGAAAGGCGCGGTAACTGTCTCACGTGTTTTCTGTGGACACCTCAACCACTCCATAAGGTAAGAGAGGAAGGTGGGAGTGAAAGTGGAAAGAGACCTCCGCTGCCTAGTGCGGACAGAAGAGAGAAAGTAGAAAAAAAAAAGAAAAGGAAGAGGGAGAGAAAGACGCGCGCCGCTACAGCCGTCATCCAACACCTAAGCGGTGGCGGGTGCAATGACGGCCTGCAACAGATAAAAATTCAGTTGCTGGCTAGCCCCCGCCGCAAGCGGTGTTGACCCACCGTCCCAGCCCCGTAGGGCCAGGCACAGCCACCGTTAATTACCTCCTGGTAATTAAGGGTGGCTTGAGAACGGCTGGTCTAAGGCATTGTTGAAAAGAGGTTGTGGGTTCATAGAACATTGCGGCCATTGGAGGCAGCACTTTAATTTATATACGTATGCACTACCCATGCATATCTGTACTTGCCTGATATTGGATTTACTGAAAGTACATAGATTTTGGTGGGTTTATTGTGGGAAGTGGCCAGTCTAAAAACATGGGCCCAAACGCAAACACGAATATGCAGCGTGTCCAATCTAGCTCCTGCTACGAGTTAGTTAAAAAACCAAATATTTAAAGTACCACTTGTATAGAGCTGCCGTCTGCGCGCCACAGATAATTTTGTTTTGCAAATAATTATTTAGTAATTAAGATAATTTTCTGAATTACTAAATATAGACTGCAGATAATAAATGTGATGCGCAAAGTGGGATAGCACCTTCAGAAATGCCCATTTCATTTTTTCGCGATAAAGAAACCCTTACGTGTACGTGTATCGTTTGCCTGACTTCCGAACAATGGTCGCGAATTACGAAAAAACTCACGTGACTGGTGCATTCGCGCGCCACGATTGTGCTGCTCTCAACCGTGGTTTGAGTGAACGAAATTAGCTTCGGCGTGGCTCTACAGCCTGGTTGCAGTGGCAGGTCAATATGTCTCCTGTGCAACGAGCTCATCGCGCTCGCTGCAACCATCGCCAACATATCAGCCTATCGCTGGAACTGGGTTGTCGAGTCACCTTCTTCTTCAAAAGCTCGAAAAAAAAAATAAGTACACGTGAGGATTTCTTTACCGGAAATCATTGGAATGGGGGTCTCAGACGTTGATTTTCAATTTTCGTATCACGTTTATTGTGTTTATTGTCTAAAAGCAGTATTTATTAAATTAGAAAAAGTATCTTAACTACGAAATAAATAATGGCAAAGTAAATAAAAGCATGTGGTGCGCCAGACTGCTGGCATCTGCATACAAGTGGTTTTCTTGTCCTACCTCAAATGTTTTATCTTTTAACCCTTGCTAAGCTAGATGGGACAGCCTGTATACATAGACCGCGTGACCTACAGACAAGAGGGCGTACTTAACCAGTGTTCGATCTGCACATGTGGATAACAAAAAATATTGTTCATATGAAAGCCCAGCACGACACACATGCCTCTATCTTAGTTCTTCCTAAACATTTGATGTTTCTAAACGGCCATAAGTAATCACGCCAAGGGGAGAATATCCGTGGAAGCCTGCAGAATAATCAAGAACCATAAACGCGCACCGGACAACCAGGTCAAGTTAATTTGGTTCTCCGCACGCATGGCACACGTCTCTCCGCATCTCACCCACCTCAACGAAGTCGCTCACTCCATCGCACGCGGTTTTGAAAACCGTGTCGGAGAGAGCCATGGTGAAGGAGTGGGGAGAGAGAGGCTGACGAGCTTCAATGCCTTAACCAAAGCACTCTATCTAACCCGCCGGGCATTCCCCTTCGCCAAGTAGCAAACTATGCTGAGCTTAGGCAGTCGCCTGGAGGCAGTTACAAACAAATACATACTCGAACCCTCTGCAGTACAACAAGATTTATCCCGTAATATATGACACCAACACATGTAAGGTCTGCATGACAAACATAGCCACATTTAAACGCATACTCTGGGAGTGTAAGGAACTACTGACAGGTGTTAATCGCGAAACCCTCTCGTCGAAGGGGTCCGCCGCTCTGAGCAGCTCCAGCCTCAACGGCCAACTCTGGGCCGCCTAGCAGGCTCTCGAGGTGTCAAAAGATAAGATCTCGACGATCCCAAATGGGAAACCTAGGTGCGGTTGCATTAAACCCTGCCGGACACTAAAGCTATTATTCACTCACCACTCAACATTTGAAAACTGATAACGCTTAAGTTTAATTCATATTTATTCTCTTTGCTTTCTTTACTCTTCGTCTGATTATCCACATGCCTTTTTTCCTGCAGCTTATAATTCTTCGCTGCCGGCACGTGCTTATCATTATATCCTTAATAGCATCCGGTCAGTGCTGCTTCCTGTGCAATTATTACGGCCAGTAATGCATGAGTGATTCGCTGTTGGTAATTACAGCAAAATGACGGACTATTTCAAAACAGTGGCAACATAGTGCGAACTTCCTTATTTTTTAGTGTTAATTTTGGGCTAAAAAAACAGGCAAAATTATTGTTGGCACAGAAGCTCCTAAACATTGATTTCATTATCACCGTGAAAAAAACTGAAGTAATTATCGACATGAAATAACGATCGCCAGATAACGCCCGAAGTTCTCGCGACTCCGCGGACCCCAGTCCAGTGACCATGACCATGACAATGGAAGAAGAAGCAGAAGAAGGAAGCAAGGAAAAGAAAGCAGGAGAAGAGTGTCGACGGTGAATTCGACCGCGTTAAAGATTACACTACAGCGTCGCATCCGCTGTGATGATGTCCAAGGCCGACCGACGCCCGCACGCGTCTGCGTCGCCTTCTCTTCTAACGGATGCCAGCGGTAAGTAGCGCGACTGCGTTTTTTATCTTTCCCTGAAAGCAATTTCTCGTACCCACCTTGCCTACTCTCTTAAAGACAGTAACTAGGCACGTCAGATCCATTTAGGGCAGCCTTGAACACATGCGTTTGGTCTTACTTGATTACGTGTGGGGTATTTCCCGTCCTGAAGCAGATGTATGCGCTACGACAGACAGCGCAATAGAGGGCTTCTCATTCACCTGGGGTTCTATAGCGTGCTCTGAGATCGCACAGCCCACGAACAGTTTTGCATTTCGGCTGTGTCGCAAATGGGCCTCCGCAGCTGGGCTTGGTCTCATGACCTTTCCAACCGCGACCGAATGCATAGAGAAATAAATATGAACCGGGTGGCCTGTCCATGGCGTATGGGTCTTCATGGTGGACTCATAGACATTTTCCTTGTTGCCTTGTTGGGTGTCTTGAAGGCGCAAGGGACAAACTTTGACATTAGCAATTCAGGCTCGCTGTAGACTCTCCTTGGATAAGGAGGCCGACTGCGAGACTCAGGTTCGATCCAGTCGCGGCGACCGTGTTTCGATAGAGGCGAAATGCAAGGCTCCCAGTGCGGTATCAGTGCACGTTAGAGTAGCTCATGGGGTCGAAATTTTTAGAACCCTCCACTACAGCGTCCCTTAAGCTTGATTCTTAGGGTAGCCCATGAGCCCGAAATTTTCAGAACTCTTCACTGCGGCGTCCCTTATAGCCCGATTCGGCTTGTAACGTTGAACCCTATATATAAATCAAACCAAACAAATCTAATCAGAATTCAAGTTTTGTGCTGAGAGCGTTGCCCCGCCGGGGTGGTGCAGTGGTAAGACGCCCGACTACTGGCCGGAGTTCCCGGGCTCGAACCCGACCGCGGCGGCTGCGTTTCAATGGAGGCGAAACGAAATGGCGTCCGTGTGCTGTGCGATGTCAGTGCACTTTAATCATCCCCAGGTGGTCGAAATTACTCCGTAGTCCTCCACTACGGCTCCCCTTTCTGTATTTCCACTTTAACTCCCACCTTCATCCCTTCCCCAACGGCGCGGTTCAGGTGTCAACAGGTTGTGTGACAGATACTGCGCCTTTCCCTTCCTGTGAACCAAATTATTATTATTACTGAGAGCGTCGCGCCACATTATTCTATCAAATTTCCTAAGCTCGTCACTATGTTCCCCTACTTTTTGAAACAGCATCACCATGTTGTGTGCGCTCCTTCTTGCGCAGCAGCTTTATTCTTCACTTTCTCCCTCTTTAGATCTTCCCTTCCCCGGTTTCAAGTAGCAGCCGACCATGGACATAGCCGACCACTCTGCTCTTCGTGGAATTGCACTTTATCATCCATTTTTTTTTACAGCTCAGATTTCTGATTCTTTTACGGTGCTTCATATATGTTACCATTAATGAAAGCTACTCGTTAATGCCTGCGGGGAGACACGGTAATATAGAAAAAGGAAAGAGCTGAATACTACCGGGAAATCTGGAAAGACCGCCCGATGCTCCACCGAACGCATCCCTGACCCAAAATGTTACTATAGCACACGTTCTGCGTCATGTTCAAATTAACACGTTCCTGAGCCTACTGACGCTCGGCAACTTCGGATTTTATGACACTGGTCACCTTCCCCAGTGTTCGGAGATCAGAGCAGATACTGAGCTCGTATGCCTACCTACGTATTAACGCCGCCGCTACCTGTCTTTATTTCCCTTAACCCATCTCCCCTATCCCGGAGTGCTTGTTTTCAATCGAGCCCAGCAGATGACCAACTGGCCTTAGCGGGGCAAGCGCCTTTTAAGGCGACAGTATTACGAGAGCCAAGAAGGCGTAAGCTCTCCGGCGTCGGCGTCTGAGAGTTGTCGCCACCTGTCAGCTGCCACCGTTGGCACATAACGAAGCCCCTTTTTTCCTTCTAGGGGAGAGAAGGCAAAATTCGGACTAAAATGACTTAGCAAAAATTAAAATGTTTAAACAATACTGTAAAATAACGGAAGAAGAAAAGGGTTACAAGTGGAATAGTATCAGTATGAGGACAGATTGGGAAGTCAAATCCAGTGCAGTAAGAATTTGAACATATAGGCGAACGAAAGAAAAAATCAGTCATACGTTCCTTTTGCATTAGTCTAATTGATAATACATAAACGTTTCCACTGGGCCTTTATTCTAGCCTTATTTAATACTTTTCCTCTCTAGCCTCACCATTCTCGCTGTCGGATGGTGGCCTCAAAGTAAGCTTTGAGGATTTGTTAGGCGCTGTTCGGCTTCCTGAGGGCACCCTGCTTCGTAGCCTCACTGCACAAGCAGTCTTTTTTCCTCTCCCATTTCTTCCTACCCTCCTCCAGTACAGGACAGGCAACAGAAGCACCCTTATGATAAATTTTGCCGTCCTTCCTGTTACTAGTTCTCTCATTTTTCTACGGAGTGCGGGACTACCCGGCTTAACTGAAATGACCTAGGACTTCTGGGAAAGATTACACTCCTTGCTGAGTAAATATTTGAAAATGCAAATACCCATGTGGTGCGTGCAGGTGGAAAGAGCGAAGAAGCCGGGGCCAATGAATCGTCCGCTCCGTCCAGCGGTGCGCCGTCGTCGGAACCAAGCGCGGAGCGTCCGAATCTGTCTTTGCAAGCGGTGAAAGCGCGTCGGGCCTCACCCTCGATTCTGACTTCGACGCGGACGTCGCGGCCCCACTTGGAGGGACCTCTCGTCAACGCATCGGCAAAATCAAGCCCGCGCAACTCGCCCGCGTTCACTTCGACTGGCCTAGGCAGACTCCAAGAGAGGAGTTCCAAACTAAGCGTCTTAGCTAGAAGGCTGAAAGTCAGATGTGAGTAGCAGGTACAATTTAATGTACTAATTCAGGGTCGCAACTAGCTGGACAATCTTACAAGGAAATAAACTAGCGACGGTACTTGGACTATTGGTAATTTGCTAGCTGTTTTAAAACGTTATTTGCAGCCATGTTGAAAACATTCTCCAAAGCCATTAGCGCAGCCATGCAGTTAAACGAAAACGCCTATACAGCCTTTTTGAGGCATTTCGCAAAACAAAAGAAATTCGTATTTGAATGCCTTTTTCTTTTCATTTCCTTAATCGTATTGCTGGGCTCGTTTTGACTCTGACAATTTCCTCGGTCAGGAGCTACGGTACTCCGCAGTGCTGTTGACTACTGTCTTCACTGATTTATAAATTGTTTTCGCTATTTTTGCGGATCTATTGTGAAATAATAAGGCTGGAAAGAAAGAGGCAGCTGCGGATAAAATAACTGTTTTTGAATGGGGGAGAAGTTTTATTTTCAGTTCTCTGAAAGTAGCGTGCAGCGATTTCTACTCATTCATCAGTTGGAGATTGTAGGCTATAATATTAAGCACCCAACCTCGTGCTCAGCTGCAGTTTTCAGCAATGTCCTACTGTCGATGAAGCTCTAACTTAGAAACGGGGAGCCAGAGCTGTGCAACTGAAAGCGAAGATAATCTCTGAGATCTTGTTTTAGAGATAGCTTTGTAACTCAAAGAATCATAAAGGAGAAAAGAAATTGGGTACTACGAAATTCGATCGAGTGTGCATCATTTTACCTTGGATGAGCTGGGGTAACAATATCGCAAGTACAAAAACGTTATTGCCAACGGGTGAAAGCTATGTGTACAAAGGGGGGAGGGGGGGGGGGAGGGGGAGGAGGAAATGATTTCATGTTCGCTACAGCGACCCTGAAGAAAAGAAAAAAAGTTAGAATGTTAAGCAAGCGCTATATGGCCATCACGTTTGGAGGCGTTATTGATGACGATCGAAGTGATGCGGCTCCATTGTCTTGGTCTTGTGACCGAGAGCGGCACATTTTTACCTGTGTGGGCGCACACAGTTGATTGATGAGATGTCAGCGTTATCTGCCACTCTCGTTATATTGGGTTTCGCTATAGCTATTAATCTTTATATCGGAATTTGTTGATGGTTTTGTGAGCTACTTGCCGCACGTTTGTAGAAAAGTATTTATTATTTTCTGTTGCGAAGTGTTTATTCGTAATTATTTTTATTCAATAATTTACCACGCAATGTGTGCCTTATTAGAGGCTTTAGACGAGAGTGAGTATTTTAAAAGAGACAAACAATTAGACCAACAAGAATATTTTTCAATCCTTCGTTTATCATTTTTTTTTGTCCTGACACCCCTAATAACGCTGCTAGTGTTTTTTCTTTGGTAATGCAATTCTGACGCTTCTTTATTTGATTCCTCATCTGACTTCTCGTTGACTGGCTTCGTCTCATTCTGGCTTATGTCTGTTACTACTGCACTTTACACAAACTCATTTTGGTTATGAAACTTGAAGTGACGAGTGCCTTCCATTTTATAGCTTTGCAAGTGCGTTTTGAAGAGAACAATATAGGAATGTCATTCATTTCTTGACGTTGCGGCTCTGTCATACTGAATACAACATAGATTTTGAATAAACTATGCGACCTCTCCAACCAAATCCAAGGAGAGCGGGAACAGCTTTTGGAGTAATGGCCTACATCGCTTGCGATGCTTGAATCGCGATTATAAGTCCACTTTCAGGGACTATTCTGCACACCTCGACTAAACGTAAGCATGCTTAGGTACGCAAAAAGAATGTCTCTTGGAGTCACGGGGCTTCTTATGGGGCAAAGGCAGGCAAGGGTCGTGTTCATGTGATCCTTGTCCCACGTTCGTGTAATGGAAGTAGAATGGTTCGCAATCATTCTCATTGCCTGAGTGCCGTGTCCTCGGTGGCATGTCCAAAAAAGAAAATGTGGGTAAAAACACTTGCGGCTGCGGCCTTAGCCGCCGTTTACAGACAGCGCTGGAGCCACGCCAGCGTTTCACACTAGCGTGCACCCTAATGCGCTACTTAGCGCCCATCGCTTCTAACTGTATTGATGGCACCGCCGGAAGATTAGAAATTAGCAACATGGGGGGCTCCCCAGAGAAAAATATTTATCGTACACTTCTACCGCATGGAAGTAAAGGGGGGGGGGGGGGGGGTGCGTACTATGGCTCGTAACTTGTATTGAAATGAACGAGCAGCCCGCTAGCATACAGCAGGATCGAGTTACCGGACAAAACGAAAAAAAAAAAAAGAAACCTTGTATGTACTTTTGGGCTCCGAGGTTTTCTTTCAACAGCTTCCCACGAATGAATGCATTGAATCAAGTAATAACGTGAGCAAATATCAAACTTTTTTTATTTGATGCTGAGTAAAAGTATTGTTTTCTCCTCTAAGCTAAACGTTAAAACTGTTTCGTTCTATAAATAACCGCTCTGCATAGGGAATATAAAAGGCCAGGAAGTCTAGACGTATGGTTCTAGTTTTCTCGGCTGACACCATGCGCCGAGTGGCGCCGAACGCTCAGCATCACCGCGGAAATTTCGAAATTTCTGCTCATTCTACTGGCTATAGGAAACAGCTGGTTTAGCACCGGAAGCATTTTATACGCAGTATTGGTGTCTAAAAAAACCGATGTGCTGATGATTATAATGGGTTTCAATACGCTTTTGGTATCAATGGCGCAATGTTTGAAAAGGTGCCTATAGCAAAGGTGCAGTTGACGTATGTCGCTCAGCATTTGGAAAACTGTCTATGCAGACGAGGTATATATGAAAGGCGTCCCGAAAAGTTTTAGGTAAAAGCCGCTACTTGTGACGTGTCAGGTTTCAATGTGCCGCCCCATTTCGTGTATTTAAGCTGGAGTCCATGCTTCCATGCTTTTCAAACAAGAACTGGTTTGCGGCCCAAGGGCAATGCTGCCAGAAAAAAAAAGCTTTTATGAAAGCTGTGTGTACTTTGAATTTTGTATCGAGGTGGATGAGTCGGCAATGTTAATCAGTCCATTTGCGCACAATCTCTCGATATTCCTGTTTTCTGAAATTGCAAGTTTAAGCAGCTCATTTCAGTCATGCTTCTAGTTACTCGGTATCCATAAAGGCTGAGCATGAGAGAAGTCTGAACGTTATCCGCGATTTAATTTTACATTGACACAATTAGGTTTCCCCATTCGGCTGTGCTAGCCTCGTCGGAACACCGCGCCATGCCATTACACAATACTTTGAACATCCATAACTACAGCGCAAACGACAGGACAGAGATGAAGGGAGGACACCCACAAGCGCTGGCTCATAACTAAAGATTTATTGGAAGCCAGCAGGTATAAATACCTCCCTGGCGGCCAGAAAGAATACAGTCAACACTTACAATGTGAATGACAACTAGAATACCAGGCACGTATCTCCATGCAAATCACATGCGATTGAATACAACACAATCAGTGAGCAGGCACTTGTCAATATTCGCAGTCAAGGTACCGTCTTTCTTTTTATGACAACGCGACAGATGAAGCACTGATGCATTCTTCCGAGAGCTTTCCTATTAAGTGAGCTTCTATTATCTCCCTTGCTAACGAGTCACGGTTATTTCCTAGCACTGTACATTACTTATAGTTTGGCGCACAGACGTTCGTATCATCGTCATCTTCATTGTCTTTGCAGTGCCTGCAGTGTTTCGCCACGTGGCCAGTGATAGCGACACGTGAGACATTATACTCATGCTCCTTGAGTCTTTCGTTAATACAGCGGCCAGTTTGGCCGATGTATCGCTTACCACAAGACAGTGGCAGCGAATAAACCACCGCTTCCTGACAAGGCACGAATTGTTTAGCGTGCTTTATCGGGCACTTGCACGATTCTTTATTTTCTGAATTTACATTCTTAATCAGGCTGGACAATCGTTTGGGCGCAGAAAAGACGACGTCAACGTCTGCTTGTTTGCCAATTCTGTTTAGATTGTGCGACACTTTGTGAAGATATGGCAACACAACAATCTTCCTTTTCTTCTTCTCTTTCATACATTCACTTTTTCTATTTGCTTTTAACTTTTTCTGTAGGTCGAACTTTGAACATGACGTCACTGTAACACGCCATGACAACGCACCATGCTGAGTGGATCGAGCAAAGCGACGCCATGCCTAACATCATAGTGGTCGACATCACCGGCGCCCTGTCCACGAAAAGAAATAAAATGAATAAGCAAAATCGTATTCATTTCCATATATAGCTCTTGCTAAATATCGCGTTAATGACTTGTAAACGTTCTGCGAACCTTCTTTTTTTCTCCCATGTGGCACCCTGCAGTCGGCAAGGTCAGCTTTCGCGAGTACACAGCGTCGGTCGGCACAGCGATGCGCCAAAAGAGAGGCCGCACCATCGCGACCATCGCAATGACCACCGCCGCCATTGGGGCGATGGTCCTGCTCCTGATGCTCTCGTCCGTCCCGAGGAAGGAAGTGGTGACTACCGAGCGCTGCGATACAGAAGAGTGTATGCGGGCCTTCTATTACCTCGAGCGAGCCGGCGACCTCCTGGAAGACCCCTGCCACGACTTTTACAGGTAAGGTCAAGTGGTAGTATGGGATAGTTGAGACAACGCCGTTCGATCCCGGCACTTGCAAAAATTGGTTTCGAAACCTGGTTGTTCCCTGCATTTACTTCGCAGCAGTTTATGGGCGGTGACGCTGCTTACGAGCTAGAAAATCGGCTGCTGTTGACAATATTGGTCTACCTTAAATTTGTCACTATGTTTAGATAAATATCAGCTCTGAGAAAATAGTGCCGTGACAGTCTACAAAACACGGAAACTTGGTAGAATCACTTTGCCAGATCTAGCTGCGTGCGTTGCATGAGAATCCAAACAAACGTCATGATTATAGAGCTGCGAGCAGGACTATCGTGTCCATCCGGAGCACTGAGACGAGGATGCGCAATCGAGACAGAGAGCAGATTATCCAGAACTAAGGAACACCTAATCTTTCGCTCTTGTGTTGTGCCAAATGGCACCGGCAGATAAAGCAAGTATATATTTAATATTTGCATATTGCTGCGATCGATCAGTGCGCCAGATTTGTAGATGTGGGCACTGGAAGGTGTTCAAGAAACAAAAACTGTAGGCTAAACTAGCTTTTGTACTTTGCTAGATGCGTTCTTTTAAAGCTTATCGCGTCACATCGTCCAGGTACGTCTGTCACCGCTGGCAAGAAAATGGCGACTTGGTGCAATTATCGGTGAGCCACTTCTACGATAGGCTGGACAACAACATGCGCTTCGACAGTGCACTGGAACTGGGAAGCGAGACTGGAGCACTGCTCTTCGCCCGCGCGTACAGGTGGGTCCGCCTCGCGCAGTGAAGCTCAGCATTGTTCATGCATTGCTGAGGAGTATTTGAGACCTAATTACAGCTGAGATTTTTTATTTACCGCTGAGAAGTTAAGTTGGTACACATAAATAAAAAAATTGCAATTTATTACTTTGTCATGCAAGATGTGATATTGCGCTATTAGGCCTAAATGTCTATTCTTTTTTACAAAGCTGTTATGGTTAAGTAGTCAAAAAATTGTGCCGCGAAGAGTGTAAGATCGCGTTCTGTTTGCTCTAGTTTTCACTGTGTAAAACACTTCACTGCATGATTGTACCGATACTTGCCGCTTTATACGACTCCTGAAAAATATCTAGCATGAAAGTAGCCGAAATCTCTCGCCCCTTCAAAAAACTGCACACTGCGAACAGAGCGTATAGCCGCTTCCCGGCTTTGACACAAAACCGAAACTGCTTGTGTAGTCATAAATGTCAAGAACGTCCAGCTGTCCTTTGCTCACTGTCTTTATCATTTTTCCTGAATTGCAATTAGTTTCTCATTTTGGCAGCTTTAGAAACGGCTAAATATGTAAATGTCTGCTCTTGACATATACGCTGGTCACCTTTCAGGTCCTGCCATCAATTTTTGAGCTCTCCAGTCGACGCTTACATTGCACAAAGAGTGCTTGATCGTCTCAAATCCGTGGTTCAGCGCTTCTCCGCGACTTCAACAATGGACAAACTCATCGAAGAAATCGTTCGCACATCTGTTATCGATGGTATCGACGTCCTTCTTCATGTCAGTCTGGCTGTCCACGAAAATGACACGTATCCAATCATAACGCCCGGCAGGTCTCTACGTGAGAAACTGAGTAGTCGCTTTCAATACCACCTTGTAATTGACATTGTGAAGCCTTTGTTTCCTCTTTCAAGAGCTACATTTTCCGAGGTGGTGGAAATTGACGCGTTCATACATAAAGCGTTGTCTGGTAAAGAGCCAAAGACGCAGCGACACGCTTTGAATACGATGTCCAACCTCACGCCGTTAGTGACACCGTCACTTTGGTCATCGCTGTTGAAGAAATTCCTGAACGCGTCCGACGTTGCCGCGGTTCTCGTAACTGACGCCGACAAGATCCAGAACGTGACGACGCACCTGGGCAAAGTCCTCAAGAGAACGGAACCGCTTCAGACGTACTTATCCCTTCAGGCAGTTGCAGACGTGCTCCTGTTCATCATCCAAAAGCGACTACACAACGCAGAGGACGCAACTGTGGCCAGGAACTGTTTGCAGACCATATGCCTTGTGATGAGTCACTTCTGCGCACATGTGACCTCTCACGTCTTCGGATGGTCCAACCAGACCAAAAGGACCGTCGAGAGCATCTACGATAGCGCCCTGAAGCAATACGTCAATTCGGGCTCTTTGCTGTGGAGGAGAGCCGGCAACTGGTCGCTTCTCTCCGAAGGCCTGAACGCCACGCGACTAGTCCAGCTACCCAGTGAGTTTACTGATGTCGCCGAGGAAGGCATCGCTCATTACAAAGCTAGGCTCAAGGAGTGGCCAGACAGCTTTCTAGAACTATATCTCGTGCTCTTGACTACGCACAGGGCTGTTTCTATCAAGCTGCCCCTACACAGCACGCAACGGTACGTCATCAAAGCCTACCTGAAAGGCCTAATTTTGCAGAGTGACCTACTGTCAGGCCTACTGGTTCCTACCGCACTCACTTCAGCCCACTTGCTCTACTCTTCTTCGGTGCCCATGTGAGTTCATCGCAACCTTTCGCAAGAATTATGATTCATAGTTGTAACTTACATAATATGACTTAGCGAATAAGCCGTGTACAGAGCATAAACAAATTTAAAGTTATGACAAGAAAAGCAGGAAGCTGGGCGGTGCATTTTTAGTACGCCAAAAGGGTTGTTCTTTCTTCTCTGGGGGTTCCCTACGAAAAATGAGGTCTAAGCTAGCAAACAAATCATTAGGAGCCAGTTTACGTTAACGGTTAGCTGTAGGAGTCATCGTTTCCAACTGTTCGGCGCGCAGAGAACTGAACCTGGGAACTATGGGCGCACTGATTGCCAACTCGCTGGTGCTGGCGCACACCCCTGCGCACGGAGGCAGCATATGGACAGACAGCATGCGCCATGAATTCAAAGTTAAAACCACGTGCCTCTTCAAGCTGCACAGGTGAGTGAACAAACTTAACCGTCATAGCTGAGCATCACCGTGCACACGTAAGACAAAAACACCTTAGCAATTGATTGATTTATAATCAACGCATGTTTATTTTATTGATTGTACATTTTGTGTCACTAGTCGATGGAAATAAATATTTTCTGGAGAAAAATGCTACAATGTTTGCGTTATGAAAAACCATCACAAGTCAGTAATATACGAATTGCTTTCACGAAATGAGATCGGTCTTTCTCAAATGAAAGGCTCCACCCTGCCATCTACACAGCGCCATAAAGTTTTTACCGTAGCGTGTACTAAGCTTCCTTATAGCATTACGTACGACTTTCACGTCGTCTGCGAAAGTAATAAGTTATCCCGATAATACTGAGGTGATAAGTGCGCTTTCACGGCATCGGAATGGTGGAAAACTCAATTTCGCGTTCTAGGTTCGGGTCGCTGATTTAGGCGAAATAAAAAAAAAAAAAAGACACCAGTATGCTTTTGTGATGTGAGTAGCCCACGTTAAATAACCTCACGTCGTAGAAATTAATCCAAAACACGGCAACTCCCTTCCCTTAAAATTACGTTTTTTTTTCTGCGTTTCTTTTCCTTTTAGTTTCTTTCATTTCTTCTGTCTTTCATCGCTTCCATAGTTTCGTTGTTGATCAGATCCTCGAGCGATAGGTTCTTCGACATAAATTTGCGCACAAAAATTATATTCGAACAGTGTTTGTTTCTGGCGGCAGACAGATTGCGGTGACTCGGTCACAGGGAGTTAGTGGTAGTGGGTGTTATTCTTTTCGGGCTGCGGAAGAACCCATACATATATATACGTTCTAAAAGACTTGTCCCATACTTGCATGCCATCATCAGAAATATCACCACCATCACCACGAAAGACTGACTTGTTGATTGCCGACTTTTCCGTGCGCACTCCACAGCAACCTAATGATCAACAAGACGACCGAGTGGCACGAGACGACGGCATCGATGTTGTTCGCTTGGACACTATCCGTGCAGCTGGCTCTTGGTTCCCTGCTGTCGGCCGAGTGGGGCATATTATCCGAAGACAAGCAGCACCAGTGGGCCGCCCAGCGTACACTGCTGCGCCGTTTCTGCCTGCTCTCATGCGGCGCCGACGAGGGCGAAACGCCGGAGGCGGCTTTTTCGGCGCGTTCCCGCTGTCTGGTTCCTCTCGTTGGCCTATACAACTTTGCCGAGGTCTTCAGCTGCCCGCTCGGCTCACCCATGAACCCTATCGACGGCTGTCACCGCGACAGCCCACCCGCTCTGGCAACCTCAGCGTAGCAGGGCAGAAGGCGGAGCATTCTTTAAAACGATGTCCCTTAAGACTTTGGTTGTAGGGGACGTTATGAACGTTTCGGTGCACCTTCGCGATTTATGCGACGGCGATTGATGTACTGACACAGCAAATGCCCGATGATAGTAGTTTTCGCTCACCTGGGGTGAGAGGTTCTGTATAGTATTTTTTTTTTGTTTACTTATCGCAAATATGGGAGCTCTTTCCAGCGCCTGATCGGCGAAACTCTAATGATTCAAACGCTGCGCACACAGTATCCTGTTCTTTAATTTAGTTATGTTATGGATTCTTGGTTTTTTATTACTGTTATTGCTCGCCTACCAAATCTTCGTCCCTGCAGGCTTATTCAAAGTTTATTGTAATGTGTGAATTTCAGCTGAAAGACGTATGCGGGGGGTTCACGTAAGCGACCCTGTTCCGCTAGTTTATTTTTTGAAAACAAGCTTTTTCTTCCCTGTCGCTAAAGAGAAATATTTTCGGCCTGCAGATAGCCTTGCTCGAAGCTGTATTCTTTCTGCGCGATGAGTACTGCTTGGCGCGGAAGCTCGTAAACTTTATTGTCTGATTTTATTTCGATATATAGTCGTCAGTGAATTAAAGAAGTTAGATTTACAGTTTAAGGCATAGTGCTTTGATTCCACGCGATGACGTTTTCTTATAGAGTGCGTCCTTGTATGAAATACCGGAAATGTTCAACTCTAACACTTCCCAGATTGGTGCGTTTTCGCGGTAGGGCAGTACAACTGTTCGACGTGCACCAAAAAACCTCATTGATAGTGCAATGGCTGCGTTTATTGGTGCACATGACCATTTGTTTCAAAAAACATACACATAGGTATTCACATAAAATTTTGACGCATTTAACACAGAAACAAGACTCACTCGTACTTTTCAATTATGTCAGTTGCTTCTCACTGGACGAAGGCAATGACGTTGACTGCAAAAGTAAATTCTGCTTTTGGTTTGGTTAATGAAGTTTAAGTCCACGGCTGAACCTTGCAGCTTTGCGTCTGACAGGTGATATATCGTTGAATAGTTTTGAACGTGATACAGCGATGCTACGACGACATTCATCCTAGTGGACGATATCCACTGCGCAACGTGCCGTCGTAGAGCGCCCAGCGCTATTCTGACAGTAGAGCGCACGGGCACGATGACCTATATATCCACGCTACTGTGCACCTGAATCTACTCGACTGCTAGACTTCGCGTTTTCTCGCTGCTGAAAGCGGGAGAATTCGAAGTAACGTGTGTATCAGACATAACTCAGGTTTGAAAATGTTAGTGTGCATTTGAAATGATCCCAGATAAATAGATGAATGCTTACATTATATTCAAATGAAGTTCAAAAGTACTTCCGACCTTGAAAATATGCGCTTCGTGGCTTCATGGTGTCCTGAGAACTGAATGCACAACAAAGGAGAGAACTCTCAGAATAGAAACGGCGAAACAGTGCGATACTAACGTAACAATGGCGAAGTTTTGATTTTTACGAGGCAAAATCACTAAAAAGTGTTACCAGCTTAGATATGGACTTCGCAATAAGTACTTAGCTCAGCCCTTATGCGAGGTGTAAAAAAAAAAAATATTGCCAAAACAAAACAAACAAGAAGAACAGAGCAAGCTTGACTCGCATTAAACTACATATTAAAGAAAATGTGTACGACTGGTCTCGGTAAAGAAACGAATTGTCGGGACGTCAGCATGAAAAGCCTAATAGAAGCTACGACGTTCTGTTACTTGCTGAAATTGCGTTATGATATGCGCAAGTATTTAAAACCCAGTATTTATTACTGAGAGTTTTGCGCCGATGACGTTATTTTCTACGTTTTGTACGCGTGCTTGACGCCGCCCGAGCAGCAGGTTGGAGGAGTGTGTGACGTCACACGTCTCGCGTCCACCTGTTGCCGTCGTACAGTTATGACAGCGGTGGTCCCAGTTCGGCTGTCCCGCCTGGACCTTCAGAGCTGGTGGCTCAAAAACGCGCGAGAAATCAACAATTGAAATGCATGAAATTGCAGTGGGAGTGTCGTGTATCGAAAGGAATATAGTACGGCTACGATCAATCGGCTCATCAGCCGGTGGAGAGCAAAACGGACAGGCACAGGCAGATACCTCGTTCAGGCTCGCACACATAGCAAAGAGATGTCCATATCATAATGGGCACCTCTTTGCTATATAATATTAGCCTATAATATATTATAAGCTCCAAGGCACATGAAACGCTAACCAAGCATCTATTTCATATTGCCTGCTTTAAACTTGCATTTTTCGCCTGAGCAATAAAGGAATAATATAACCGGGGTCGTTCATTTCTCAACAGCCATTTAATTATTAAGGTTTATCACTGCTTACAGCCCTTCTATGAAGACCTAATTTCTTAGGTAATCATACTAATATTTGAGAACTACTGAGCCTTCTTCCTTCTTTAGCCCACGTTGGTAGTTACTGTACGGCATTAGGCTTTTGAAAGATGAAGGGGCATGCAGGGTTCATTACGGTGAAGTGAAAGCAGCGCAGCGTATTCTGTTTAAATGCCTAGCTTAAGGCGGAGAGCTTTCGTACTATGAGCTCTTCTAACAGGATTGCGTATTAGGTTCTTTAGCCTGCCGTAACCAGCAAATACGAGCAATGAACCATTTATTTCACTACCTAGACTTAATCGTAGTGCCGGAGAAATTTTAAAAACTTCACTTTCATCATGATTGTGGTGTCTCTATGCAGTGGACGTTGTCAGCTACTCGTGTGAACATTAAACATTGCATCAGTTTTGTAGTGTACCACTTCAATGCACATAATTTTATATTCCATGGCCTCATGATGTATTTTCTTATTTCATTTCAGTTTTTCTCTACCCTTATTCTCTACATCTTTTTCGATCCTCTCGTCATTATCCCCCAATTTTCTTTCCCAGCCAAGAGTAGCAAGCAAGCTGATATGAAACTGCCGCTATATTATCAAATGTTTTAGATCAAACAGTTTCTCGCTCTCTCGATCCCATCTTGATATGCTATGCCGCCTGCCAGCGGCGGACAATCAAGCAGATGGGACGAGAGTTACCGGAAAACTGGAAAAAGTTTGTCTTCGGCCGATGCACGCAAACAGGTACACAGGATGATATCATGCCCGAGCGCGAGGCACTAACGTGACCGTTGCCTCCAGAGCGGGCGCATGATATAGACACAACACGACGCGCAGCGCGCGCTCCCTAAGAATCGCATGACGGTTCGGCGCTCACAATACATAAAGCACTTCCTACGTCGTAGTCGGCGCTTTCAACCTACGCTGTAGCAGGATTCAATCCCGGCCGAGGCTGAAGCGTTTTCAATTAAGCGAATCGAGGAAAGACAATCGGGACTACTGCGATGTTAAATCTGGTTGAGGAATCTCAGGGTTTCTAAATTATTCTGGATCTCTCCACTACGCTGTCTTTCATACCTGATACAGTGCTTTGGGAATTGAAGGGCCAAATGTTCTGCTTACTTACAAAGTTGTTTTTACATTTCATTTCTATGAGTTGAGTCTGTGACCTGGCTTTTTCATAATGTATAACCAATTGAATAAAGGGCTAAAAATACGATGTATAACTAGAAATGCATACCCGATATCACTATAGCACAATACTACCATTTTACACTGTTCTATTCACTGCGGTTTCTTAGTTATATAATGTCAACAGGTTGCTAAATCCGTCCCATTCTTATCGGTTATAAGCAAGCAACTTTCAAGCTTATATATTAAGTTATAATCATACCTGATGTGATTGGCAGTACCTTTAAAGAAAAAAAAAAGATAAATAAGAATAAAATTCATAAGTAAATAAACAGCTGGAACAACACTGTCGAGGAAAAGGCCATAGGAGCTGCTGTTTGGATGATTTAGAGCCCTATTTTTTGGAGAAAGATGTGAGAGGTCGAAGTTATTGTTATTCTTTTTTTCTTTTTTGGCGCCGAGTGAGAATTGGTCTTTTGGAGACATTTCTGGAAATATACTTTACGCATCTTAATTTCTATGTAATTTGCTGTTTCCTTAGTCATACATTCGAGCACGCCGCTCGTTAGGCTGGTGGGAAACCAAGCTTGTCTGCAACACCAAACTTTGGCCAAAACCTGTTCAAAACGAATGGGTCTTTGCACGCTACAGCTGCCCTCCCCAAATATGCACACGTGCAGAGGAGGCCTTCACATACAGTTACACAGTTTACAGAGGGCAGTGAGGAAAGCAATCTCCCCGGCACCCTCCTCCCGGATCCTCTATTGAGTTTGGTGTAGTTTCCCTCAACTGCGTTTTAAGCTAATTGCGGGTGAAAGTCTAGAACGGCCGCGATATCATGTATTACAGCGCTCCATCGCTAAGCTCATTAAGAAGCACGACAAAACATTGCATGTCTGCAAAATACGTGTGTAGTCGACTTACGCGAAAAGCGAGTTAGTTTTCCGCCGATTACCGGTGAAGATCATTGTGAACGAAACTTACGCCGCAGCTTGGACGTTAAATATGTGTCGCGCATGAACAGCACGAAAGCGGTTAGCTCAAGCGCCATTACCGCTGTAACTGGTTGCAACAGCACGAAATGTAGCGACACTGCAGGCATGTTTTCGAGCGGAATGCAGAAATGACTTTGTCGCCGAAAAACACTTTCGCTTAGCACGAATCACACTAGGAACGGAGTGGCACAGAACACTGAAACTCGGCGCTGGAATGTCAATCTCTCGGTAAATATCATTGATTTACTTTGGTAGTAAGAATTAATGCGAACGCAAGAAGCATTTTATAGGCGAGATTTTGAAGTGACTCTCTCACGTCTATACGACAAAGCACTGAACAAGGGTAGAGGAGGGGAGGGAGGCATAGCACTGAGAACAAGTGTAGAGGACGGGGAAAGGGAAGGGGGGGGGGTGGCTGTTCACTGAACAAGGGTAGAGAGGGGAGGGGGGTAGCCTCAGTTCGCAAGTCGAGGCAACGTTTCGACAAGTTGACTTGCCTTCATCAAGGCAGCGCGATAATCACTGGCAGGGGTTTAAATACGCTTTTGCTTCCGAAGAAGAAAAGCTAGGGTGTAGAAAGGAAGGAGGGTGATGGAGAAGAAAGCAGGTCTGAAACCGGTGATTCTGTGGCCTGAAAAAGGAAATAAAAAGTGGCAGCAGCAAAAAACTATAATACGGGGTGAATGATTAGTCAGCACCTAAAATAGGTCCTGTGCAGACAAACTTTTCTTGAAAGGGGATAGGCATTCCAAAAGGTCTTGATAAGGAGTACATCTGCGCGGGAACAGTTTTCAAAAGCTTTCCGCAAGGAGGGGAGGAGTACAAAGAAACAAAATAATAAGAAGTCAGGGAACCATATCTGCCACGTCCTGAAATAAAGAGTTCGAGGACCAACCAAAGTAGGAAGTGATAAAAAAAAAAACCTGTTTGGAAAAACACATGCAGCTTATGTTATATTGGAGAAGGGGTATAGAGTGTACACGTGCTGTGAACAATTTGTACAAATAATGGTATATGGAATGGTATCCCCGACTAGTTATGAAGAAGAGGGAATATATTTAGGGGACTCTAACGTTCCTTGCGAGGTATTTATTCCTGCTGGTTCCAATATTCTAAATTTATAGATTAGATAAATTTGAAGCCAAAAGAAATTTAGAAACTTGACAGGTGGTATGAAACTGACAGCAATACGTCGAGGCAGTCCCTCCAGAGGAGCCATATAGTTAGGGCAGTTGAATTCGCATATTTGTTCTTATTCGACATTCCTACGCCGCTACATGGTGATGAAGAGCAGCGCCGTCACCTTTCTTTTTTGCTAATATTGAAAATCTTTATGCGCGAAATATTATGCTAAGAGAAACATCTTGTTTGCGCCAAATAATTCTCATTTCTCTACTTTTCTGAAAATAATTATTTTCAAATATCGCCATTCATTTGGGCAGTATTTGCCACTAGCGGGCGTCAAAGGGAACCAGTAGCTGAATCTCCAGAGGAGCTGAGCATGTGCCCGGCTTAATCATTTTTGTTAAGCCTCGTATAGGCAGTGACGACTTCCGCCTAGTTTCCAGATATAACGGGAGGGGGAGGGGCGGGGGTATATATTAGTAGAATTCTTAGAGAGACGTAATTTAGAAATCATAGATACTTTATTTGAAAAACTTCTCTCTTCTGCTGACCGGAAGTCAAAAAGCTCGAAATGCTAAATTTGAAATAGATTTCATATTATGCCCTAACCCTGCCATTACGCAGGATGTTTTAGGCCATTGGAAAAGTATGCTACTGGAGCCGTCGAAGAGTAACTCCTCGAATTAGTCTAAAGCCCACGTTAGGACGGAAAAAGCTAGCATGGAAGAAGCCTATGCACAAATTAGAGTAAATAGAGGAAGTAGGGAAATTCAGGATCTCGTTGCTAAACAGATATTCGGTTTTAACTGAGGAAGGCGGCTTCTGTGTGGACGGAATTAACGATATCTTCAGAGATATCATTACTGAGTGCGCAGTAGAAGAAGGCGGTAGGATAGTTAGACAAAACATCGGCAAATTATCCAAAAAGAAAAATCTTAATAATTAAGAAACGCCTAAAGGTAGAAGAAGTCTCCGACCGAGCAGACTTGATTTATCTGACAAAGCTATGAGACCTAATCTATAAGCGCACATTATCCAACATAAGAAACTACAATGTGGAAAAAAGTTGGGCATGCTCTAATTGATGACGATAGTCAATAAGAATTCCATAGAAAACTAGGCAATATGAAATTAAGATTATTCGCTGTAGACGAGGCGGGCAATGTTATTGCTAAAATGGATAAGATAGTCAAAGTAGCCGACGAATGCCACACTGATGTCTAAAGCATTGAATATATAGAACCCAAGCAGCCGCGATGATAATGAGAGTGCTAGTATTGCATAGCATTTAGTATTTCCGCCGGTAACGAAGATCGAAGTAAGGAAAGCATTAGACAAATTGAAAAGGGGTAGATCAGGTAGGAGAGTTTGATAATTGCGGATACGTTGCAGGAAATTGGAGAAATTCTGCTAGAAAACCTAGCGGACTTGCATACGCAATGAATGCCTCACTACCTCGAAAGCACCGGAATTTCGGAAGTTCTTGAATATTACGTTAATCCATAAGAAAAAAAAATACGGCAAGTGCTTGAAAAATCACAGGCCGATCACTTTACTATTCATTACGTACCGTCTTTGCCAAAACTAACCGGGCTGCTCCGAAGGCTGCCGGAGCAAGCACGCGGCCGTGAGGCGGCGTTGCGCTCGCTGTGGCTTATCGGTGCTCGTCAGCTCCGAGGGTACAACAGCTGACGTAACTTCGCACCCTCAGTCTCGCCCGTTGGATGATAAAAACTAGGCGCGTATGATATTGGGGCTGCGATTTCACGCCTGCGAAGCCTGGTTGTGCCCAGCGAGGGCGCTCAGTATAGCGACGGGGCTAATCGCTCATCTCGGCAACTTCGGAAAACAGAAAAGCAGGTGATAGTAGACACTAAGAGCTCTTGTTCGTTTTTAGGACGAATATGTGCTGGGTTTGCCAGACAATGTTGCTCTGAAATAAGGGTTCTGCGAACGAGAAAGCAATCCTGTGCATATAATGGCTAAGTGTGAGGAAGGTTTCATTATAGTTCATTACTTAAACCAAAACTTACCATCAAGCAAATGCAAGAATTTGTTAGAATCAATCATTGCACTTATTTATAGCAGCCTCCCCAAGGGGCTAACACAATTTTGCAAGCCTAAAAGAGAGATAAGGTGGCTTGAAATGGTTCACTAGCTTTCCCATATCTTTGTACTGAAGTTACGGCCCTTAAAGTGGCAGTACGCAAGACACCTCGGAAAAAGCATATTGAAATTTCGAGGTTCGTTATCATTATTTAATTTACAGGCGCATCAAACACGCAGGAAAGCGCAATTCTGCTGGTGCGTTTCAGCAGCGGATTACAGAACATAGGCACGTAGCGAGTAAGGCGACATAATATCTGCTTCAAGGCAGTTGCCGAGAAGAGCGAATAGCCCCGTCGCTATACTGAGCGCCCTCGCTGGGCACAACCAGGCTTCGCAGGCGTGAAATCGCAGCCCGCACATCATACGCGCTTAGTTTTTATCATCCAACGGGCGAGACTGAGGGTGCGAAGTTACGTCAGCTGTTGTACCCTCGGAGCTGACGAGCACCGATAAGCCACAGCGAGCGCAACGCCGCCACACGGCCGCGTGCTTGCTTCGCCAGCCTTCGGAGCAGCCTGGTTACTTTTGGCAAAGACGGTACATAGTATATACTAAGGTAATCACTAATAGGAAAGGGTACCTTAGACTTCAATCAGATAATCAGGCAGGCTTTCCTGAAGGCTACTTTACAATAGATCATATACACACTATCAAATGGTGATAGAAAAATGTTCGGAATATAAACAGCTCTTATATATAACATTTGCAGGTGACAAGAAAACATTTGACTAAGTTAAACCCTAGCAGTCATACAGCAGGCCTAATTGCGAAATCAGGCGTTGAGCCTTATGTGAAAATACTGTAAAATATCTATAGTCTACATAAAAACCATAATTGTACAAGCACAAAATCGCCTTAAGTAAAGGTGTTAGGAATGGAAACATGACCTCTGTAGTACTATTAAATGCTTACTTAGAGGTAGTGTTAAGAGGCCTGGATTGGAAAAAAACATAAAAAAAAATGGTTGATGGGAAAGATCTCAGTTATCTGCGATTCACTGATGGAATTACCTTCCTAAGTAACTCAGGGACGATATAAGAAGGACCATTAACATTCTAGGCAGCAATCAAGAACTGTAGGCCTAAACTAATATGCAAATGGCTAAAGTAATGCTCAACATCCAAGGAAAGAAACGGTAGTTAACGATAGTTAGCGATGTGCTGGAAGTGGTAAGGGAGTACATCTACTTATACGGGAGTGACCGGACCACAAGTGTGAAATAACTACAAGAATACGATAGGGATGAAGCGCATTATGCCATTTTCACGCAATTGCAATTGCGGCTTACTAGATCCCTCAAGAGAAAAGTACGTAACAACTTAACGGTACTCACCGGTGGGGCAGAAACATGGCGCCTAAAGAAAAGGTATATCCCAAATTGAAGATATACCGAGAGCTATGGAGCAGAAAATGATAAGTGTAACGAAAGGGGACAGGAAACAGGCGAGTGGGTCAAGGAACAAACGCGACTTATTGAATTCTAGACGAAACCTAGAAGAAAAAAGTGGCATCGCCAATATATGTAATGCCACGGCAAGATAACCGATGGTCATTGGGGGTAGAGACAGGATTTCAGTTGAAGGCAAACTAGCAGAGGCGGCAGGAGGTTAGGTGCCTGGATGAGATATTAAGACGTTTGTGGCGATGAATTGGCTGCAGCTGTCTCAGAGTCAAATAAATTTGATAGATATCGGAGAGAGGCACTTATTATGCAGTCGGCGTAGTCAGGCTGATGGTGATGATGCAGCATCGTGAAGCAGATAAGCTTAAGTTAATTGGAGTAAAATCAACACCGATATTACACTAGCTACCCGCCATTATCAAATGTCTCATGCATGCCATGAAGACATGCGTTACACATGCTGCGGATAAAAACCGTAGCAGAGCTCATATTTACTAGCAGCTGGCTAGAAACAGCTAAAACAGCAAAGTGTCTAAGTTTTTCCTCCTCATTTGTAGACTGAATACTGGCTACATTCTTGTAAGCGTACTTTGTCTGCACGCATGCTTATCCCATTACGTTCAAAGGTGAAATAGTGAGCTCAAAGATGAGATTCTCGGTAACCTAAAGATAACCACAGTTAAAAGAAATCCTCAGGCCACGAGCCGAAGTTTCGACAAGACGTCATCGTTTCGTCCAGAGTAAAGCATCATTTGCAGGGTTAAAATGCGGCAGAAACTTAAGCTCCGACTTTCGGGGTGGGACGCGATATCTGTAGATGCGAGTCTTTTTGCGGATCACCGCTCACGTGTAGACACTTTGCTTCTCGCTTAATCACTAATCACTATGTTTGTGCCTCTATTATCTGACATGCACTGTTTAGTGTATGGCAGTATGCTATAACAATATATCCAAGATCACCCGGCCTAGTTATGAGGCCTCGTTTTATCCAAGGCGTACGAACGTGCCTGCGTGGTCGAAGGGCAGAGTATTTTGCTTCGGATATAAAGGTATAGGTGGGGTCGATCTCCATCTGACCCCGTCATCTCAAAAGACAAGTTCTAGTTGGCATCTCCGCCTGAGTCATGTGGTCTCGTGACGTCACAACCTCATCAACCAATCAATGCTCGGTCATATTACTTGCGCCCCATTGCATTAGTATGATGTGGGATCGAATCTCAGCCGCGGCTGCATTTTTTTGATGGAGGCGAAAAGCAAGACACCCCTGTGCTGTGAGATGTCAGTGCATGTTAAAGAGCCTTACGCGGTCAAAATTTTGGCGGCTTTCCACTGCAGCGTTTCTCGTAGTCTCAGTCACTTTGGGACGTTAAACCCCGTAATTCGTAACACACCATAATACCTGCCACTTTTCACCTGAAAATCGTGCCCGTGAAATTTGCTCACAACGTAAATAATGTCACATTTTCTGTAGAGATGTGGCTTTAACACTATCGAGTTCTAATGAGGAGTTCGCTCCAAAAAGCAAGCAACGTTTATGAAAAACAGGAAACGATGTGGGGACGTTGTATGGATAGAAAATGTCAACGTGAAAATACCTTGTTCGAGAAGCGCTGATGCGACATGTGGCGTGGCAAATATAAGACAGATTTCAAGAGCCGCATGAAATAAGAACCTACGGCGAATAGACAAGAGAAACAACACACAACATTGGTGTGAGCATTTTGTCTCCTTGCTGTCCGTGTGGGCTTTCTGTAGCTCTTAATTCGCTTCTAAATTCAACCAAGCAGTGCGAAAAATTTAGGTAAGCAGATTGACTTGGGTATAAATATGACAAAAATGACTGACGTGCGTTTATTAAGGGCAACCGAAGTAATTCTCTTTACCATGGAATCTCTCGTAGCCAAGCTTAATGGACAAACGTTTTCACGCTGATGTCCATGTAAGCAGCACATCTACATCACGTCCCCATTTGAACGTAAGTTGCAAAGTAAACAAACCCTTTCACTCCCGAAGAAGCCGAGCTTGCTCTGTAACGGTGGAATTTTATATTAAAAACGTTTCGCTTCGGTATTTCTGTCGGTATCGTAGAGCCTACGACTTTATGATAATGAGTATATGTGAGCTAGTAGAGGCACAGAGAGAGGCATTAGCGATGAGCAAGGGTCTGCAAGAGGAATCGCAAACAGGCGACATTAGCACTGTCGCTTCACATCGTTAAAAGTAGTGATAAACTCTCCCACATTTTGTGGATGTGCATTTTGCATGAGGTAATTTTCGAGGTTCACTCGGACGCACTTAACACGGATCCCAAAGTCAACTAAAGGAGGCGAGATTGGGAGAGTCTGTATATGGGGCCTCTGCGGCGCGTTTTTCTCTGATTTCGCCTCCCCTTATGCAAGAAAAACCTATGACTCTAAAAATGGCGGCAATGATCATTGTAACAACGAGACGAAAATGATAATGACGATGACGAAGAAAAATCTTAAAGAAGCTCAGCACGTGCAGACAGTCTGTGAAATGATTTTCCATGCTGGTTAGTAAGAAGTAATTCTTCTACCACTTGAGGAAATTAGGTAACGGTGCATAGTGTAGCTTGCCTCATCTTATGGGAGGCCATGTAAAAACGAAAACTGTTTATGACATCGCGGAAGCAACTTGCACTTGCCAGCTCGGTTAGGCTAGTTAAACCCGGAACGAACTGAAGCAAGAAACACATAGTATGCAATGGCAGGTAGCAGATATGCTGCTGGTACCCGGAAAATGTGATAACGCAGCCGCTGTCGGGGTTGAAGGACTAGCAAACACCGCCAGCTACAGAAGCAGAAAACTTGAACCTTTATTTTCTTACTACCGGTTAATACTCATGTGCTAACCAACATAATGAATTATTGCTCGCTTACGCGTCAGCCTCAGCGAAGAAATCTCATGTCAAACACCTGTGCGGCAGTTTTATCAGAACGTAAAACGCAAGGAATGACCGTCTTAAGTGGTTACTGTTCCCCTAAAAAACTCACAGTAGAAACAACATCGTATAGAAACTTCACTCATCTGTTCTAGTTAATGCGCTAATATATACTTGCTCTACAGGAGAGGTGGTGCAGGAAAAAGAACAATCATAATTTGTCATTCAAATCTGTGTATATGGGCAGCGCATGCATGCGGAATTCAAACAGAATTTGCATCCCGGAATAGCGGAGTTAACATCAAAACAAGCTATACCAGGCAAGTGTCATGAGAGTGGGTGGCGGGCAGAAGAGAAAATGAAATTGGCGGATTTCGAGTGTCCATTCCAGGCATAGACATAGAATACTGGGTCGGAAATTGAAGAAGTCACTTTTCTGCGGGGGAAATTGACGGCTGATGGTGAAGAACGGTTTTGTTTCACGTCTCAACAGGAGTATTAAAAAATATTCAGGAGCCATAATTATGCCAATAAAATCTTATTACACAATGCAACAAAAAAAAAAAAAAGGCAAGAGTATCAAACGCGTGGTTTTCACAAAATGGGCGACACAGTGGTAATTCTATAGTCTGAAGTGGCACGCCGAAGCGTAGAAAAGTATTGAGCTTCCTTTGTTCGTGACAAGTTTCAATTTCCGCACTGAGAGGGTGTGGATACTCGTTCGTCTCATAAAGCAAAAAGTGATAATTAAATACTTCTTAAAGCCCTACTATTAGCCATCCTCGTCTTATTAAAATCCGCTTTAAAATTCGCCCTGGTTGTATGCAGAAAACTCCTTATGTCGTATTGATGCCTAACAGAGCTGCCACTCCTGTTTTGCCCCTTCTGCAATAGTCCAGCTCCGGGCTGTTGGTCTAAATGTTCCTTATTCAAAGCGGCTCTCGCAATACCTCGCAACCAACGCATTGATATCACTGCAACAATAGATATATCCTTTCGCCATCTTCGTCAGTGATTTTCAAGAAAGACGAGGCGAAGATTGTTAAATTAGGCTTTTCACACCCGCGCACAGAGCGGACTGTACAAAATTTCTGCTTACGAAACGATTCCACGCCAAACCTAATTGGATCTACGACACAGCTGTCGAAACTAGGCCGACCGGTCGACCGCCTATATGTGCGATTCAATACACTTCGCTAGCCCAGCGCTTCTTTGGTGCTGTAATCCTTTAGCGACATGCCCCGAAACGCCAGCTCAGCAGCACTCGGGAAACGAAAGTGTACGTCTGGATTTCGACTCTCGGATGAGGAAGTTCTCAAGGAATGGCCGGGCGGCGTATGCGAAATTGGATCCTCGCCGCTCATTATTCGGCTCGGCACCGACAGAGACTCAATCGAGGCGCTACATGTGAGCAGCGGAGGGCGCACCAAATATAGCAGCAACAGCAGAATCAGAGTTCCGAGGGAGGTCCAACAAAGTATCGAGCACAAAAAGGTTCCGAGGTCTGCTTTTGAGCAGATATACGAGGGAATTTCGCTTGCTCGAGATGAGTTTATACCTTGGCTGCTGGACGTGGGTTCAAATCGAATTCCCAACGAGATAGAGAGCATCCCATCGCAGTGCATTTGCGTGTACGCGTACCTTGCTCGCGTTGATGCTGCGGCACTTTGGGAAAAAATCTGAAGCGACAGCTCATTAGGCTTGTCTCTTTTTTTGGCTGCAAGTGGGAACATATATCCACAACAACAAATTCCGGATGGGAAATTCAGCGTGCAAGGGAAGATAAAGTAGGAGTTCGTTTGTATCGAACACTCTCGGAGCACGCTTCGTGCAAAACAGATGCAGAAAAAATAAAAAAAAAATAATAGGGAATGTGGATGCAGGAATGATGTTCTCAAATATTTATTACAGCTTTTACAATTTTTCCAGAACCATCACAGTGTATTGGGCAATCACAGTGTCCGAAGAAAATAATTTTAAAGGTGGCGCAAAAATACAAGAGAAAAGATAAAGTAAGAAAACAATAGGGCCACCGCCACCAGATGAATGTGTTTGTATCTGTATTGCGCCCTGCCTATACCTCTACCCTGAACATGTGACATTGGATTAAGGCCATCATCGTCATTAATACGGCAAGGAGGTGATATGGTCATATTTCAGCTCGGCTCTTCTTCAATGGGCCATTTCCTCTTCCGTGGATTCTCAGCCCCACCCCCCTATTTCACGTGCCTGTTTGTTTGACGCATCAACGTGGCAGTCTCGACTAACTCGAGTCTTATTGTTTACATGCGACTTCGTTGTGCGCGTGACGTTTGAGCTATTCTTAGGAATGAATTTCGGCCATTAACAAATATGGCGAAACCAAAGTTTCGCTATTGCGTAAGCGCCGAGAAAAAATTCTTGGAGGCACTTCAAATCCATCAAGAGCGATCAGGCGGAAGGGGTTGGGGCTAGTTCTACTGTAGTGTTTATTTGGCAGGACCCCGCCGGCAGGTTGGAGGCTTCTTCGGGGCCGGATTCGAGGTCAGTTACTCCACTTAGTGGCGACGGCGAGCGCTCGCTGGACCGCTTGTTCTTCAGAGCAGGGTAGCCAACGCTTCACTTGATCAAACTGCTTACTAACAAGAGTGGCGGCGCACGGATGAAGGTTGCGTGCCGCCTCACCGTTTCTATTCCGCTATTTAAGCTCAACTACGCTGCCCTTACTTTGACTTGACCGCAGCCAACTACAAGACACTTGGCTTAATATCTCTGCCCTGAGGGTTATGACCGGTCTACCCGTTCACACATACATCACGGCGCTTCAAATGTTCACCCTGCTACCAGCAGTGGATACATTTATTGCTACGCATCGAACAAACCATGAAGCTCGCCTGTGACACACATCCGACGGACATCGTCTCTTACTCGAAGCAAATCTTCACTTGCCCATATTGTACCACCTTACACACCATAGACAGAAAGTCTGGTAACGGATAGAAAGCCCCTTCCAACCAACACCAAAGGGCTTGGCAGATATCATTGCAACGCCATCTACTTGATATAGAAGACCAGCATACCAGCCTCCGCATTTATATTGACGCCGCCTTGTATCATACGATAATAGCACTGACATGAAGTTTGCAATCATCATCTGCTACAGTGTGGGTTGGAAACTGCACGTCACTAGCCACAGTGGTTTTGCAGGTACTGGTCCGCAACCTAACTCGAGTTGATGGTCATCAACCAAGGCCTTCAACTCTGCATCAAAGAAACAGATTGTACCATCCACATCTACATCGACAGTCTATAAATACTCTGAACGCCTGTTCTTACAAGACCTCAATGCAACACCGCATCAAACAGCACTGCCGCCATCTGCCGTAGACCTCGCAAGGCTCCGTATGGGATCACTATAGCATTTGGACATTACGCACATGTGACCAGGGACAGGACTGCTAACCAGGTCGCTGCCTCGCAGCTAGAGGAACACCGCCGGCGTAGCCTTGACGTGAGCCCGTACAACGCGGACCACCATTACTGTTTTTCTATCCTCCTCATAACGCGCCTTAAAGGTGAGACGAAGGGTTTGTTGCGGTACCTTACCCCCGACATTACTCCTCCGATTCTTTCCGGCCTTTCTCGTTCTGCCCAAGTTCTCACTCGCGTGGTGCGAGCCGGGGCAGCACACACATCGGACATCCTGCATCGATGGCGCCGAACGAGGATCGGCTGCCCCGACTGCCCTGCTGACTGCGTAGACCTGCAGCACTTGATATGAACCTTTCCTGGCACGGCGAGCCTCAGTGCCCGCTACACCTCTGCTCTACTCATTACGTCCATACATACGAAGACTAGACAGCCCCCAGTACCGACGCCAAACGCGAGCTTAGTAACCTTTTAGACTTAATTTCGAAATCTGGCGCCCCCAACCTCACTTAATCCACCCACTTCCCCTCTAGGCCTCAAGTCATCCTTGCGAATGAATAATTTATGAATAAATGAAAAAATGAATGAATGAATGAATGAATGAATGAATGAATGAATGAATGAATGAATGAATGAATGAATGAATTTCAGAGCATAGGCAGAGATGGCACACACTTATTCCGCTGCTTGGTCTTCAGAGCTGCCGGCAGATGGCGTGCGATGATGTTTGACGCTAGGGTGACTCGATGCGCGCGTTCCCATCCGCCGTTAGGCACCCTATTTGACGCGCGGCTACGGCCCACCACTCTTTCCTGGAGATGGGGGCGAAGCCACCTTCAATATCCCCCCCCCCCCCCCCTACGTTGTCACGGAGACAGCAAGAACGCTAGGCAAGGAAAAATGAGATATTGTTCTCATTCCCCGTCGTTGCGTGGGTGTTAGAGCGTTCGACTGGTGGTGAGAGGCGTACCAGTTCAATTCCCATTGGAAGACGAGTTTTTTTCTCAAATGTTAAAAGAGGGGAATTTATTTACTGAATTGTTTTTGGATTGCATTATGTACTCTTTTCTGGATTGGATTATGAACTAATGGACTAGATTGTAGACTGATTGGTTATGGACAGGATTCTGGTCAGACTTGTTATGCACCGCAAGAAGGAGGAGAAAATACTAATTGTGGTTTAACTCGGGCTAACCATGGTTGCGATAGCAACGGAGGAACCTTATTTTGTCTGCTACATTATTCTCCTGTCACGCCCTATCAGTGTAAAGTGTACATTATTGGGGACACTTAAGCTCTTTCTTTAAGAGTATAGCGCGAGAGCGTAAGTTACCAGTCTTCTTCTTCTGCTCCTCCTCGGCTGTTCAAGGTAAAGCGTGGCCTCCGCCGGGACCACGCGACGGCTCGAAATCTGGAGCAGTATAGCTATCACAATAAAACTTTAATTAAAATTCAGATGCACACAGGAGGGCTCCTTAGTGAAGGTGTCCTGGAGCCGTTCCCTCTAGCTTAGCGCGCTCCACCAGTCGTAGATGATCGGTGGGTTGTGACCAGAAGAACGGCCTCCCAGGAGGAGGCGCACTGTTTTGATGACAGAAACGCAAAATAGATGTGGGCTTTTCTAGAAGTTGTGCTAGAGATTGGGTGGGGTGGCATGGCAAGTGGTGCAGTAGAGTAGGAAGACCGTGGGGGGAAAGATGTGGACGAATTCAGAAAATGAGAACGAATGTGTCTGGAGTTGTCGTCAGTACGTTCTCTCGGTGCGATTGACGTGTGATGTGGTGGCGGCTACGTGAAGCGACAGCTACGATAGTGGCGGACAATGGTATTGTAGTCAAGCGGTTTGATGAGGGTGCATACTGAAGGGTTGGGGAACCATCCTCGGTGCCCAGAAACTCAGTTTTAGGGCAAACGCGATAGCCCACTCAAACGCAAGGGTAGCGTTAAGTATTGTATGAGCTTCTCCGCTAAGTACATTTTACTACACTGCTTATAAGCATGAAAATCGAGAATTCCACAGCTCAGTTTTAATCACCGTTTATAGTTTATCTCTTGAATCATGATCATAGTCATCCAAATGGAGCCCGTTTTTATTACTGTTGAAAGCGTATGTCTGAAGACACGGACTTATTGCTATTTGCGATGTCTTCAGTTCCGCAGTCGTTTTGTTATAAACGGGACGTGCAGTCGACCATTCATCATCTTATTCTAACGAAATGACCATCTTCGAAGATAACCCAACACGGCGGGAAAAGAGGAAAAGTAATAGCTGTAACACTTCACCTCTAAACAACCCATGCGCTCCCTCCCTCGTTGGCAATATCTATACCTTGGGGTGGTATTGCTTTGTGTTTCTTGCGCATACGACAGTTCTTCTAGCTCGAGTGTTGGGCTGCCTTACACTCCATCGGCTGGAGCTGGTGCGGTATCGATCACTGCTTATGAGCTGCGCGAGGCGCCAGCTGTTGCAAGAGCCAATACATTGTGATAAACGGAACCCGCCCAGACTAGTGCGTCTCTACAAAACGTGACGAACGATCAGGTTATCCCATCTACACAACCAATAGATCAGCTACTGTGTACTAAAAAGAAGTACTGGGACATTTATTTGCTCACTGTACGAAATGTTTGTGATAGTTTCTGGGGATATGACAGGAAGGCTTGTTCGTTCAGTCAACGTTCACAATGTTAATAGCAAATTCAAAACTTCCTTTGATTTTTTTTTTCGAGATTCGTACTGATGTTTAAATTAACAACGTACGTAATAGCCCTGAGGCCCTAGTGGCCGCCTAAATATATTTAGAACATCGCCCCTACGAGCTGAACAAATTTGAACTTACATCACGAATGGCGTGAGCTTAAGGCGGTGAGGTTATATTTATTTCAAACTGCATTGTTGGGGTCTATTTCGCAATCGCTCGCATACAGAAAAGGCACCCAGTTTTAACTGACGTGGTTAGTACCACGATCTGTTAACAGACATCTGATTCGACAGGTCTGCAATTAGGTTTATGCGGAAAGTTATGTTCTTGCTTTTATATTGAGAAGTACTACTATGGTAAGTAGTGCAGAAGGTCGTTCTTGGCATCTACTTCGCGCTTCACGAGTTTGCAAAAATGCATGTATTTAGAGTTCGTCTGAAACATGCTTTACGATCGGTAGAGAGGGCACAGAAATGGTCATTTATCACTAGAAGTGAGCTCCATGCATGGTAACAGTATGGTGATTTATGCAGTTTTATGCGGGTGATTATGCATACAAAAAGAATAAGATTGGGATGGAGCGCATTTGGCAAGCACTCGCAGATTATGACTAGCAGCTTACCGGCATCGCTCAAGAGGAAAGTATACAACAGTTGCATCTTGCCTGTACTCACCTATGGGGCTGAAACGTGGAGGCTAACCAAGAGAGTTCTGCTTAAGTTGAGGACAACCCAGAGGGCTATGGAACGAAAAATGGTAGGGGTAACATTAAGAGATAGGAAGCGTGCAGAGTGGGTCAGAGAAATAACTCAAGTTACCGACATTCTAGTGGAAATTAAGAAGAAATGGACATGGGCAGGACATGTAGTGCGAAGAGAGGATAACCGATGGTCGCTGAGGGTAACAAACTGGATTCCAAGGGAAGGAAAGCGTAGCAGGGGGCGGCAGAAAGTTAGCTGGGCGGATGAGATTAAGAAGTTCGCAGGGGTCAAGTGGATGCAGCTAGCACAGAACCGGGTTAAGTGGAGAAATATGGGAGAGGCCTTCGCCCTGCAGTGGGTATAATCAGGCTGATGATGATGATGTATGTTAAGGTGCTCTCGGTGGCTTTACGTCTGCTGTTGCTACGTAAGACAAATATAGCCACATAAATACGCATTGTTGAACGTCCAAACTTTAAATTTAATAGCAAAAACTAAGCAAAACTGACTGGTCGGGCAAAATGACGCCTCTTCAAATAAATGCCACAGACGTCGAATGTCGTTAGAGTTTGTAAGCATCAGCTGCTGGCCATGAGACCGATGACAAGATTAATTAGCGCAGCCAATTTTACTCCCAAGGATGATCCTCTCAAAGTATTCAACTATCACTGAAGCTATCGTTTAAGTTGTGCCACTGCTTCGCAAATTATAAGTAGATGCTTAGTGAAAAAAAAAAAAAAGAAAATGGGAGAAGCCCCATCTAATATGAGCGAGTAAAGAACGCAGCTATATTCAATTGCATTTGTAAAGCGTATTAGGTTTTGTATATCCACGCAGCATTTCGCGGTTTAGCGAATTGATTGCTTCAATTTTTTCTTTAATTTAGAATCTGCTAGCTGGCAAAATAAAATTTACGTATAAGTGGAACTGTGGTTAACTATCCCGATCGGCATACTTCTGATCATTTCAGAGGAAAAAACATAATGGGCCAAATGAGGTAGTACAGAGTAGGGCATAACCCCGGGTCGACGCTTGGCCAGCGTCACGATGCTTTAACCCGTCGTTTGCCGGCTCTTTAATAAATTTATACATACATACATATACCCCGCCGGGGTGGTGCAGTGGTAAGACGCCCGACTACTATGCCGGAGTGCCCGGGTTCGAACCCGACCTCGGTGGCTGCGTTTCAATGGAGGCGAAACGGAGTGGCGTCCGTGTGCTGTGCGATGTCAGTGCACGTTAAAGAACCCAAGGTGGTCGAAATTTCCGGAGTCCTCCACTACGGCGTCTCTCATAGCCTTGGTCGCTTTGGGACGTTAAACTCCACAAACCAACATACATACATACGCCCGAATACTGTGCCGGAGTTCCCAGGTTCGATCCTGACCGCCAGCGGCTGCGTTTCGATGGAGGCGAAACGAAGAGGCGTCCGTGTGATGCGCGATGTCAGTGCCCGTTAAAGATCTCCAGTTTGTTAAAATCACTCCGGAGACCTCCACTGTTGCACCCCTTCTTCCTTTCCATCTTCACACCCACCCTCCCCCTTCCCTTACGGCGGGTTTCAGGTGTCCACAGAGCAAGTGTGACAGATACTGCGCCTTTGCTTTTCAGTGTACGAATTATTATAGCAGCTATATTGCCCGAACCCTATAAAGCTTTCCAAGAGACGGGCCCCTCAATTCCAATATCTGGCTTGCCGCAATTGGTAGAAAAATAAAACAATTTCATATGAAGTCTTATAGCCGAATATATTGTTACAGATGCAATATGACAGAAAACGAATCAAGGAGATTTAGTTACATATACGGTAAAAAAACACAACTTTATAGGAGTTCACTAGCAAAGAGTATAAGACAAAAAAGGAAGAAAACATAGAAGTGACTATAAAATAAATCTTTAATTACTTCAAGTAACTTGGTTATACTATAAAATTTTTTGATTATCGATGGCCTATAATGATTGGAGTGTTTTGATCTTCTAACGAATCGTATCAACTTGTACTTCGAATTACCTGAGACATGGTAGTCCGGAAGGAGGCTGAAAACAGGCAGAATACCAATCGCCTGGGTTCCTTAAGCAAAGTGCGCTTAGAAACATAGGGTAACGTGCTACAAAATATCGTGTCGATTATCTCTTGTACGGCATAAGATATTGAGATTCTTTAAATCGCTACTTCGAATGTACTGAGAGATAACAATGAGCATACACAAAAAATAAACGCATGTTAAGGATGTGAAACGAGGATACATAATCTGGACACTGTGAATAGAATGCAATACTCTTAAAAATTCTTTTACTCAAGCATCAACGCGTTTTTGAGGATTCAAAAAGGAGCTAAAATAATGTTGTGGAGAAGGGAGAAAGAAAGAGAAAGTAATTCAATAAAGGAACGTGGAGAGGCGAAAATATTCTGGAGTAACGTACAATGCTGTCGGTGAGCGCGAGAGCGACCATGTGACGAACACAGAAAGGAGCCAATGATTTGATATTTAACAATAGCCATAACATATACTGCTAAGCTTATTGCAAACATATGTGATATGACTCCGCCATGCCACATTGCCGTCAAAATAATCTCCAAAGTGTATTTCCCTGTTTGTACAGGGCTACAACAACAAGGATAACAATTCTTGATGTCTAGGAAGAGACGCGCATTTTCCTTACGGCCAGTTCACGGAGTGATCGAAAGCGCAATTGTCGTCTTGGTCACTTTTACACGAATGCAGGTCTTATGGAACAGGTTTACCGCAGTTGCAACCATTTTTTTTTAAGTGATTACTTGCTTCCGTTTGTCTGACATACTGGCTAATCAGAACAGCATCAGCAGCCTATTTGAATATTGCGCAATTTGACGAAATCTGAGATTTAAAAAAAATTGAAAATGAGTGGGAATCAAACAGAGCCTGTGGCTCCCCACTTCAAAGAGAGATTTCCCTGCTGTAGCCAGTTCCACACTGCAACTTCGGAGCGACCCGTTGCGAGATTATTAAGCGGGTCGTAATCGCCCATGAAAATTAAACTGGAGCAGCTTCTCAGGATGGATAATCTGGTTCACCAGCCCAAACGCTTTTCGACAGATAATAACAGTAGGCACGTAAGCAGTTTAGTGCCAAAATTTCTATGGAGGAGGTCAGAGAATTCCTGAAGGAGGGCACTACTATAACCAGATACAAAGTCAAATTGGCGTGGCCATATAGCGGATAATAATAATAATATTAGTAACAATAATGACAAAATAAAAGCTCGAAATGTAGTTCGACAAAAAGTATCTGCAAACCTGACAGTAAAGCTCTCAATCCAAGTAAAAACAACAAATCCGAGCAGTTAATGCTTAACCCAAAAAGGATTGAGGTTAGGAAGTTAGCGATACGTACCGTCACAGATTGCTGTGCTGACTTTGAAGCATGGGCGAGGTGAATGTTCATGGAGAAAATGTTGCACTGACAAATGGGGTCATGAAGGATATTTAAACCGTTTAGAAAAGTACCGGCACTCTTGGATCTTTTTGAAAACGTAAATGAGGTATTCTCAGCAGTATTGAAGACTTATGAGGGAGTTTAAGCTCAGAATTCAAAAACGTTTATTCAATATTTAATAAGTCTGGATTCGCACGCCTGCAGTCCTTTTAATCGCATTATTTGATGAAAAAGTGATGCAATTTGGGTGCAGATATGCCTGACAGGTATTTCGGCATTCACAATCGGCAACAAGGCAACAGATTTAGGCCTCTTAGACAGATTGATATATTTGTCATTGGGCTTGTTCTTTTTTGGGTTAAACAATGAAGAACAGCGTCTGATTGCTAAGCGATTTTAGAATCTGGAAACCATATATTCCTGCATTTTCTTTTTTTGCAGTCTACAGCGTCAGCTATGTGACTTTAACTGTATAACGAAATAAATTATTCATTATTTGTACAATAAAAAAAACATTACTTTTAATTTATTTACAATTTCAATAAATATATACATCATGTCCTCATGCGACGACGAAGAAAAAGCGAATAAGCTCGAGATGTAATTTATATTCAGTTTAGCAATCAGAAATCTCTATTCATGCGTCGCACTGAGAAATGGCTGTTTTTGAGGAACGTCAGCGGCTCAGTGGCGAAACCCTGAGCGGACCACATTAGCATTACAATCTGTAAACGTCATAATTCCTTACCGTAGATGAGAAACACAAGCAAAATGTTAGCATGCAACCATATATCCAATATAGGGTAGTCATTTGCATGCATATCAATGAGGAGCTACTTTAGGACACTGAATGTAACTGAATGCTAACATAAAGCTGGAAAACAGCTTTGTTATATTCACTTTCGTTTTCGGTTTGTATTCTTTATTCCCCAGGGGGCGTTTCTGTTATTCGTCATAAATATGTGTGTATGTGTGAATTATAGTGTGAATAAATGGGTTGTGTTCTTCCGGTACGGCTGGACTCTGCTTCCACCTTCGAAAACACCACATTGGCTGACGAGGATGCTGTGAACCTACCCCAACCATCCCCAACTCTGCCGAACCGTCCGGAACTCCCGCCATGAACTTCACCGGGCTTGCTCCGCCACCGTTGTTCCTTCCGACCCCGGCCGTCCGTCATTGCCATGGGAGCAGTGGGAGCGGTGGCATCCAGAGCTGCCGCATTCAAGCTAGAGCAACGCAAGGGTATTCTTTTTGCATTGTTTGGGGGCGGAGGGCCAGTGAATTTATCAGACGTTACATGCAGGGACCAGCGCCGCAGCCCTCGCCGATGACAAGTCTGCCGCTCCTGACGACTACGACTCTACACTCGCCGCTTTACGGCAGCAGTTTTCGACGTCGTGCAACGTTATCGTCGAGCGCCATCGTTTTCACCGCCGCAGCCAAAACACAGGCGAGTCCGTTCATGACTTTGTTGTCGCTCTACGGGAAATAGCGTCACATTGTCCGTTTGCTTCGCAAGATGATGCTCTGCGGGATCAATTCGTTACTGGCGTAGCTTCCAACCGCATACGTGAACGGTTACTGCTCGAGGGTTCAACACTGTCTTTGAGGATTCAGTTCGAATTGCACTTCAGTTTGAGCAAGCAGCGGAAGAACTGAAGGAGCTTTCTGCTTCAGTCGAGGGATTTTCATTGCGAGGAAATTTCATCACTAAACATAAGGGGGGCGAGTATATTATATTCAGTTTTGTTTTCGGTTTGTATTCCTTATTCCCCAGGGGGCGTTTCTGTTATTCGTTATATTTATGTGTGAATAAATGGGTTGTGTTGGTTCGGGACGGCTGGACTCTGCTTCCACCTTCAAAAACACCACAACCGTATAGTGGGCAGACAGCTTCCGCAAATACTTCATTATCTACTATAGCTACCGCAAATAAATGTGCCCTATATTTAGAGATACTTCCCAACTGCATCTTTCTAAAAGACCCAGCTTGAAAGTGCACCTGTGATAAAAAATCTCGTAATATTTCATTCCAAACCTAGCAGACGCCACAGTACCTCTTAGCGCATGTATTCTTGTGGAGAGGCGGGCAAAGCTGCCCGACACTTTAGAAATTTCATTTGGCAAAGTTTAGTTTAGGGTTTGGACTCATCCTACCGCGTCGCCTTCATGTTGTGCGTATGTATTCTACATAGGAACGCTACTAGGAGCAAGCGAAAGGAAGTCCACAAGCTGAGAAATTCTTCTCAAGCGAATCTTAGAGCGAATCTCTTGCGCGTCCTTTCTGCGTAGAGCCGCATCGGCCTTGTAGGTACAACCAAGCGAAAGAGACCAACCAGTCATTAGAGAGTCACGAGCCAAGGAAAATTTGTCTGCAAATACTTCAGCCCAATTCTAGGCTATAGCAGGAGTGGGTGTACAAAATTTTATACGATTGAGCACATCAAAGACATATAACAAAACACAAAAATATTATCGCAGCACATATTACCTTCTGATGCTACGACTCAATTGCCGACGCAAATTCAGAAGTTGATGATGAACGGATGTTCAATACTCCACAGTGTGAGGAACTAAACGGTATCTGAAAGCGCTGGTACTGGCAAACAATAAAAGGTTGTATATCAAGGTTATCTCTAAAAACAACATATGTACTGAAAGTACATATGTTTACTTTATAGTGTATATGTTTACTTTACTTTATGTTTGTTTACTTTATGTTTACTTTATAGTGTATATTTTATAGTGTACATATGTACACTATAAAATGAAGAAGTTTGAGGGACTCAGTTTTACGGCGGCATGGAAGCGGACTTAGTTTTAGAGAAGAAATTGCAGATGAGGGTGAAAAATGGACGTCATAGCGACGAGAAATAAATCTTACAGCTTTCTGTTGTGCACATTCGATTTGATCAATTTCACGGGTTTTATACGAGTTTCACACCATATGACGCATATTCAAGAATAGGCCGGAGTAAGATTTTGTACATCAGCAATTTGGCCTCTTTAGAAGCTTCTCTTTTTTTTTTTTTTTTTACGCAAGCTTGAGGCATATTATAGAAACTCGTGTAAATTATTTTCGGTAAGGAACCGGAGCAGGCTCCCACTCTTGTCGTTGTCGGTGAGCCATTTAGAGAAGTCCTCTTCCCTTGTAGTGGTTAGTCACACTTCGCGCAGAATGTGTTCTTGATGCCCTTGTCCCTGCCCAAGATGCTGTTCTCGCTGTGCGCCTCAGGTAACCAACCTTCTTAAGAGCTTTAGCAGTGATATAATTGATATGCTTTGACCGTGACGTATTGTGAACAAAAATGACACCAAGGTATTTGTATTCATGCACTCTATGCATGGATGAATAATCGTAATAGGAAGGTGACAGGCGATTGCTGAAAGACACAACCGTTCTGCTGAAGTTGATATTCATCTGCCACGTATTGCACCAGGCATAGAACACACCAATAGACTCATTAAGAAGTAGGTGATAACCGGCATTATTAACAGTCAGGTACAATACACAATGATCGGCGTATAAACGAATCTTTGAGGCTATATTAGTAGGAAAAGCATTAATATAGAGTAAAAACAACAAAGGGTCAAGCATGGAGCCTTGGGAAACGACAGAGGTTACTCTAGCTATATAAGAATCAACGGAATTGAAGAATTTAAGGGAACAGACTGGAAGCGGTCTGAAAGAAAATCGACAATCCAATTAACCAGTTGATAATAATTGAGAATGACTTTCAGTTTGCCCAGCAATTTAGAGTGGAAGACAGAGAAAGAAGAGCCTCGAGCGCTGCGCTGTTCGATCGGGGCTCTTCTTTCTCTTCTAAGAAATTTGCTTTGACTCGTGAGAAAAATAGTTTTCTGTAACGGCACAGATATCCAAGTATTTCTCAAATTCTTTGCATCTGTATATCGCAAAAACGCTACATTAGATATGGTCACAATTACAGTAGGGAGTACCATAATTTTTACAATTGTTGCGACGGAAAATTGCTGATAAAAGCAATTTTTCTACGTATAAAATTCGTAGATAAACATTGATGGCGACTCATTTTGGTTAAGCCTGGATGTGCAGCCTCCAAACGGATTGCTGGCTAAGTTCTATTCGAAAGTGCTCGTCGCCGATGCACTGGCTTCAAACCGTATAGTGTGAATGGCTATTCGGCGAGTCTGCTTGGTGTTTTCCGAATCTTTTTGCTCCGTTTGACCGGCTTCTACTCATTCTTCTCCCTCTTCTCTCTTTCCTTCTTCTGTGACTAGGAGCATCTGGTTGCCATGGTTACGGCGCATGAGCAGTACTGACCAGCGATGCTTACCCTAAATGCACCGCTTACTAGCCTAGTGTAGCTTTCGCTACGAAATACACGAATTCTGGTCACAACCTTCGGGGAGCTTCTAGGCTTTTGCTTAATAGTGTTTTGCTTTATCAATGTTCACCCCTTTTATTCTGTGGCCTACTGAGCGTAAGCGAACAAACAACATTATAAGAAATATTTCTGCCGCACATCGGATGATTACCCCTTGTCTTCCCTAATTTGATCAGTGTCTTGCAATATTTAACAATGTCTTCTAGTTAAAATTACGTCCAAAAAAGCTGTACTTCATGTGTTCGTGAACATTGTCTGGACGGTGTTTCTTAATAGGTAGAAATTTAAAAAAAGATTCCTTATGCAGTGTTAGGAACTGGCATTCAGCTGATTGATTTTTGAACATGAACTAAACTTGAGGCAGTCCTGTATGTTGTTTTGGAGGTGAATAAACGTTGACTGATACCAGACCTCAGAGCTTCTTAATGTGCTTTACCAGGTTCCATAGCTAATTCCTCTGCCATTGCAGCAAGTAGATGTACCATTCGACCCTTATCGTCTATTTTCGAAAGGGTTTGTTTTTAAAGACTCTGCTGAAGAGAAAAAAAAGCAACTTAATACACAAATATTTTTATCACCATTCGGCTTTCAAAACGAATTAAACCTCCCTTCCTCTTCCACAATCCCTACCAATTTCTGAAAACCTCGCGACTGTCCTCCACGGGCGTTGCGCAGGCTTTCAACGCGTACGTCCACTGGAATCTGCTTCGCATACGGACGGAGTGCCGCACACCGAGGAAGACTAGAATAGAGTTCCGGGGTGGAAGGGTTGGGGGATTGAGGATAGGCAAGGGGAGGGGGGGGGGGGGGGGGGAGTAGTTGTGGTGGGCAGCCATGGCCTATGCAATCAGCTGAAAATTTCGACGGTGAACTGTGGGTGCAAGTCTGTGCGCGCGTTCATTTAGCTTCAACGCCACCGAATGCGCATCACAGGCGGAAGCGTTTTGATTTAAAAACTCTGATAATCAGCTTCACGGGTCACGCATCCAAAGAGTTGGGCGTTCGTTCGCTGCCGTCGGATCCCCGCCCCATAAATGTGCGCATTACCAGTAACAGGGCCGAACTTGCTGCGACGACGAACTGCCGAAGGCGCTCAGCAATTATTGCCGATCTTATACGAATGGTTTGCGACTTCGGTGCGCGCTTTCAGAAAGCCGGCCACTTTTATTTTGCACCGTTTAACGAATTTCAGCGTGCAAGACTGAATTTCCGTTTTACGTCTCTGATTCGCCGCGCCACGTTCATTAATTGCAGGCGAACGCAAGTAATCGCGGACTCGGCAAACCGTAATCGATTAACAGCGTTTGAACTGCATTAAGTTCAAGTCGCTTGCTTTGGCTGCGTGTGTGCAACCCCTATGGTGCTGTAAAAGCCTTGCCGCATGGTTGGAAATGAAAACCTTATGCACGCGTTGCACAACCTCGTACTTCGTTCGTGAAGGAATTTGAGAAATTACATAAATCGGACACTCCACAATTTGCGTAAAACCCTGCGGTAAATGATCATGCTGTGTTTGCTGTAAAGTGCATGTTGCCATCATGAGTTTACTAAAAACTGAGCATTCTGACCATTTACACGTTTTATATATTATTCATCCTTAGAGTAGAAATGCGCATACTACGGATATATTTGTGACTACAGTAGAGATGTTTCAACGCGTGACAGCTTGGTCAAGCGATTATAATATTTAGGTCTCGTGGTACTTGAATGCGCCATCTCTTTATCGAGGCTCACAAAACATCTCAACGAGCAGCTTTCATTTTTCGAGCGGCGTTACTCAACGGCTCGGAAGAATGCCTAATATACGAATACTAGGGTTTTAATGTAGCTAAACTGCGTAGACATGCGAATGCGCGTGGTAAACTTGTTGGCTCATGGTTTTGTACTTGATGAGAAGTTGATAAGGGCAGCAACATGCAATGCACACGGCGAGACAGTGACAGTAAAACACGCGATGGGATTGGCTGTGGCGGAAACTACGACGTCCTGTACACGCGTCCCACCAGAAAAGCTAGAGTTCGAATACGCTCTGCCCGAAATCTTTTTTCTTGGTTAGATTTTATTCTTTTGTAGAGTTTAACTTCCAGAAGCGACTCATGCTATGAGAGACGCTGTAGAGGAGACTTCTGGAAATTTCGATCAGCTGGGGAGAATGTGAAAGATAACTCTTCATTTCTTACTATGGACAACGTCTTGGCATCGCTGACTCGTTCCCCAAACCCGTCTCGCGGAAGGCGCCTTAGGCAGCCGAACTTTTGCCCCAGTTGAGCTGTATGAGGAAGAAATGTTATATTCTGCCATGTGGCTCGGTGGGTACCTGGCGACGATGACGAATTGTGTGAGTGCCGAGCTCGTCTTCTGGTGCTAGGAATGCTCTTGCCGGCGTCTCACTGCATCACTCTTCTAAAACAAAATCGGCTGTTCCTCAACCAATGCAACAAAGGTGGACCCTACGTGTCCCCTCTATTTTTTTAGCGTAATAAAGTGTTCAGCGAGCAAGTGAGTCATTGTGTCAGTAACTCGGTGTGTTGGTCGATCAATCGGTCGGTTGGTCGGTCGGTCGGTTGGTCATACCATGGTTAATTTTCTGTCTTCTGTGGTACGAAATATCTATATCTGACACTAGCATTCAGCTAAAAGGAAAATAACTGCGTGTCTCATAATTAAGAGTAGATGTAAGCATCAAATAGGTTCACTAGCAAGGTTGTCTTGTCGTCTGGTTCTATTGCTTTAAGCAGTTCTGACGGAGACATCATTTGTTACGCTCAGCGCTTAGCGACTTCCTCAAAGCAGCGTCCCTAGAACAGCACATCTGCAAGACTGGATACTCTTAAAGAAGGCCTTTTCACCGTTTTTAGTTATTTATTGCATCGCATTTCTCGGTGTCTCCTGTCTCTGACGTGCATTGCCGTTCCCCGAAAAATCCAGCGACGGAAATGCCGCGAAAGTCACTGAATATAAAACACAACAAAAAGGAAGCCAATAAGCATTACTATTTGTTCTATCATACAACATAGTACGCAAACTGAAACGCACTATTATTACAATAGTTTTCAGGATTAAAAATTAGTTACAGTAGAGAGCTTAATACATTGATCGCGTCCGTCGCGTAATCTTTGCTACGTTGAATAAGTTAACTTGGATATCCGCTGGCTTGATTTCGTTTTCTCAATGGTTCTTTCTTCTCACTGTTTGTGTGTCAGCGAGTTAAACGACGATTGTTGCTGAGAGGTGTCTCTGAACACAGCCTAAAGGTAACATACACTCACGGAAGACAGGAATTGATTACTGTGAATGTAACTGCATATAGTAACCGTTGTCATACTGTCGCCTTTTAAGAATCAAAAATATCACATTATGCAACCTAAAAGGAAACACATCCCAGGAAAGATGGTAGTAATTTATTTGAATGTTTTGAATTTAAAAACAAGAAAGATTCGAACATATATTTTAGTACTGAAATTAGTTTTTTTAATCCATTGAGCCACAGAAGTTTCTTTATATATTGTAGAAGAAAACAATAACCCGCCAACACGCATAAAAATTCTCTAAGCGCAACCAAATGTTCTAACGTTGGTAACTAGTTCTAGACACATATTTCATATCTCAAAACGTCAATAAACCTGAGAATACTTTCAAGAAAGTACATGTGTACCGGCCGGGCATCAATATCATAATGATACCCGGCCATTCTGCATCTCCATATACAATTTATACCCACGAGTATAATTAAATCAAAAGGACAACAATCTTTATTATCTGTAGGCAAAAATCTAATTTCATACGAGGTGAGCGGTAACTATTTTTTTATAGACTTTTGTAGCAAGTCCCAGAAATAAACCCTTCCCAACAGTTCAAAAATACGTGCTATAGTGTTTAGGGTTTTTTGCAGATGAGGCAGCCGGATCCCCATGGTAGGAAAAGGCCACTTTTTTTAAAAAAAAAAAACAACCTTTACAGAATATGTTCAGTGTTCAGTTTGAAAAATATATTTTTTGCTCCCAGTGGGACCTGTATCTTCGTAGCCTTCTTCAAAACATTACTGCTTGAGACTCTACAGTATAAAGCCCTGTACATGGGCACTGCAAATGAAGTGTCCCATAAGTCTATGTATAATGTTTGTCGCTTAACATCGGTTAGGTAATCCAGTGAAAATACGGAAGTCTGAAATGGGGCATTGAAGTCCACTTCTTTAAAAAAACCGTGAATTCCTCCTCTCATATACACCCTTCCGATATCAAAATCTCGATTGTTCCACAGAAGCGACGGGAAATGCGGCCTTTTTAATGAGGTCTTATTCAACGTATTCAACGCACCAAAGATTTCACGATGAACGCAACTGTCATGATCAGCTGCTTAATGCAACTAGTTTTAATCCAAAGAACTATTTTATAGCGTAGGCATTTTAGTTCATGTACCGCAACAAAACATATGACTTTATTGACGCTTTTTGTTCTGCTCTATACTTTAGTGACGCGCCCGGCACTTCCTTTGCTACAGTTATTAGAGAATGACAATACGCGTCCCTTAAACAATAAACCGTTTTTTTTAAATGCTAACTAGAACTGTTTGAAAAAGAAATAAAAAGCAGTAAATCGAAGCCGAAACCGGGTTCATCGCCAATAACGGCGTTCTGGTTGGCGAACCGATGACGTCACATGTAGTATTGGGTAAACGCACTCACGACGGAAATAGGGAACGAAAAGGATGACACTGCACATAAAAGGCATAAGAGTTCGCAAAATTTGCTGTTCACGAGTGCAGCAGCCAGCAACATAGTAAGTGTAATGTTCGTAGCATGGCACACTCAGTGTTGCCCGCAGAAATAGTCTGAAATGAGACAACGAACCCGGCGCATTTTAATATCGAATTACACGCGAATGAATTCGCGCATGCATCAAACTCTACAATAATTCGTCAGGACTCTGAGGAAAACCTCCAGTAAACATTTTACCACCAATACGCAAATCTTGAAAAATTATCGTAGCTGCCCTTTAAGCCATGCCCTTTTTTGTACGGGGCTTCAGAGTGAGTAGTACTACTTCGTGTGTTCTACTGTACGTGCCGGGCTTGTCACCGCCCAACGGCTTTCATGCAGACAATCTTGCACGCTAGTAGCGGTACGGTCAACTTTAAAACTGATCCATCTTATGAAAGGCTTAGATAGCTGATAGCAAAAGAAATTGAAATAATATACGAAATAAATGACGACTGCATATTCGCTTTTTTTTATCCTTGCTATAAGAAAAATAAAAGAAATCGCCAGTATTGGATACCCTTGATACTGGCTCCTATGGCTGAAATCTGAGTTTAAACAATAGTAATATTTAACGATTTTATTTAGTTGCAGTGAAATTGCTATTACGAAGGGAAATAAAAATAATTTTCATGCTATTCTTTCTCGCGTTCTGCTCTAGTCATGCTGCTTTGCGGAAATTTCGCGCTATGGTTTCTTCAACATGTGTGAATGCAGCATCATGGGCCTGAAGTTGTCAAGCTTGAGAATACCAATGTCGTCGCTCAAAACAGAATGAACAAAGTTTGGCAAAAACGAAAGGCTCGTTCCGCAAATGTCATTTTCTAATAAAGGCGAAATTGGAGTCAGTTTCGAAAATTTACCGCTGGTATCTGGGGAAAACTGCACTGGCAGAAACGTCTGACATTTCGTCATTCCCAACAGCGAAGTTGCACTATTACGTAACGCTCTAGACGATTTCACATCAATTCCGCCTGCTTATACCCTGACGCCAGCATTAGGCAACAAACTATAGATGATAATAAATGGAAGGTTCACTGCTTCTTCATAAAGTTGGGGATTCCTTCGGACGACCGCGAATAGGCCGCGGTCGACGCAGGCAAGTCTATCCCAGGCTGCTTGGGCTTGCATCCATACTTTCCGGGAGATATGGATTCAAATGAGGAATTTCATTTCAAGCTTTCCGTCAAACCCATCTCCATCGCACGAAGTTGATCAACACCCATGCATATATGCGGCTTTTCGGGCGCTCGTCACCTGCTTGTGGCGTCCAATCGGTTTTACCAACGCCATCTCGGAGGGTAAGGGCAGGGTGCCTGTAGAAAAAAAAAAACAGAAGATTTGGGCCACTATTTCTACCAATAATGGGCTGCGCGAAATGTAAACCGTAAAAGTACACGACGTGTATACTGTTTGGAAACTTGATCATACTTCCTGACGACTGCAGCTTCTTGCCCTGGTATGCTGCAAGTGCTACTGCGCGTGAAGAATACCAGAAGCGACCACCGTTTAAAGCATCATAAACCGTCGCCGATCATTATTACACCTTTCCCGTATTTTCCCGGACGCAATTAGAGTCCAGTTAGAAGTGAGAGTGGTATGGTTTACGGAAAACATAGAATATCAAAATTTTTGAAAGACACTTGCAACTCTTCAAGGTTTCTATTCAGAAAATCTGCTCGCAGCCCCCGCGCCTTTTACGTGTTTTATATAATGTTTTTTGAAAAAAGCGGAAGACATGCGGTAGAGCAGCCTTAAAATTATTGTCATAGTATATGTCAGGGTATGAAGAGTTTAAGCTTCATATGAACTACAGATAGACGCCGCAGTGTAATTTTGATCGGAAAAAAGTCAAAGCCGAGAAAAAAAATAAGAGACGAGGCATACATCCTGACTGAACTAAAGACAGTTGTTAGTCAAGTCAGTCCTGTGCTTCATCTTTTGGTACGTTTTTGATTCAGGACACTTTACTATCTGATCCAGTTTGCATCTCTTCCGTAGCGGATTCAAGGATAAATTTCATCCACTGGGGCTACCTAACGTGCACTGTCATCACATAGCGACCTCTTGTTTTGCTATTTCGCCACGAGCAAATGAGGCTGTCGCAGGCAGAACATGATCTCACAGAAATGAGGCCAGCCGATTCATGATATGACAGAGACAGAAAAGAGCGGAAGGCTGCAAGCATGCATGAGCGGGACCGATGTGTTTAAGCGCCATCGTTCTTCTCCTTGTTCCAGGAATGCGTAACAGAACATTTAACTAATACAGTGCTTTTCCTCTAAGACGAGAAAAGCGAATGTTCGAAATCAGGATTCTGAGATCCAGAAGAGGCATTGTACAGGCGCACTATGTATGCGGCTGCTTTCTTTGCCCGCATTTTATGTTCAATTTTCTACCCACAATGCGCGCTGCTGTGTTGTCAGTGGCGGTATTGAAATTGCTTTAGAGTGTGAGCTGCGTTTTTCGCCCTGCAACTCCCAAGGCCATGTGGCGCCACAAAATTGACCTCGAGCCAAGAGATGTCATAGTCGTTGACACTGAATCTTTCAACATACTTCCCTGTTGGGGCTTGGACAGGTAGGTCGCCGCTTCTTACAGCGGGGGCTAGCCTGCCACAGAAATTTTTATCAGTTGTAGGTCGTCATTGCACCCGCCACCGTTTCGGCGGTGGACAACGGCTGTTGTTGCGGCGCGCGTCTTTCTCTCCCTCTTTGTTTTCTTTCTCTCCTATTTTCTCTTCCGTCTGCACGAGGCAGCGGAGGTGGCTCAGCTACAGAGTCAGTAGCAGGCCCGTGCATTTTCTTTTCCTTCTTCCTACAGCCACTACAATAACGAATCTTTCAACATGTGTTCAAGGTACTATCTTTCAACATGTTTTCAAGGTCGTTCACCTCCGCGTTTCACTTTGAGTCTAGAGTCACTGTAGTGCACGGTTACGTAAAGTTCGACCACTTCCGGTTCTTTAACGTTCACTGACGACGTCACTATAGGAGAGGCTTCGCTGGCGCTTGGTAGCTTAGTCTAGCTATGGGTAAAGTGCGTATCGGCACGAATGCGTGAACGCTTTAGTGCAAGCTTCAGACTTGTGTGTTGCCAATTTTAAAAGGCAACACCGGCGCTTTTTCAACCGTACTGAGGTAATGATTGATTTATATTGCTCAAGGCTTGGCCATCACAGTACGCGATTACATTTTTTACGATACGCAAGCGATGATTTTAAATGAGCAAAAAAGAAATCAAAATTGAAACTCCTGATCCGGACCCGAAAAGCACTGCCTTGTGTGATGTCACGTGATGACAACAGAGGCGTAAAGCCGCGCCGCAAGCACCCGTTGGCGTTCTTCCGAGGTGTGCGAACGTCAATCACTGTCGCGTACGGAACCGTGTGAAACATATTATGTGATGTCTGTACGTTGCTCTCTATGTTATCGGACAGGAACGGCTATTATTATAGTCATTCAAATATAATTAAAAACACACAAGCAATATTTCGCATGCATGGTCAATGAGTTGCAGAACGAGCGAGAGATCTTGAACGGGGGTAATTAATTCCCTACAGTTTTTAAGCCATTATATGCACTCGCAGATCTCGATGAAAGTGGCCAACATATATGATGGAGTCCCACACGCATATTAGAGCTCGTGTCAACGTGCGTTGAGTGTAGTTCATGCTCAAAATGTGGTAATCTTCCCTGCCATGCCTCTCTTTTCCTTCGAGACCCTAATCTAGAGACATGGAAACGTGGAAACGACAGAAACATGGATTCCACCCACTTTGCCGCCTGTATTAGACATCACGAAAGAAAACAACTCTTCGTCAGCGAGAGAGATTCTCAGGATGCATGGTTCACTAATGCGCAAATCTGAATGCACAGGCCAAGCGCATCGCTATCGCGTTTTCGCGTTGCGCGCAAAAATATAAAACAAGACAGTACCCAGCATCTGCCCACTGATTGCATCGATCAATCATTTGCTGTCACTACGAAGCCCAATACACCGCTCTTCTCCCCTGCACCGGCACTAACCTCCAACGCTAGCGTTAACATCGTCCAACGAAACCAACTCTACAAGAACCACTACCAGACTTGAGTGAAGCAAAAGAAAGAAGTATAGGCACAAAATGAGATATGGAAAATGAGAAAAAGTGTAGAGCGGACGGCATCGCAGCCTCTTCCTAGCGTTAGCAGGAAGAGTGAGGGGAACAAGGCGGCATGGTCAGAGTGCCTTCCTCTCCACCCGCGGTGGTGGTAATACCGGTCTTCGTTGGGCATCCACAGCAAATGTGCGCTCCTCCGCCGCCGTCGCCGCCTTGGTCGTCGTCGGCTGGGCGTTCGAAGATGAGTTGCCGAAGCAATCTAGCGACAACAGCACCACTGTCGGTTCCATCTGCTCGGTTCTCGCCGGGGTGACACCGCCGGCCAGAGAGAGCCAGCTATATAGCGAAGCGACCGAAAGCAAATACAGTCGCGCTTGTCCATCGCCATAGGTTTCTTTTATTTCGCCTCTCGAGGGCGAGTGGATGGCATGGGAAGGGAAAGAGAGGGAGGGGCTCCTTCTTTGGGCGGCAATATATCGGAAATCTGGATCACTGTGCACTCTGTCTTTCAGTCAGAGCTCGCGGGCACCGCCACGCCCCGTGCGTCGATCTGTGGATCTCTGCGTCGGGTCGCCGTCTTGGTCCTTGGTCGTCGTCTTCTCTTTGGACAATGAGAGAAAGAAGGAAGAAGAGTTTGACGCTTCCAGTGCGCAGTATAATGCTGATCTGGAACTGCTGCTGCTTCGAATGTCCTGCCACAGCAAGTGAAGAACTGAGATGGTCTTTCTTGGTGGACGTGTATACGTGTGAGTGCGGGAGTGTAAATGCATTCACGCATTGTACATATTTAACGGCGTCCGAAACCGCACAGGTGCAACAACAGTTCGGGCCGATGTGATGTCATAGTGCAGGAAAATAGCAAACTTTTCAAGATTGATAGATTGTTCACCGAAAACACCGCACGCGTTTTTAATGCACGGAAGGGTTGCTGCGTTACTTAGAAAAATGGAAATGGATGTCTTGAAATACTTCCCCATTCAAAGCGCCCGCAAAAAACAAACAACGATAACGACATTTCTATGACACTTTTATAGTCCGGCCAATCAAAAGAGCCACTTCGTCACTGCCAAATTACTGCAAAACGGGTCGAAACCGAAACTAGTTCGCTGGTCGCGTGAACGATGGAGCTTGTTATCGCGTTGGGCAGCCACAGCATCTGCCGCCTCAGTATACGACTTCATCTCCACAGGACGGCAGACCCTATCCTCTGCATCGCATGCATCTGCGATTCAATCTAGCACATGTGTGCAGAAGAGAAAGTCTACGTTGGTGCGAAAGAAGCTCCGCAAAGTTATTGAGTTCTGCAGCACACTGCAGAACAAACTTTAGATCGGGTTTACGCTCGTATGCAATCGGTGACGATAACGCAAATGTGCAACCTACGGTAGGTTGCAGTCGTGAACAGCCCTTGGAAATTTCGATGAGTGGTAAATACCAAGCGAATAACAGTCGAGCTCGATATATTTCATTCAATACTACATCTCAATCAAACTTTGGACACACCTTGCTCATTAAGCGGTGGGTGGTTGGGAAGGTCGGTGTATAGGAACACGGTAACGCGGCGGACACTCACACGCCAGGACCCGGTAGCAGTGGTTCCGTGCGTGTCTAGAGTACAAAGGCACCTGCCAGAACTGAGGTATTCGCGCAAGACAAGGTGAACGGCGCTGGTTAAAGCCGTTGAAGTGACAGGCATTACAGCTGGTCTAAGGACCGGTGGGTGGAGGGTGGAGCGACGAGGCCCCTGTATGACAAAAGAGATGCACCTGCTGTAAGGGATAGGCTAGGTGTTGTTGCAGCAACAATATCGCGCTCGCAGGGCCAAAGGTCACAGACAGGGTAGAGCTTGGGAAAATCGGAGGGCTACTTATAGCAATGCATGGCATCAAGAAATAATGGAAGGGTGCGTTGAAACGACGATGGCAAATTGGCGTTTACATCCATGGTGTTGAAGTACCCATGTGCAATTTAAACGCCTAGGCGACGCGGGGTGGAAGGAAAGGTTGCTTCGTCTGGTTTGCTTCTTTTGCCCTCTCTCTCTGTAAGAGAAAGACCCACGTTCAGGTTAAGGATGTGGTACAGGACTCGCAATTTGGCAGGCCAATTGCGGTTGCTCGTGTCAGTCCCGGTTCAAAGTTTGAACTGTTTTTTTTTTTGCTTTTATGCTTGCGTGTATGCGTTGAGAGAATGTGCTAAATTTCAGTAAAATTGAAGGGGTGTGGTAGGAAGCAGATACAGTTGCTGCAATTGGCATAATCCGAATGTGGTTTGGGCCACGAGACGTTAAATATAAGCCCGAAAATTCAGTCGAGTGTTCTGGGCTATGGACTAAAGCGTAATCTTCGGCTAGGCCGAGGTAGCCAGATCCCTTTTCTACCCTATTTTGCTGTAGGCGCTTAAATATTGTGAACTTTTGTGTATAAACTAGAGTTCAGCTATTGGCTGTTATCAAGTGTCGTCATCTTTCATATGTCATCATCTCTTCACCTCTAGGAAATTCACTATGTTGCCGTCAGCTAGCGCGTTATTGCTTTTCTATAACTACGCAGTATGCATTATCTTTGGTAACCCTTGCAAATAAATCAACTGTCATAGTTACGATTTCTACGTTTTTCACTTGCTTCGTGTCGTTTATAATCGATATGAATTGGTCTAGGTACCACTCAAATAGAGCATGAGCCCTTCCAGCTATGGCTCTCCGCATAGCATTCATGCTTAATATTTCAGAAAACGCATCTGCTGACTAAATATTGTTCCCGCCGAAAACCCTGGTCTTACTTTCGTCCGCCTCAAGTGCTGCATACTGATGAGCTAGCTTCGCCGTTTTTTTTTTCAAGTCAAGCAAAAGGATATACTACATGCGCGTGCTACGTCCAAGATACTTTTCAGCATACAGTATCTGGGAAATATTCGCCTTTTCACGGTAAAGAAAGAAACTAGCAGACTATGCGTCCGCATCGTGCTTTGAACGCTGACGATATGCATTATTGCACTCGTCTGCATGAAAAGCTACTAAAAAGAGAATTGTGCACTTCGCAATTTCATCAGGCCGGTATCCGGTATAGAAGGTTTAAATAAATATCAACTGCAAACAGGTTTGAAAGCAGAGGTTTGAAAAACTTCTTCACCGGCCTGCTATCAAGTACAACAGAGTGTGAATGCTGTTGAGATTGGGGTTCTGGACTGGCTCTTAGCGCAGACCACACGCAGAAGGATTCATTGCTCGTCGTGGCATGTAGCATTCCTCCCCGTCGTTTGTTTAGCGCTGTTTTAAATGAAACTTCGCGTTCTTGACTACATTCATTGCTCTTCTGTCTTCGTATTTCGAAGGTATTTGCTGACTGAGACGGCATAATATCTTTCCTTAAAACCTCTCATCTTTACATCAATCATGCTAGCTGAATGAATCCGCAGTCATGGCTCATCAGGTACTTCGTCTTTAGGCAATTTTTGCGATTAGAGAAGCTTTGACGTTTGTAAAATTAGCATATGCGTGTTCCCTTCACGTGTTAGCCTAACATCGTAACATGACTTACCGTTTTTCTTTAAGGTGCAGCGAAGAAAATAATCGCGTTAAGAGCAGAAAGCCTGCACTCAATATATTGTTACGGACGAAGGAGGAAGAAGAGTGCAGTGGCGCGGGCAGGAGCATGCGTGCTAGGCCTGCGCACAGATTCATTAAACGTAATCTCATGACCATCGAGCATCTTTTCTCTGTCCTCTGTCCACGATCCTGTTGTCATCGCTTGCCGCCACGTAACAATTGGTTGGAGGTGCGGCGTACGTCATCCCAATCCTCGCCTTGGAGCATCGACGCCATCTGTAAGCCGGGATCATTGCTTGAGAGCCCAGGGATACCGCCGAACAGTTTCGCCCCAGCCCTTCAAGTCCAGACCTGACCAACTACCATCACCCAGCCCGGACCTGAAGACAAGGAAAACAGACAGACCAATCAGAACCGAGACGAAGGACCCGAAAGATCCGAACGACCCGAAGGAGCCGATGGACACGAACACGCAAACCCCGCCCAAGCTGCCCGACGTGACCTCAAGCCGTCGGTCCCATGGACTCTGGTGACGAATGGTTGACAGCTCCAGGGGAGGCGGATCACCCACGCATCAGGCATCGTACCGGCAAGCCGTTCTATTCTTACTTCCTCCTCCTCTTCAAGCATTCAGACACACCCATCATCATGCCATGGAATTATAATCGGTAAACTTCCTCGTCTACAATCGGGACGATCGCTCGGTGGCCCCGGACGAAGGAGGAAGAAGCGGGCAGTGGCGCTGGCAAGAGCGCGAGCGCTTGGCCCGCACACAGATTCATTAAACGTCATCTCACGACCATCGAGCATCTTCTCTCTGTCCTCTGTTCTCCTGTTGTCATCGCTTGCCGCCACGTAATAATATATTATACGGTCACGTATAGGAAAACTGAAACTAAGGAACGAAATATTTGCAATGTAAGAAAGTTTCGCCCTTTTAAACTTTGCTGTACGCTGATATATCGGCCAGGGAATAATACAAATCTCTCATCTTTACAAAATATTTTACTAACCTTAGAGGACCGTTTTCCTTTTTTTACCTTTGTCTCCGGATCTGAAAACTTCACATCGGTGCCATCTAGTACCTCATGCGTGCGTACACCGCCGCATCTGACAACGCCCTCCTTGGCATCGTATGCAAAGCTGTTGACTCTCAAACCCTGGACAAGATAATCCATGATCGGCAGTACGTGAATATCAACACCCTCTCTGCAATCGCCGACGCGCACACCTTCGTCGGTACCCAGCCCTCAGTACCATCGTCTCCAACTGTAGTACCTATCGATTCCACCGGTTCCACCCCAAATCCGAGACGTGTATGAACTGCTGGGCTCCTGGCCACCGCACGTACGGCTACACGAAGCTCATGCTGGCCTCTGCCACCACACCGGCCATGCCCACAAGGCAGTCTTGCCGCCTACCTACGTCCTCTGCTCTATACTGAGCGAGGAGGGCCACATCATGGCCTTGCGCCCGTGCAGGCTCCGGTTCACCGGAACGGTTTGTCGTCACCCCCGCCTGGCTCCTAGCAGCAGCCTTCACCACTAGCGGGTTTCACCGTACCCGTCCTCAAGGTCTCCTGGCTTTTTCTTGCCCGCCGCCAATCGACTTTACTCAGAGCAATTATGCTCTGCCAGCCGTAACTGCTCCATATCCTTCGAAATCTCCTTCCCGCCTCTGTCCATGTGGGAACCTTCCACCACCCCTTTCACCATTACCAGCTCCACTACCACACCATCACGGGCAAGCTGGAAATTGCAGCCTCACACGTCAGACCCCAAAATCGCGGCACTGGAGGACACTATCGCTGCTATGCAACTCCAAATTAGGGACCAGTCGCATCAGCTGCTGGCTGCACTAGTGTGTCGGTCCTTCTCGCTCTTCGTCGGCCTCTGCCTTGAGCCGATCACGCTTTCCCTTCTCTGCAGCATCTTGGCTCTCGAGATCCTCTGGATAATCAGACTCAGCCTGACACATGCGCTGGAGCATCGACGCTCTCGGACTGGCACGCATCTCATCAATGGCGAGCTGGAGAAACCAATTAAGCTCCAGCGAAGCAGCTGCTAATCACCCCCTCTATCTATTGTGACGTGGTATCACAGCAGAGAACCTCTGTGTCCACGATCGGTACTATCGCTCAGTGGCCCAGGCTAGTACTGGAGACGAGGAAGACAAAGCGGCCTACGCAGGAGCACTCGCGCTATGCAGGCCCGCTACGACGGATTGCGGTCAAACGTGCAAGTGGATTAATGAACACTGGGAGTTCGAGTGATATGAGCAGAACTACGCTTTAATACTTGTTATTACGCTCGCGCTGGTCGTAGACTGTACACGACAGCCTCTTGTTTTATTTAATTTATTAATATTATTTAATGTTTTATTTCATTTAATTTTACGTAATATCTGTTAAATGATTGCCACCTTGGCTCAGCTGCAGCGCCACCGCTAGTTCATGCAAAGTGTCATTATGGCGGCGGCCTTCGAAGTTTTCTTATAAGGGATTCCATCATGCATTTTGTAATTAGGGTCAAAATATTATTGGTTCCATTTTTTTTTTAGCACAGATTGCGCTCCGCTCGTGTTTGCTGGCTGTTGAACGTTTTAGATCTAGCTTCCAGATGTCGCAACTTAGACCCACCTCTCGGCCATCACAAGCGAACAGCGCGTAAATTAAAGTTAACAGTTTCATTTTGAAACAGACAAAAATTGCTGGTCGTTTAAAGTTCACATTACAAGTAGTCGTGACAGCACCTTTAGCAGCGACTTTTCAATCATATGTTGTGATACTTTTTGCTTAAGTTAGATCTTACGGAAGGGAAGTCGTAGTATCTGTCTCACTTCTCGGTGGACACCTACACTAGACGGCATACAATCGAGGCACATCTGTTCCCTGTTCTAATTCCTCTCTGAAATCACCCTCTATCTTGTGTAGAAGATTAATGGTGAAGGGGAAGAGAAGTATTGCACCGTCCTCAACGCTGCACAACGAATGGTTCGGTCATGATATTGGTACAAAATCACGCGTGAATTTCGCGTACAACCACAACGCCGGCGCCGGCTTTTTTTTTTTTTTTTTTTTTTTTTTTTTGTCTGACGAGAGCTTTGAAAGCTCTCCGGAGACAGGTCTCCGCTCTTTGTGGCAATCGGCATCGCTCATCCCGCTGTCACAGCATGCCAGCGCGCCCTCCATTGTCGTCGAAGTTGAAGCTCGGGATGGCCGCAGCAGCCAGCCGTGTCAAAGGCTGGTTCGATAACCTCGATACGCGAAGGCAGCGCCGAAGCCATTGCGCAGCACCCACCGCCACACCGGGCCATGTTGTGACCGTGGCCCCGAAGCTGCATTGATTGTTCCCAACCGCAGGGGCGATCGCCCCGCCGCTCAACGATCCGCGGGAGGATTACATTATCCTTAGCGAATCGGCCGTGAATCTCGCCGCCAGGGTGAAGCATCGACAACAAAAAAGTAAACAAAGATAACGGAGGCTTGGAACGTAAACGGGCTTGGAAGGCGCGGACGAATCGCTATAGGCCCGACGTTCTTTCCTGCTAAGAGATCAGAGCCAATCGGTCGTTGAAAGCCGCCTAAGCACACACATAAACTGTGGTCCAGAAAGCCCAAAAGTAAAATCGCGCAGACTGCGTGGAAGCTTGTAAGGGGCTTTGGGTACTATCGCCCTACCTAAAGTCCCATTTCGGACACCGCTAGGACGCCGAGTTTATTGCCATTCTAGTTATTTTGTTTTCTCCATGTGCCCGCATGATGAAGTGCTTCGGGAATCAGTGACTGGAAGTACATTGCTCAACCTCTTTGGAAAGAAGGTGAAGAAATAAGAAAAGTTGTAAGAGAGGAGAAGGGAGCGCGTGTCAAAGCTTTAGAACCTACGGTTTGCAAAATTCTTTGCGAATGCGTAAGGCTGTAGCTCTCTTTTTATTTTTTTCGTTTTTTAGTACAACAGTTATTGCTTTTCACGTTCCTTTTTTTTTTTCAGTGTGCCCACAAAGGTTTGCAGTTAGCCAAATTTGTTGCGATAAAAAAGCGTGCGCGCAGACATTCCGCTTGGAAATTTATCGCATTCAAAGCACCCTTCAAGCAAGAACGTAGTAAGTTGTGTGCACGGTCAATCGCACGCAGTCTGTAGGTTATCATCTGAAGGCTACCGCTGCAGATGCATAGAATAAGTAGCAACGGAGTAAGCCCTGTACTGACCCGGCTGTTTATTGGCTTGTCCATATATCTCCACCTAACCAGTGTGCATGCCTACTCGTCGGTGTTGCGCTGCTACCATGTACCTAAGATTTAATCAAGGTTCCCTTCAGTGACAGCCTGATATAAAGGTGCCCGTTTTCATGGAATAAGGTTGCGGTAATAAAGTTCGCGTCACGATGCGTGCCCGGTTTTCATATAACCAGCGATGGTTTGTCTGTTACGATTCCCCTTCCACGTCGAGCGGCGGCGGTCATGCCGACGCGCCCCACAAAACCCAGAGCTGGCGCGGTGTGCAGCGCAGCCCGGGCCCTACATTTTGTGGTTCTGGACAAGTTCTGGTTTTCCTGCTATCCGCATAGCTCGGGGATAAAACAAGAAGTGAAGAAAAATGACGGCGCAGCAACAGAAACCGAATAGGCAACCGGGGAAACCGCACGTTGAGGCCGCTCGTCGATAGAGGCGAACCTGGTAACCCGGAAGGATCCATCATTATTACGCGACGCAGAACGGCCGCTTGCCCCAGCGCGCCTTGACTGCTGGCTTCGCTCCTGACAGCGCTGTAGTGGCAGCACTGGCAGCAGCGCTGCAGCAAAGAAAAAAAAGGGCACGCAAACGCTGCGTGCCGTCAAACCTAGCGGAACAAACAGCTCGTGTTCGAAGAATGAGCGGCCTGGTGGCTGCAGTGCGCCCACCATTTGCCATTAACGAAGCGGCAGGGCATATTCAACGGTTGTTTTTTTTTTTTTTTTTTTTCATCAATTTCACAGACTTTTTATCGTCTATTTCCCGCTCCTAGATATCGCTATTGCTGCATTGCGCTAACAACGCTTAACTGTGAGTTATTGAAGTTACTGGTTTGGTTGATGTGATTAGGTAGCTTACGCAGAATGAAATGCTGCCGCAAGCTGATCATTCAGACAAGCAGGAGATGTATCATTACTTGTACGTTCAATATTATTCATCTGCACGCTAGTTTCGTTTAAATGATTGTGCAGTGTCGAGAATGCCCCAGGCTGACTTAGTAGAGCTACGTGGTTCCTCAGGGCTCGAAAGCTTAGTCTAAGTGAGTAAGAACTCTCCAGGTATCTCCTAAAATAAGGATGTCGGACGCTTTATGTGGGCTGCAATACGATGTCTACAAGTGAGTCGGTGGAAAAAGACCGAGAGGACAGGATCAAAGGCAGGGAAGTTATCTTTACAGCCCATTGTAGTTGGCTACCCTGCACTAAGGAATAGGGATCAGGGAACGCGAAATGAGAAGTAGAAGGGGAAAGACCAAAATCATAATTTGCCATTGAATCTATAACGCACTCATTTAGCGACACTGTTTCCTGTAGATTTTGAAGGTAGTCGATTGCTGGGGCCATGGTCCAAGGATTTTATCCTCTGTCAAATGCGAAAATCGAGATGATCCAGAGCATGGCCTCTTTTAATCTGTTGCACATGCGACGAGGCTTCAGTTTCAGCATTGTTGGCTGCTGAAAAGGTGGAGCCTCAATTCTACAATGCCTACAGTGAAAAGTCGTTTTTCTTACGGAAATTTTATCGCTTTTCGTTTTATATCAGCTGCTTGACACTGCGCTAATATATTGATACAAATATTTGCTTCAACCCCTTTCGACAACAGCGTTGCTAATATTTACTTCTGTTCCTATTCTGGCTATAAGGTCTGCCTTCACGATCCGAGGTATTATGAGTTTCCCTTGGATAATGAACAGCCATTCGAGATACACGATCCCTCGACATCGCGATTAATGTTGTTCCCTTTCTAAAGAGGCCAGCCCTACAACAACGAATAAAATTATCGTTTATCGTTTTTAAAGGATGAGAATTCAAGATTATGAACAATTTTTTTTTTTTTGCGACGTTTATCGCCTCAGGGCATACAAGCAATGTTATGATGGATGAAGGGTGTGGTGAAATAAGTGAAAAAAAAAAGGTTGGCTGATGTAATGAAATCGAGGAGTGAACAATGATGCGGTCCCAGTGCCCAAACGGCATATGACTGTGGATTATGGGGGGAGAGGCTAGCTGCCACTAGGTGCCGGACACACGTCGGCTTCAACGCTGGACATTGCCACAGCAGGTGATGGATGTCAGCTTCTATATTTCTAGACTTGCAGACGGAACACCCGTGGTGTGGATATAAATACCGAAATTGTGGCCGATTTTGGATCACTGCAGGTGTTAGGGCCACCCAACTCTAATTCTCCGAAGCACCACCTCCTCTGCACGGGTTAGACCACGGGGGAGGCTTAGCGTACACGGAGGTTTAAGAGCACGTGTACGGCGTCGGAGGTTCTTGTTAAAAGCAGGGTAGCATTGTCCAAGTTTACGAGGTTTGGCGATGTTGAGGTTAAGTTTGAAAGGCCGGTCGCAGAATCCGCATGGCTTTGAGCACTTAAATGGTCACGCAGAGTCCATTCAATACAAATTGGGTTTGGTATGCGAGCCGCTAGACTGTGTAGGTTTTGGCAGTTTTCCGGGCTTTTACTGACGCGCCTAAGTAGCTTTTTCACCTGGAGGGCATCGGTACGTATGACAATACGAGCCGTGAGAAGCATGGGAGTGGCAGTCACAGAGCGAAGCGCCTCTTGCACTGCAAGCAGTTCTGCACAAAAAGAACATAAAGGTTCCGGTAATTGAAATGTTGTCTGGCTCAGTGAAGACTTGCTAGGACAAAAGACTGCTGTTATCTCTTCACAGGCTTTGATGCTTGCGTCGACGTAAATTATAACGGAACCATATGGCAAGCAGGCGTCTTGTTGCAAAATTTAGTCGCTAAGTGACGACGCCGTTTTCTGCGTTCCCAGTCGTCGTAAATCAGTTGGCTTGTTATCGCTCAGCTGTACAAAACTCCAAGGAGGAAGAACTGGCAGTGGCGGTAGTAGTAGTGAATGGGTCGAAGCATAATCCTTCAGAGCGTACGTTTCGTGAGAATGTGGCCTTAAACCTGCGTGCATCACGTCGTTGCTGCACTTGTTCATCTATTATGTTTAATTGTGCGTTTTCTTGGAGCGCCACGATTGGTGTAATGCGAGGGAGGCAGGAGATGACCCTCATTGCCTCTCGATTTATAGCCTCAAGTCGATCCCATTGTGCCCTTGTGAAATTCTGAAATTGGGCTTGATAAAAAAGGCGCGGTTGCACAACTGCCCGCACCAACCGTCTTGCAACATCTGAGTGAGCGCCGCCCATTTTTGGAGCAATACGTCTAATCAGATCCAGAGTCTGTAACGCCTATTTTTTAGCGCCAGACAGCCATGAAGTCTGCTGTTAAACTAACCAATGAACTAATGAACTAATTAATGTCACGTTTACGGCTAATTATACGACGGCATGAAATTAAAATTTGCAATGAGATTTAAAGGGCACCAATATGCATATAATCATACCCACTACATCATACTATCCGCTAAGAAGATTCGCAACCTGTACACGGGTAGTGACTCGTCAAGATGTATCCGGGTTTATTATGCGCACAGAGAGTATGCAGTGAACAGGCACGCGCTTGAAATTTTACGGTAGTTCCACTGCCGTGCCCATTCTGGTTTGGCAGAAGAATGTTTCGCTTCCGCCCGGGTTGGGAGCGAAACGCCGCTCGGAGGACCACAAGCTGCGTATGGCCGGTGGAAGAAAGAGCGTTGTCGATGGCGGTTTTGAAGAAGTCGTCTGGTAACACATCAGGCGCCTGATCGAAATTCAGAACGATACAATTATTGCGGTATGTCACACAGGCATCCAGGTCATAGAGAAGGTGGGCAGACTGAATGGAACTGGGAGACTCACCACGTACCAGAGTGAGCGTGCGTGGAGACATTGCAAATGAGCAGCTTCTTGAAACCATCGTGAACATCGAGACCAGCAGACATACAGAGGCAGGTGTTTGCAGCGGACGAAAGATATGGACGGCGTAAATAACACAGTGACGGCTGACATGGCAGGAAACGAGAGAAGCACAAGCAAACAAGCCTCCGGTGCTACGTCGACGTCTTCAGCTGTGTTGACATTCTGAGCACACACGTAGTGGGTGTTCGTCGCACCGTTCAGTGGTTGGAAACGCCTTAAGCCGAGGCCGCGCAGCCACTTCGGCGTAGATCAAAGGAGTCGGAACAGCAGGTTCATTATACTGAACCGATTCTCCGAAGTATGTCAAAGAAGTTACGGAAGGAACTTCAGGAAACGCAGACAGTACTTCTGTCACTTGTTCGCGAATGATCTGGAGCCACTTCTGCACCAAAGAAGAAGGATCGTCAGGACGCAGATATACGAGTGAGAGTTGACGCGCTGCTACCTTTCAAACAAATTCTTTAATTTCTGGCAATAAGGACGACTTTTAGGATCATGTGTTAAAACCTCAAATACGCCAGGCGTCAAAGTGGAAATTAGTGAGGTTCCGGCACTTGCGTAATTCATCGTAGCTTTGGCATTCGGTGGCGACGTCGACGACGTTTGGTTGATTTCTGGCTAGAAGCATATGGAACGCGTCATAGTCAATACCCTTTAAACGTGGTCGATCTTGGCGCGCTCGAACATTGAAGAGTCCACACGCTTGCAGAGGTCAACGAAATCTTCGATGTAATTACTGATATGCGTCCCAGTGAGGTGCGCACGTCCACGCAGGCTTTGCTCAGAACGCAGCGTGCGCACCACAAGTCGGCCGAAGGTATCTGCAAAGCTAGACTTGAAGGTTCACCACGGTGTGATGTCGTCCTCGTGGTTCCGAAACCACAAGTTTGCAACGCCTGTCCGATAGAACATGACGTTGTATACCTTGAAGCCGTCGTTCCATTTGTTGTGCGTACTCACCCTCTCGTATAAACGAGGCCAGAGAGCCTTCGACGTCGTGGTCTCCGATTGCGCTGAAGATAGAACGATTCCGGTAGCGCAAAGCTCAAGCGCAGAAGACGGGGGGGATTAAGGCTGGTAGCTCTGGCCCTTACTGTGTACGACTGTGAAGGTCCAGGCGTCAATATATTCTCACCTTCATCAAATGAAAGGGAATTCACCCGGTACATAAACGGGGAATATAATTAATCATAAATTGAACGACTGGCAACACAAAACACACCAAGTCTAGGCACCAAAGCAAGCTTGAGCAGCGCGACGGTACTTCGCCATTCTCGTCATCGTCTTTTTGCGACGCAGCCACTGTTCACCACAATATATATATATATATATATATATATACACCTTTTAATTAATTAGATTACAAATAACATTGTTGAAAAAACCTGTACGTCGATGATTGTGTCACCTATTCTGAAATTAACAGAGCTAAGGATCAATTAGAGGTAAGTGAGGCATTACAAGGAGGTGTTTATTGGTGTGAAGAATGGCAAATGAAGGTTAATTTTGAGAAAATTGTATTTATGAAAATAACTCACAAAAAGAACCCTCTTCATTTCAGGCATTAAGCTCGGAATGTTTTTCTAACAGAAGTTGATCACTTTAAATGCTTCGGTATTGGGATTTCAAAATATCTGAGCTGGACAAAACATATTAAATATGTAACAAGTAATGCTAATCAATTATGCTATTTTTTTACACGAGCATTAAGACTATCCACACTCGCTGTTCTGTTGCTGGCTCATAAAACCATTATTTTTCCAAGCATAGAATGCACCTCTATTATCTGGCATCCCCATATGCAAATAATACATCCACCTTATTGAATATTTGCAGAAAAAGGCAGTCCGTTTTATTTACAACAGCTTTGGGCGCACTTCAACTGCAACACTTTTAGCAACGGATAAACTTTCAACCCATATCGGAAATAACAGAGCACTGCGCCTAAAAATTTTATTTCATTTAATACAAGGTAATGATAAAGTAGGTGTTTCATATATATATATATATAATTTGTAACGTTTATAAATAAATATATAAATAAATAAATTTATATACTTTATTTATATAAATAAAGTATATAAATAAATTTGTAACGTTATGTGTTATAAATACAATCATCTGTTTATCATGATTTATTTTGTTTATTTCTTTGTTTTTCCCTTTTATTGAACTTTGTATTCGTGTTTTTGTTGCCTATGTTACTGTGCATTAATGCTGTATCCAACCCATTATTGCTGTATCCTTTTCATTGTGCCTTTCCTGCTTCAAATTTATTTCAACCTGACTTTCCTTAACATCCAGGGTGTCGTTTTGTGAGCTAGACAGGAAAATGCACGCATTAATATTAGACAAATAGACAAAAAAGCTCCATCCAAAATATACAACTGTTGTCATTGAGGAAAGCTCCCGTTGTACTTCAGGAAAGTTCGCGCATTATCGAGAGACTTGTGACGTCGCACATGTAATTCAACACCTCATGACGAGCACATTGTAAAAGATGGCTTAGTCGCAGATTTCTTCATTGAAGCATAGGTTCCTGAGATGATTTCAGCGTCTTGCATAGTTTCCCTGAACAAAGAAAAGCAATTCTTCTGAATATAAAAAGTAGGTCAAGCTGGGAATCGAAGCATTGTTTATCAGCGATGCCATACTCCTACACCATTTTTTTTTCTTCAACATGGAATTACTTGCAGTGAAACGCTGCTCTCTGTGTATGAACTATGCACAAAGCATGACGTCATTTTAGGAAAATATTTGGAGGTTATATTCGAGGACGTCCGAGTAAGAAAAGTGTATAACAGCAACGCATGTAATTATCGTCACCAACTGCTCACTTTCAGAAAATAAATGCTGCCACATTGTACTCTTCAGTGAAACATTTCATGTTGCTGTCAGCGCCGTGTTTCTTGCCAGGGGTCAGCTATGTACGACGCTGAGCGGATTGACAATTTGCAGAATGTACGGACCTCTGATGACACAAGTGCCACAGTTTTTTGTCGTGCATGACTGTTAGTCTTTAAAAGGTAAAAAAGGTTAAATCAGCCTCCTAAATGTAGCGACAAATTCTAATAACCCTTCAAATTTGTCAAAATGTGAAAAGTATGCGCTTTCAGAATCATCTTTCTTGCTATTAAACTCCTGGGACGTTTCAAGAATACTGCACATGTCATATTTTATTTTGAACGCAAAGTGTTCTTTCAAAATTTCTCAAATTTCTTCCCTGCTTCCAAGTTTCTCCATGCAACTACCAGGAATGAGCGCGACATTTAAGTCAAACGTAGCAAGCGTTTTTTTGATCACAGCATTAGGGCATTCTGCAAGAGAATCCAGCATCGCATTTTGAAGATGCTTGTCATCGCTCGCGTGAGCAAACAACTCACTTTTTGCCTTTGTCGAGCATCCTGTCTCCAACTTTCCGCCTTTCTTTCACTCTCTAATGCACGCAATTTGCGAGTCTCGCAAGGCGGAGACAGGACGGCTCGCTCAAATTCTCGGGCACATGTACGTTTTGTCGTCAGGCCGGGTCTAAAAAGAGTGACAGAAGAAAGTGCACGTTCCAGAGAGACAAAGGCTCATGCGTCACGCATCTCTTCGAAGGGAAAGAGTGTGTGCCGAGTAGGAGAGACAGGACCAGGAATTTTTCCAATCTCATAGGAATGCACAATTGAGAGTCTTTGTTCGCAAACCAGGCGCTCGAGCATCCGTTCGGAGCTCTCTCGCCACTTGTGCTTCCAGATGACTGCCGCTGCATTACCAGGCTGCCGCGAATTCGAGCCCAATGATGCATGCATGCTCGTGACGCCAGCGCGCTCGATGAATTACTCCCAGGGTTGCTTTTTTAACTAAGAATAAACTAAGCCGCGGAAATTCTGGCATATACGCAGCTCCCACTGGCTCGTGGTGTACACTCGGGTGTATACATAGTTCTGGTCGTGTAGTGCTTTTCTCTGAGAAGATTTCCACGTGGTGGCCACAACGCTGTAGACAGCAGACGTGTAGCCTGGTGTGACACTGAAGTGTGCTCTTTGTAGTGCTAACTTGCGTCAGCGATTTAACCATGGTTGAACCGAGTTAGAAGATCAATAGCTCAGTTTAGTGCTGGGTTGCGTTGCTTAGCATTTGTTTTCAAATTCTACTCATAGATGCTTTTTCAACGATATGTCAAGGGAAGTAATAGCGAAAAGTTTATTTTTGTTTACAATAATCTAATTAATATTAATTAAAGAAAACATGCAATTAGTGTGGCCCAATTGCGCTTCGTATAAGCTATACAGCGACATATGACCAGATGCAGCAGAGAAGGGACATATTTTAATCATAATTATCTAAATACCAATATTTATTTTATTTATCTATCTATTTATTTTACAATCAGGGCCGTTAGGCGTTACAGAGGGGAGTGGGTATAACATACACGAAAAGACACAAAAAAGCAGCAGATAATAAATTAAAAGTAGTACAGGCACACACTTATATAAAATCTATAACAGGATTTCGAAAGGCAACAGTATCAGTTTTTCCAGCAATATTATGGGGAAGCTGATTCCAGCTGACAAAAGTTTTAGGTATGAATGAATCATGAAAACATCTTAGAATCAATTCATCATTGCTATTATACCTAACATACTGTCAAATGATATATGACTTGATGCTGTAGCGCTACGTGCAATGTTTGCTATTGGTGTATGGTTTCTAACGCCTGAAAGCGGCTCAGTCTGTCAGGAACGCCAAAGTAGATGACTCCGGAAATTTCTACCACCTGGGGATCTTCAACGCCCACTGATATCGTAGAGTAGAGGGGCGCCTTGCTTTTTGCTTCCTTCTAAAAATGGGAGCCGCGGCCATGATTCCAACCTGCATCCTTGGCCTCAGCAGTCCAGCGTCCTACCTACTGAGCCACCACGGCGAGGCAAAGCTCAATTCTTACTTAGAAATCTAGTTAACACTAAATGATTAGGACCAACAATTTGTCCAGTGCATTTATGGTCGACATAAGATATACGACCTACATGGCTTGATATAAGCGAAGTCCAGCTTTTATTACAGATATTTGTAGTTAATTACAAGTAATAATTAATAACGCTCAGTTGCAGTCTACGTAAGCCACACAACTATATACAATTTGTGCTGCTAGTACTTGACTCGAAGGTTTGACATTGAGGCTGAGCTGAAGGATAAACGGACGCAGTACACCGGTGCCCGACTTTTGAGCTGAGAAAAAATGTCGCGTCGGCGATATCAGTAAATGTGCTCAGCGATCGTTGCGGAAGGGAACTCCAGCTGGTCTCGGTCGAGCACAATTTGAAGCTTGCAAAGAGACGGACAGAGGAAACTTTAATTAAATATAATAATTACGAGCAGCTAGACGGTCGGGACGGAGCTTCTAGTCCTGGGCTCCACTGGCGACAGATGATTACGGGCTAGCTCAATATTTGTTGGCCTAGGTTGTAGCTCGGCGGAAATTTGCCAAAAGCTGACCGGGAACTTGCAGTATGCAAAAGCAACTGCAGCAATATGGAATAGCGCTGAAGCACTTGCGTGCGCCATTGATTTTTCGAAATACACTTAGTAGCATCTTGCGCCGAAAAAAAATACATTCGTGTGCCGATGGCTCTGAACGTGAGCAAATAAAGACTACAATGCTTCGCGATGATTGCCGAATTACGTAACGTACCGATAAAATTTCTTCCTGCGTGACGAAACCGGATTGCGAATAACTGAGCCCTGAAGCACAACATTTCGACTGTAGTAAAAGAAAAGACCTCTGGAAACATCCCGTGTATTGTAGAGCTGGATACATGCAGCAGAAATGTTGTTCCGGCCCTACAAACATGTTGAGTAATGAATCCTAACAGAAAATTTTGAAATTATGCGCCTTTTGTGAACAAAAATGGAGACTTTCTGAAAATACCCGTCTAAAGTCAACATTCGAATTGTATAATTTTGACACTTTGGACTAGATTGATCCAAATGCCTAATGTCCGGCAAATGCAAACCATTCCAGTCATTTAGCACGGCTAAACCTAGTTGCAAGAGCAAAAGTTGTGTTCTGTATAGTTAGGCTTGTTTTTCTACTCTAGCCGAATTCCTCGTTCTTCGCCGGTTTCGAGTTCAAACTCAGCGCACTTCTTTCTGAGCGCACTTTCACGGCGAGCTATTTCGTTTGGATCGGCCAGATCAGAGAGTCGATCAACACGGTCCAGCGCGCGCCTCATTCTTGGAGAGACTACAGAAACGAGGAGAAGCAGTTATGTTTCGGCGACTGAGTGAAACTTGAGAGTGCGAGCGTGCAATGCATGAGGATGAATTCCCCAAGTGTGCTGGTTTGCTGGAGTTGAAGATCGGACCCTGTGGGACTGAATGTCCTCGCTTCCTACACTTCAAGATTCCGCTTATTTATTAACCAGCTGCGAGCCGAATTCAAAATACGCTTAACCAAATGTTTTGAATCCATGACTCCCGTGATGGAGTGTTATCAATTTCTCCAATTGCTCGTACAACCATCCTACCACCTTGAATACAGACCGATGCGATCCTAAGCATACTCGTGCTGTTACGTCTTCTGGATTTTAATGCGATAACATTAGAAGCTTCCTCGAGGAAACACTGCGTCCACGTCACCACCTCTAGATACGTTCGGCGACACGTCCAAGCAGCGGCTATTCAACGAGATGTGCGGTAGTGTACAGGCAAGGGTTTAGGAATCAGCAAGCGCCAATAGCAAATAATGGCTCAAAAATGGCATCATTGTTCTCTGTCTTACAAGTAATTCAGAGACTACCAAATTGTCCATAATCTTTGGCTTAGTTCAGTTCAGTTCAGGCGTTCAGTCGTGTCCGACTCTTCGTGACCCTATGGACCATGTCACGCCACGCTTTCCGGTCTCTCACTATCTTCTTAACATCACATAGCTTCATCTGCAATGCCTCGAGAATGCCATCTAACCATCGCGTTCGCTGCCTACCCCTTCTCCGGCGACCCTCAACCTTTCCCAACATCAAATCTTTCTCCAGCGACTCCTCTCTTCTCATCAGATGACCAAAGTAGCTGAGCTTTAACTTTAGAATTTGACCCTCCAATGAGCAGTCAGGGTTTATGGTCGACAATATCGACTGATTTGATCTTCTGGCTTAGTAGCTGCACTATAATCCATGTGGAGAACAAAGCAACATTTTACTTACTGTTTGCATCCTTGATATCAAAAGAAATTTTTTTTTTCGGCTACTCAAACAAGAATATGCAACTGCTATGCAGAATCATCAATCCTCAAAAATTTAAAAAGATTAAAACAAGTCTTAACGCAATCTCATCCCACAGCAGCCACACCGCCATGCGTAACAGCAAGCTTTATCTTAGGCTGTTTATGATATTTAACCTCATCGCACGATTTTTATTATCTACAGGGAACCTTGTGGTGTTTATCTTCGTGCGAAGGAAAAGTGAGAGGGTTTTTTTTGTTTTCTCTGTGATCTTCGAAAATTCATGTCCAGCACGGCGGCAGATGAAGTTCTACGCTGACAAATTAATTGTAACTTGGGAATGTATTGGCCCAAGATAAATTTCTTTGCTATAAATATCTCGTTTCATTTTACAATTTTATTGACACCTCCTTAGAACGAGCGAACATTAACCTCGATTGTCTCTAGCTGAGCTAATGGACTTATTGAAATCTCCATGGCTGCCTGTTCAAAACAAATGCGTCACATCATTTGAGACCACGCGAAAATTCAAATTCATTCGATTGCGTCGTACCCCAGACAGTGGACGCATTAGATGCGAGCACCGTCTGAACTGTCGCAAGTACGGGCGCACGCGACATGAATTTTAAAAATGACCGTGCTGTGTTTTAAAAATCACCTATCTTCGACCCAGTTGCCCGAATCATCCCTCTTTGCTTGACCTAATACAATGCATATTTCTTTCTGAACGCTATCGCCTTTCACCTCTCTGGTGTTATTTATTACCTATAACCGTCATCACTGCCTCCGCTTGTATAATATTCTGTTCTTCACTATCATTGATACCATAGAAAACACGTTCGAGTTGCTTTCTGTACTATTAATGAGGCTTGTCAGGGAGGGAAGAGACTGGTGAAAAATGCAGCACAGAGAGACGGCTACGACATATTTAGCATCTCTAAGACCTTTTGCAGCATAGCGCCATTGATGCCGTTTCATGACGTTTGCCTCAAGCAACCTTTTAGTGGTGTAAAACTTTAAAGGTAATAATCTATGCCAGGTATAAGCGGATGGTCGAAATAAGCGTGTTCATGCATTTCGCCTACATGGCTCCTAATAAACATTGAAGAAAATAAGTAATAATATATTTCAGCTACATTGTGTTGAGGAACTGGGGAACACTCTTTCTCATATTGCAATATAGATATTAGTGCATCATTAGCCATTGACTAGGACTGTTTTGTGTGATTTCCAAAGCATATTTTGCAGCCTTCATGAAAAAGAAAAGATTGTTTAGCACTGGATGCGTCTGACGGGAAGTTTTTTTCGGCATTTTAATGCGATAGTCTTTAATGGCTCATGCTCGTGGATCATGTCCGCCGATCCGTCCGTCTGTCCGTAACACTTTCGTTATGTGGCAGGCGGTGGTTGGGAGCTGACATGGCCGATTATTATAACTGGACGTAGGGTTTCTTGACATAACGTTGCGTAGGAGCTGTCATCTCGGGTCTCTCCTTTGATGTAGGAGGGTGACATTACAATCAGACTTCCAAGACCCTTGCATTCACTTTATCCCTAGGCCACGCAGGCACGTTCATACTGCTCGGTTAAAGCGGGGTTGTATATGCTGGCTGGTAGCTTACGCTATCGCGTCATCTCGAAGGTGGAAGCGAAAACAGAGAGAAAGAAGTGCTGTAGTGGAGGGATTCGGACCATCACGCGATAGAGGCTTTCGCCTCATCAGAGTTTAGTGATCTAAAGTGTCCCCTAGAATTTTTGATACTGCAGTCATGCGTAGAGATAACGTATTTTGATACTGCAGCCATGCGTGGACAGAGCTAGAGTTCTTGATATTAAAAAAATTCATTTCAGTAACAAATCCTCTTAGCATTTCTTTTTTGAACCATAGTACTGGTGATCAAGCGGTAACATACTTGGTGGGAATGTGCCGTTTTTGCCAAAAGTAACTGAGCAGCCGCGCCTGCTATTAGAGCAATCTCAAAGCACCCATGCTCGAATCCGCACAGAGGCGCTGCGCTCTCTAGCGCGACAGGCTTTGATTCAATTGCGGTTGTAAATCAACTGACGTAAAGCTGCGTCCTCGCTCAGCTTCGAAGGCGGGAAAGCTCACGCCGCCGTTATTGCCCGCCTACTTAAGAAAAAAAAGCTGGAATAGAGGCTTACGTCCGCAAGTTTACTCACGTATCCTGGCTATATGGGCCATCTCCATAGAGCGCATCGCCTTCGTTCTTCTTCGACCTCGATTCAGCAATCAACCTGGCCGCTCGATTAACTTTGACAAAAATGATATGCGCAGACGATTTCATGCTGTTTACCTGCTATCAGAGATGGTCTGGTCGCTTGAAAAGAAAGGTGTAAAAAGTCTGGAAGAGAAAGCTCAAAGAACTCGCCAAATTCTTTAAGTTATTGCAAGCGGCCACGTCTCAAAGCTTTAATACTTCTTTTCCGGGGCATGATGGGGGCTGGTATTATTGCTGTCGATTAGGAATGGTCGCTCGGCCAAGCAAGGTGTGTAACTCGAGAATGCGGGCTCAATATATTGCTCATAGCCTTAGTCACTTTGGGACATTAAATCCTTTAATCCAACCGAGATCATTTTTTAATATCTCTAGCTATTTTCAAATCTAATAAGAGACGTTAGAATGTGCAATTAGCTATCCAAACCTTCATCGCAGATGTCAGTCTAACAGATCGACATTCTCAAAAGAACAACTAACCTGATCATGCTTTGTGTTGACGTATGTCTAGGCTATTTTTATATCACGGTCAAGCAATCCTCGGCCCATCTCAATGAACTATGGGAAACCGACTGAGTGCCTTCGTAGTAGAAGCACGCTGTGATAGTGACTAGAAAGGCAAAAAATACGCTGAGCCTAGACAATCTGCGGCAATTTCATTAACATCTTGGAGCCTGAAACTCTTCGAACGGATAATCTAACTCCGGCTCCGGAGCCACCTAGAAGCAATGATGTAATGACCGAAAAAATTGCGGTAATTCCTCTCAAGGTTGTCTATGCAACAGCTTCTATTACATCTAACAAAAATAGTCAACCGTCACCTAAATATGGCAGCTATATTTCGCTATTCTTTGATCCAGCAATAGGCTGAGCTGAGGCAGTGGCAAGCTCATCCAGACCAACGACAAAGCAGTTCTAAGTAATCGCACTGGAACGGTATGAGTAGGTGCCTTTCGAATATGTCATACTGCATGGTCCACCAAACTCTGACTGGAAGGGAACACAGACCAGCTCCATGCGGCCGCCACCCTCGTCAGCCGGCACATACGAGAGGGCAGACTTCCCTTTTCTCCAGGAACGTCGGCTGTAATAGACATTCATCGACAACAATATGACAGCACGCCGCAAGTGGAACTTCACATGGAGGATAAGACAAACACAGAAGTGGACACGTGTACAGTTCCTGGGATGTGGCTGCAATCAAATCGATGAGCCAATCAAACTACCGGCTACTGTCAACCACAACAACTTAGCCAAGACACAGGACCTCCTGCATCGCAGTTCAAAAAACAAACGCTCGAAGTGGAAAACACGATTAAATAGAGTGAGTTCTCGCGTCGCAGGTCAGTGCACCTACAGCTCATCATTACAGAAAAGCAGAGTACAAGCAAGTGGAAGACATTTTACGGGAAGTCCACAAGACGCTATTAAGCCCCCAATTTGCACCTCCACCTCCATACTCAAGCACCTAAGCGTATCTACTGCTTCCGCTAAGCCCCAGGCCCATTTCTGGGCAGACCTCCACAGCATTCGCTTTACTCTGCAGGTTAGACTGCCAGACATCCATCGTTATTATCAAGGAGGCTGTTAACGCTCTTTATCATCTATGGATGTCATACACAGCCTCATACATATTGCGGTGCAAGCATCAAAGCTCCAGCAATAAAAAAAACGAAAAAACCACGGGTCTGCCCCATTAAAATATGGCGGTGGTAATTGAAACTACGACAACGTAGGTAGGGCCAGCTACATTAGGTATGTCTCAGTGATGGCAAAACGTAATCTGCTCTACTTACCAAATCCTCTGCAGTGCCACACTCGAGCGCTCTACCGTGACTGGGGCCTATGATGTTGCTTTCGTTCTCGCTTCTTACAAGGCAGAAGGCGGCACAAATTCTTGAAATCAGTCTATGACCCACCGACAATATATCGTAAATACTCGAACTGTCGCCTTCTAAATATTGAACTAAGGAAGTAGCAGCTCTAAACATCAGTACAATAAATAAGCTCCTGGGCTCGCAGGAATCATCGAACACTGTATGCCACATATCATGGGGCTATGAGAAGATCACAGGAGTTCCACGCATGCAGAATCGCACACCAGTGCAGTGGTAAGCCACGATGTCTAACGGGGACGTCGACAACCTACTCCCCTTGGTCGACCTGGCATGCGCTGCAGGCGTGGTAGCTTGAGCACAAGACTAACTGGCGCACCCGCTGAGCTCAGCCTCTGTCGGTCTTCAGAACCGACAAAGCTTTTTTACCTCGCTTATGAAAATGACTTCTTTAAGTAGTCTGTGTAGAAGTGCAAGGAACTTCGGCGGTGTCTAGAATGGACAAGGAGCATTCAGCCTAATAGTCAACTCTCTGACAGTAGAAAGTAAAGGGCTTTTTGACGCGCACTCTATAACCCAAGATCAACTCTAGTCCGCCCCAGTGTGCGTTGTTGCTGGACTCTTGAAACGTGGCATGTACCTGCCATAGGGGATTGGCCAAGTTACATTGGCGTACTCAATGGTACAGTTGCGTGCCGTGGCACCTGCAGCAGGAGTTATTCCTTTATTGTTCGTAAGCTTGGCGATTGAGGCCATTAGAAAGATCTGACATCCTACAGCTGGTCTCGAACGTTTCTCCTTGCTTGTTCATAGGAGCCCATATGTGTTTGAGCACATGGCAGTGTGCAGACCGCAACCGAAAAAATTTTGCGAGTTCAGTGTACATTTCCTCATACGGTCGATATAAAGCTGTGGAAAAACCACGCAACAAGGAGCATCCTTTACAATGTTAATCATACAAACTGCGAGCCCTGATGTGAAAAGCTAGGATGAATAAACAACCTTTTTCATGTGAGTACACATGTTCTGTTCTACTCCGAAAAGACAGTACATCCAAGTGGTTTCGGAGCTCACTGCGATGAAGAACCATTTAAACGATGTTGCGCACAAAAAGAAAACGACAATCCCACTTGCGCATCCCATTATCGCCTCTCATTGCAGCCTCCGTGTTTTTTGAGTGCCTGGCTTTTTAAATAAACTGGCGTGTCTAACCTCGAGCATATCATAAATATGCGTTCCTAGGCTGCAACCCATGTTCGACGCACTATCGCAACTCTCGCAAAACTGCACTTCATGGCCCTGGACACGTCTTCAATGCGCTTTTTTCCACTGCTACATCTTCGCTTGTTAACGGCCCGGTCTAAGCGGAATAAACGGTTTAGTGGATCAGCGCATACGGCAGGACTGCACGTGTCCGATAATCGCAGACGCGGTTCCAGAAAAATTCCGAGCAGAGGAAGTACAATATTCCTCACAGCAGAGAAGACAGGACGGTAGGACGCGCGATAAGTGCTCGCCAGGTGGTGCACGCTTCGCTTCAGGTCTCGAATGTAAGAGCGCGCTGCCGAGAGCGAATCGGAAATCGTTATCTCGGTCCGAACAAATGCCTCGCCTGTGCCGTATCGCGCGAAACTCGCCTCTCTCACTCCAGTTCGGGCCGCGCTCGTGCTTTTATTTCTTCTCTCCGCTCCTCTATTCCTTCTGCTTGCTTCGCGCACATCTTCGTCTACAAACGAAGAAGGGTTTAAGCAATGAGAAATGAAGGAAAGATAGACCGATGCAAGAGGCAGAAAGAATGGAAACGATTTTTGGCTGTGAGTTAAACGGGCTGCTGAAATTGGACTGTGGTCTTTCCCGAGATCGTTCATCTCATTTTACAGTATATTTTTTCTACAAAATTATGGCTAAAAGAAAACAAAATCCAATAATCAGAACGCGTTGTAAGCGAAGACAGTGTGCACGGGTTCAATGTAGCCGTTGCGCATCAGTTATACAGCGGCGAGTGTTACGGACTCGCAGCCTACAGCTAGGATGGTATCGGGCTCCTCCTCGTCACTTCCATTCTTTATCTGTCCTTCTTTTCCGCGCTATTTATTGATGAAAGGGGGAGTGAAGAATCCGTGGCATGCCTCCCTAAGGAGACGTTGGTCACATTTCTGGAATGTTTTGCGTCTACGACATTGAGGTAGAAACTTACAAATGCAATGTTTCCAGTGTGCGATTCTCTATGATCCTGTTCAGGTCTCCTTCGGAACTTTTCATTGATTTTTTGTCTTAGAAATTGATACTGCACATGCGCTCATCGTGATGTATATGCAAAGCGCTAAACGAAGTGAGTTCGCAGAACAAATGCTCGTGGATATATTTACATCAAATATTCCAGAGCTTCCCAGACTCACTAAACCAGCAAAATCCAGAGTGGTATATTGAGAGCTTCCTTCGACGCACGAGTTATGGATCAGAAAGCTGGGAAACATAGGGTTGCCGGGAGCATAGCTCTATAATCGACCCCCCTTCCTTTCCCCCATCATTTCACTCTCCCTCTCTGCCGTTATTGAGCACGCACCAACGTCGCCATGACAACCATTTACTAACTCAGTTAGCTAGCGTTAGCAGACTCATACGGTCATCTCAGTGCTTAAGACGATCTGCTTTATGTAGCTGACATAAAGATGTATAACATGACATACATCTTCTCACGAGGACCATAACGTTATAATAGTTACTGCTGCATGACCGAGTAAAGCATAGACAAAATTCTTACAATACCCTGGTTACCATTGGATCTTCAAAGTGGTCAATAAGCTCTGCGCGTATGCTTCAAGCAATATGTTTCAAGTAATATCTCGTGATATATTGCGCTCAATAATGCCAATGTCTGTTTTCGTCATGCTGAGTCCCCAATTCTTCAGTTTTCTTGCAGCATTCTTTGCAGTAGGGGCGCGTGCAAGTGCGTGAGCTTTTTTTATTTATTTATTTATAGGTACTGCGATCTGGTACAGATCATAGCAGGGTGGGAAAAAACAAAAAGAAATACAAGCATATAAACGCACTCAAATTCATAAAATTTGCAGGCACTTTTCAAACATTAGTAAAGAACTTTGAGTTACAGTCTCGCTATTAAGTTTATTCCATTCCGTAATTGTCCTCGGAAAGAAAGAATATTTAAAACAGTTATTTCGCGCGTTCACAGGGGTTATTGTTAGTGCATGCCTTTGTCTCGTATTATAACCTGAAGAGTAAGTAATATAATTGGAAGTGTTAATATTATAATGACCTTTTACGAGCTGGAAAAGAAACTTTAATCGGCAGATACGATTGCGCTCAGTCACAGAAGGTAGTCCACTACGCTTTACAAGCTCGCTGACAGACGCACGGCCATATGAATTAAATACAAACCTAACGACCTTATGCTGTATGCGCTCAAGTTTATGAATGTTAGTTAAGGTGAAAGGGTCCCATATAATTACGGCATATTCTAACAGTGGACGGATGAGGGAGTTGTAAGCTAATAGGCGGACACTGGGCGGAGATGACTTCAGTGAGCGCCTCAAGAAAAAAAGTTTGCGCAGTGAATTAGCTACAACCGCATCTATGTGTTTTGTCCATGAAAGGTTGTTAGTAATCCATAAGCCCAAATATTTATATTCTGTTACCTCCAATAATGATGTGTTGTTAGTACCGTACACAAAATGAAGAGGACTTTTCTTGTGCGTAATTCTCATGAAAACGGTTTTCTCACAATTAATACACATCTGCCAATCGTTGCACCACGCAATCACCTTTTCTAGATCATTATTCAAACACACCTGGTCATCAACTGAAGAAACCTCTTTGTACAATATACAATCATCTGCGTAAAGCTTCACGCGGACAGAAAGGCCAGACACAATATCATTAATAAATAGCAAAAATAAAAGTGGTCCCAAAACGGATCCCTGGGGGACACCGGACACAACCTGGGCACTGTTGGAAGAAGTATTGTTTAGGGTGACAAATTGACATCTGTTTGAAAGGTAGGCTGTGATCCATGTAAGTATCTGGTCGTTTTTTATATAATAACTTAGTTTATGAATTAGTTTGTTATGCGACACCTTGTCAAATGCTTTGCGAAAATCCATGAATATGGCATCGGTTTGTTTTCCCTGATTAATCGATTGAGCGAAATCGTGTACTGTCTCAACTAATTGTGTAATTGTAGAAAACCCACGCCTGAAACCATGTTGAACATTTGTAAGTACTTTGTGCTCTTCCAAGAAACCTAATATATGTTTATGAATTATGTGTTCTAAAATTTTACATGATGTGGACGTCAGGGATATAGGCCGATAATTCTCAATGTGTGCTTTTTTGCCGTTTTTGTGCAAAGGTTTAATCTCGGCTGTCCGCCAGTCATCCGGTAAAGAACCATCACGTAAAGATCTAGTGTATACAATTGACAAGTATTTCGCGCACCACTCTGCATACCGTTTCAAAAATGCGTTTGGTATCTTATCGGGGCCTGAAGATTTTTTCACGTCAAGATCCAGGAGCAAATTAAAAACACCGGTCTCTGAAATGACAACATCAGTTATGGCAGGGAGCGATACCGAAAAGTTGGGGACACAACCATTGTCTTGTGTGAATACCGATTGGAAGAATTTGTCGAACGCAGAACAAATCACCGCCTCATCACGTACACATTTGCCGTCTACAATAAATTCATTCGTGGAGGAAGACTTTGGCGTGATTTGGCGCCAGAACTTCTCAGGAGACGTTCTAATGAACGAAGGCAGGAACGTTCCGTAATATGTTTCTTTGTCGCAAATTATTTTCTGCTTAAGTTGTTCGGAGATTTCTTCCACGATTGGTTTTAATGATAAGTTTCTATTTGATTTCTTTTTTAACCTTTTAAGTCTTCGTTGTAAGCGCAACGTCTCCCGAGAGATCCATGGGTTACGGTAAACAGATTTTTTTGCAATTTTGGGAACAAAACGGTCAATACAGTCGGAGACAATATTTTTAAACGACAGCCATAGGTCATTCACGCTAGCAGTACTGTTTCTAAAACTATCAAAACATAAATCAAGCACATCCAGAATAGACTCATCATCAGCACGCGAAAAATTGGGAAAGAAATGCACATTATTCTGGCGATCTGGGTACACATTTGACAAACTCAGAAGTACAGCTTTGTGATCAGATATCCCATTTGTGACATCACAGGTTATGAGATTACGGATAGCACCACTTACAAAAAATAGATCAAGAATGGATCCTATGGCTCCTTGCACCCTCGTAAAATTATTTACTACTTGCAACAAGTCAAATGTGAACACAATGTCGAGCATGGTAGAATCAGCATTATGGGCAGAGCGTGATGAAAAATATTGCCAATCAATATTAGGTAAGTTAAAATCCCCAGCCAGGATTAGTCTATCATCTGTTTTGACATGACATTGTAAATATGCTCTTAAGTTTTCCAAGACCGTAACAGAAGAACTGGGAGGCCTATAGAAAACACCAAGAACAAAGCGGACCTTGTTGATGTATGTTTTACAAAATACGGCTTCAATGCCTGGAGCATCAGACATTCTAAAAAGTTGCAGTGATGATTTAAACAAAATTGCCACTCCTCCACCTCTTCTGTCACGGTCACCACGAAAAACCTTATAGTCCTTAGGTACAAATTCACTGTCAAATACTTCACTGCTCAACCATGTCTCCGTAAGCATGGCAACGTCCGCATCATGTGAGAACAGTAAACCTTCGAGTTCTCCAACTTTATTGACGACGCTGCGACAATTTACGTTAAGAATTTGGAAATCCGGATTGTTCCCTTTCTGGTGTCATTTTTTATTCCTCGGGATTTTATACCGAGCGTTTCTTACATTATCCCATCCGAACATATCACCATCGATGCTTAACTTGTCAAAAACCAGCTTAACTTTTGCACCGTTGCTCTTTTCCTGAAATGCGCTTTCCCATAACTTTTTTCTGATGTCACGGATTCGTTTCGAAAAGTCTTCACTAACTGAAAAATCTGTGCCTTTCAACTTCGGGCATGCCTTCATTATTGAAGCCTTCTCTCGGTAGTCGCTCAGTTTAATGATGACAGGGCGGTTCTTTTTTGATTTCATACCTATTCGGTGGCACCTTTCAATGCTGCTTATTGCAAGTCCCAACTTCTCGTCAAAAATTTCCTCCGTTATTCTGCTTGTAAGCTCCGCTTCTGTTTCTTCATTTTCTTCTTTTAATCCGTAAATCAATAGGTTGTTTCTACGGCTCCTGTTTTCCAAGTCGTCAGTTTTGTTTAACAGGTATGAAACGGTGGTCTCTAGTTTATTTACAGTTGACTTCAGGTCCTCTACTTCCGTTTTTAAAGTATTGATAGTTGCTACCTCATTTTCAAGACTTTTAATTCGATCTGTCAAGCCATCTATCTTTTCTTCGAAAGAACCCTGTTTTGCCAAAATGTCATTGACAGACGACGTCAGGGTGTTTTGGCCCAAGAGTATCTGCTGAAGCATTTCCTTTTCCGTCATTTCTGGGCCTGGATTTGATTCTATGTCACCACATTTTAAAAGATCTTCTTGGAAAGAATAAACGAACGATAAAGCATTCCTTATACACAGTGGGCAGGGCAGCAGCAACAGAAAGCGGTTGTCGCTACGATAACAACAGGCAGATAAGGAGTTACCAACCTGCGCAATGAAGCAAAACGGGTTCTTGAGCATTGTGCTCGATGTGCTGCTGCCGAGGCCACTGGTTGCAGGCGGCGATGGGAGTCTTCTTATATAGGCGTCGATGTCCCCGTGATGTGACGTCCCCTGTGATGGCGCAGTCGCAGAAACGGTGATGATAGGCACGTTGGGGTCCTTAATCAAGCAGACATCGGCACGTTCTGTGCTCTCAAAGCAAACGTCACTCGCTGGATGTAAAAGCAATCGGGAGGAACCTTGACCAAGGCAGGATGGTTGTGTGGCCAGCAATACGGTTAGCACCTGCGCAATGAAGCAAAACGGAAGCAAAATGAAGCTTATTCTTAATGTGATCGCTTTTGAGTGTGCAAGGTGGCGTCTTGGAATCGGGAAGCCACTTAAGGCAGAAGAGTAATCATGACGTTATTTTTACTTTGCCTATTCGCCATAAGGCGTCATAGAGTTCTCTGTACATGAAGGGAAATTGTGCAAAACATTTTGTTGCAAGAACGAGAGAAATTCCTCTACACAAGCTACTTTTGCCGTTAATAAAGCTAATGACGCGCCCTTGAACACGCTATATGCTGAAATATTTGATATTTGTGCAACCTTTCCGGATCATTTTTGCAACTTTCAATGGGTGTAATAAACCTGAAAATTCGCGACTTTTAAACGCTTTTTTGTTAGGTTCCAACTGTGACGTCCAGCTGAAAGGTCAGCGTTTTTGAAAACGTTATTTACGCTTCGTTGCTTCGTGCAAAAAAACCGTGTTTTAGATGTGATGACATCATGATATAACACGCATTTAGCTTGCGACTTCAATAACGCTGTCTATTCTTTCAATATATAGAGCGAAAAGGAAACAATTTTCAGAGTCTTTACCTGTATATTATGCTAGGGCATCACTCTTTACAGGGCATCACAGGGATTTATGTAGCCTTTTTCCTGGGGAACTACAAAGTTCAAGCAAGGTAAGTATTCCGCAGGTTTTAATCAATGTCTTAAGCATGAGCACGACAAGAATCAATAGCGTAAGACAGTTTCTATTCACAAAAAGTTCATTCTTGGGTCCAAATCTAATTTCGCTGAGTAAAAAGGAAGCAAAACAGAAACATATTCAGTGCTGTCACGGATCTCAGGAGAACGCTCGGCCAAACGAATGGACCAGACACCTGCTCGACATACACGGTCGCGCATTTAGTACACCCGACATCACACAGAATGTCTCCGCAAAGAAGCTAAGCAAACAAAAGCTGACACAAACTATAATTGTACATGCGACGCTATACCAATAACAGGCTACAAGCTTTAGGATTTGACGCTCATATTTTGGTGCAGATGACTTGTTGCGTGTATCCAGGCCATAGCGACGGCGTTTACATGAAAGGGTGGGAGATGTGTTACCTCTTAAACTGCCTATCATGTCAAAATTGCCAGATTCGAGGCCTTGATTAAGCTATTCTACAAACAAGCTTGGGGGAAATGAGGGGCTTTGTTATGAGGTATATAAGAAAGAGCCAGTAGCCATCGACACAAGAGAACGTACAGGGCATATAGTTGGTGTTGATGAATAATAACGTGAAGAAATAATCCTGAAATATTTGTTTGTACTCTCGCGCAAATTTGATGCCACTGCATTGAAAATTGAAAAAATACACAAGTAGAAAAATAAAAGCTGCAGCAATCAATACAACGCATAACTTCAGTCTAGTTATAATTTCTAATGCAAGCTACATCTTTTTATAAGATTACAAGCGAATTTCGCTGGAATTGTGTTTTTATGACTGCTGTATTGACAATATTTCGAAGTCCTTTTCAAAGTGTTGTCCCGCCTCAAATATATTCACGCTATAAAGATAAGAGACTACATTCTGCAATTTCTTCACGTGTTTTTTTCTAATGGTTCGTTACGAGCCCCGCTACAGAGAACCTGAGCTCAAAAAATAGTGAGCTGCAAGGTGCGTGGTTGGGAAATGTTCAACCCGGGAGTGCTTTCTGCTGCAATGGTCGGCTTTCCCGAAGCTTCGAAAGGAAGGTTAGACTTCTAATCTACATATGCAGATGCCCATCTGTATATATTTACTATCTACCAAGACAAGCGTCTGGCATCGTTGACTGCAGAGACCCTTTATATTGCAAGAGTATATTCACACTATAGCTTTTATCAACGCAAAGGTGAAGCGTCATCTTTCTTCCAGATATAGACGTGCAGTTCGAGATTAAAGATAGACCTGGGCAGCACGCCCATTTTTCAATACTGAAAAGTTCCTTCATCGAGTCGTTCCGTGCGCCATATTTAATGACTTCTATGCTGGGTAGACGACTGTTCTGTGAACTATATGTATTGTCTTTTCGATCGCTGCGGTGTACTTAAAGCACCTGACAATGGAAACAGCGGCGTAAAGTGCATTAATTTTTTATATGTCAGTACTTGTACTCCCTTTAGTTCAACCACAAGTACTGGAGCATTAAATTTAAATCTGGCCTCTTTTACAACGTGTAAGGAACAAATTATATGAACATCATTTTCCGCATTATACTATATTATATACCACGTTTGAACAGGTCTGCAAAGCAAAAAACAGGAAACAAAATTAATTCAAATAAGCAGACAACCAAAAGGTAAACAATGATAAAACAATGTAAACAGAGATGCTCAAATGCAAGCAACAGTGAACAAAAAAACTAAACATTGGGCAAACATTCTGGCGCACCCGAGTCGAATATCTTTTAGCAAAGGAACATCAAACGGCCATTTTTAGGCGCCTTTCTCATTATTTGTTACGTAGACTTTGTTTAGAAGCATATAACGCTATACAATTAAGCATACAGTGGGATAACTATGTTACGTGCTTATTCCAAATTTATCGTCTTTATTTATAAAAATAATTTTTCTTAAGAGTGCCAAGTGCCACCAGACATGGCGCATGAGGAGGATATGGCAGAGCACAAAGCAAACCGTATATTTGCTGCGTTCTTGTTAGTTCTAAGCTCACATTTTACAATACGTATCCTCATTCAGAAGCGTGAAACACTGCTTCTGTTGATTCTCCATTCAAAGATGAATAACAGAGAAAGGGATGTCCAGAGCACGGTATGCACCTCTAGGATGGGGATTAAAAAATACAAGAAAAAGGTCGGTGTTGCACGCAAGTTCTTGTTAATAGCATCTCTAATAGTGCACGTTAGTATTTATGTAGTGTCCCGTATCTACGCTACGCAAATTCTGCAAATGACAAGTAAAGATTAAGGCTAAAATCAAGGTTTAACCGGCGACCTTTAGCGTCTCACCATAAAACGCTTGGACTTTCAATTTCCCAAAAGATATTTCATCATTCCTCTCTTCCCTTCGGGACGAGGGGATCTCACCATTCCCCATTGTTTATATAATCAAGGTTAGCGATAACAAACAAGCGGGGTATACATTATCCAAAATTATTGCTTTATTTATGGCACTCTTTCCCCGCAACCTGTTGAATGGAATCACGTTCATGGCTCAATCATTATTATTGGCGATAACTTCAACACCTCATTAGATAACATTGCATCAGTCAGACTAATTATTTTTGTGCTAAAAATTGTTATGCTGGATTTGTTACATTTTACACTTTTTATTAATATTTACGTAAACCATTTCAGCAAGTAATTATCTAACACTGTGTGACTAGGAGCCATATATTTCTGTGACGCAGCTCATTTTGCTGCACTTACGTTTTTGTAATTACGTCTATAACTACTCCTCTCTATGTTGCCACCGGCATTGAGCGCATACGAGATTATTGTATTTACTTTTATTTTATTTTCACATGGGGGGTGAGGGTTAAAGGGTTTTCAGCGGCTGTGTACAGGGAAGTATTTCTTAACAATTTTCATCTCTTCCTCTTTGTATTAGTATCTAGTTTTTAAGATATGCTCATGAATGGTGGCGGCACAGCTCTCAAATATACCGAATACCAAGAGAAGAAAGACAAATTATTAGTTTCTAAAACCAGAAAGGTTTTAAAACGTCCTGCCGCGGTTTTATGCGGCATTCACATTTGTAGCTATAAAGTGAATTCCAGTGCCACTAAACTATGATGAAGCAGGAGAGAGAGCTACCTGTACCGTGGCATAGCAATATTACGGATTTTATGTTGGCCCCACCAGCTAATTTGGGCGCAAAATTTTTAAATTGGAAAATTCACAAATTTATTGAACACATTTGTACAAAGTTAGCTAAGTGTATAATGCAATTTCTTCAAGCTCTGTTTTGGGTAGTAGAACTTGTGTGTTTCGGAGCCTGCGAAGACAACTAGAGGTGCGTGACCCCTTTAAAAACCGCAAGCCTAAACGCTACGAAGACTCGACATAAACAGCGCCAAACGTCAACTTTGGTAGCTTTGGTAGCTTTGCCGACAATGTCTGCGAAATGGTCGATTTGAAAGTGTTGTATGTTTTTCCAAAAACATTATTTCACCTTAAGAGCAATGCGTATCTCAGAGCCAGAAAAGAGAAGCAAAATAATGAGTGAGAATAAGGGGGAGAAGGGAAGGTATAAGGAAGGGGTCCGCAAAAAAGAGAGGGTCCAAAAAAAAAAAAAGAAATAGTACAACTGTGTACCCGGAAGACGGCGGCCCCTCAGCACCGCAAAACAGCAAAAAATACGCGACAAATACAGACGGACAGAAAACAACGCAAACGGGGAGACAAAGTAGCTGCAGTCGGCAGATTCGCGTTGCGTAAGCGAGAACGGAGGAGAGAGTCTGTCCGTCTGGGTCGGCGCCTGCTCACGTAGGAGAGGCGCACGGCGTTGTCGATCTCTTCGATCGTTCGTCAAAACGAAGACGACCCAGAATCGACCGGTTCCGGAGGTTGCGGTGGTGGCACTCCGCCGCGTCTCCGAGAGTATAATATTTTCTTCGTCCCTCGGAGCCTGCCAAAACATGGGCGGCCGGATCCGTGCCGGTCGATTCCCCGACGCCGTTCCCTCATTCTTCGAGGATCGGAACTCGGGAGCCCACGCACTCACCGAAGGAAAGCTGTGCTCAAGAGTGCGACCCATAAGGACCCACTTCTTCTCACCAACTCGCGTTTCTCGCGAGGCTCCTGTGACTTCGCTTTCAGCCGCATTTAATCCCTCTAGCATGCGTACCGAGCATGCTCAACGTGTAGCAGTCGATTCGTTTGACAACCTTACAAAAATCTCACACGCGGATTAGAGCTGCGTAAAGCGAGATTCAGCGACAGTTGTATACGGCAGAAAATCACAAATTCGCGTTATTATTTGTTTTCTTAGACTGAGACGGCGTGAGGTAACTATGCTTCCCCTGATGACGTCGCGGTTTTCGGGCCAATCTGCCTAGAGCATTGCAATGGCGCGTTGCAGTGATATCATGCATGGAGTTAGAGCTAGCTCACTAATCCTAACAACGCGGTGCATGCGCCAACCCTGACGCTGCTGAAATGGATGCTTGTCCGCAGCAGCTGTTGTGGCAAAATGACCTTGAGATATCGCTGGTCAAGTTGTGTGGGAAATCAAAAATTCAAATTGGAGCAAATCAAGAGTTTATTTCTTTTTTTTTTTTTTTTTTGGAAATGTGCTAAATCCAGAAAGTGAAACTATCTGCTATTTTGCTGCAATGGCTAGCCCAAACAAACATCCTCATTTTGTAAAACGCTAATATCGAGAGTTTTACTGTAACACTTCGGAAACCTGCCCCCAAGTTTTAATCTCAAAAACCAAATATGTCCCACCATTTGTAAGAGCTGTTTTTGTCTGCCCCAGCTACATAGCGTGTGCTTAACTAAATTCACATTCATATTTCTTATTGATTGCATAGGATATTAACAGATTTGCGAGAGATCTAAAAAGCAAAACCGGCGGTAACAAAGGGATAATTTGCTCTGTCATCGCAGCAGCAAGAATATGCGTTTACATTAAGATGTTTAGTTTGATTATTTGTAATTGGCATCATACATTCATTTTTACTAACGAAATGCAGACCCGTACACAAAGCGACACAATAATTTGTTGTCTTTTCGTTTTGTGTGCTTTTCGCATCTACCAATTAGACATGCAGCAATTTGTAATTTTCCTGCAATGAGTAGAATGTATTCTTGAACACTGGACGCCTGTTATTTTCATTGGTTTGCTTGCTTTGGAGTATATGGCACTTTAGAGCCCCTGGTTGCTCTGCATTTATTGATTTATTGTTCGAATTGCTTTTCTTCTTGATTATTGGTTTAACTTGGATTCACGTGAATTTTAAGTTAACCTTTATTGCTGAAGCCATTTATAATCCGTGCAGCGGACCCGCACAACTTCTCTGCCCTTTTATGTTTTTTTTTTTTCATTACAGCGTTTTGAAAATTCCACCCGTCGCCGCTGTTAACCCGTTCAATTTTATAACCTTGGTTCGACGGCTTGTTTAAGGAAAGGGAAAGATGCCAGCTTCACGGTTCACGCGACTCGAATGGGTTGCATGCGCAACAACCGACTCCGAAGCAGCAACCGTTGCTATCTGAAAGCAGTGATAGTGGCGCCCCACTTATATCATAGTTAAACTACGGTGAAGTAATCCTACCTTCAAAAGCATTCCCTTTCATACAGCCGCCGCATTCCGTACACCTGTTTGATCGCGCACTTGCCGGGGAAGCCAACTTTCCCCATGCTTATATTTTTGTCTCAAGGGCGTCCCTCAGTCGACGACCACAGTTTCCTCCCGCGCATTCTTTATTTACGCACGTCCTTTCAGTCATCCCATTTATTGTTTTGTTTGCTTTATAGTTCTCCCTACTTAAAAATGGAATCCCAAATTCTATATAATGTAACCCAGTCTTGATAAAGGTCGGCCTCCGACCGAAACGTCGACAGTAAATTGGCCAAAAAGTGTCAACTCTCTTCGAATACTGCTTCGTAAACTGATATATATATATATATATATATATATATATATATATATATATATATATATATATATATATATATATATGTGTGTGTGTGTGTGTGTGTGTGTGTGTGTGTGTGTGTGTGTGTGTGTGTGTGTGTGTGTGTGTGTGTGTGTGTGTGTGTGTGTGTGTGTGTGTGTGTGTGTGTGTGTGTGTGTGTGTGTGTGTGTGTGTGTGTGTGTGTGTGTGTGTGTGTGTGTGTGTGTGTGTGTGTGTGTGTGTGTGTGTGTGTGTGTGTGTGTGTGTGTGTGTGTGTGTGTGTGTGTGTGTGTGTGTGTGTGTGTGTGTGTGTGTGTGTGTGTGTGTAGTATATATACAATTTTCGGAGCGTGCTAGTGGGGTTTCCATAAGTTACATGCGAGTATATCGCGTAACGGCTGAGATAAATCTATATATCTGAGGGAAATAAATGTTCCTTGTTTTCTCAGTTCCTACTTACACTTATCTGGCTAATTTCGAGAAAAAAGATCAGCATTAATAAGACCGCTATCCAGGGAAAAATACCTGTTTCTGGCAAACCTGGTCAACGCAACGAGTTTCCTTCATAAGCATCGTTCACACTTCCCATTGCAAATGCAATGGAGTGAATTTCCATGCCAAACGAATATATGTCTCCTTAAGATCCATCTAAATAAACAAATACAAATAGCCTACCAAAAGCGTGGTTATGGTACATGGCGTCTGAGTTGTTTAAAAGGCGTATCCAGAAAGTTATATATTTTCATTTTTCAAGGTAGAGCTTCTGCACGTTATATATAACTCATATTTTACAGAACTAGGCCACGTTTGGAGCGGGAAGAATCGCAAATATCTAGACCTACGTATATGATAAAGGTGTCGAGAGAAGGCGCCGAGAAGATGCCAAAACAAAACTGAAACAACGCAGATTACTTTTCTGTATATCTGTTGTCTTTACAAAAAAAGAATAATCTGCGAGATTCATTCATCCTCTAAAACAATAACACCCTCCCACGAACGTAGAGGCGTTGAAACAAAGATGAGAAAACGACAAGCCAGACTCATCGTGTTTGTTTCACACTTCTCATGTTTCACAGTGGCTCGACCGTTTTTTGTATTTTTTTATTATTCTTTTCGTGCGGCATCTGCAGCTTTCGCGTAAAACATACTGTTGGCGTATTCTTTGACTGAATGGATTTCAACATTCCGTATTTTCTTTTATCTCTTTATGCACTGGCGTAGACACAAACGGCATGATGTGAAATCTACGGCTGAAGTTGTGTGCTCGAAGAGAGTTTTTACATCCTTGTCGGACTCCCTGCGAAGTCGTTTTCCTGTTCCCGAAATTTACGGCGAACTGAAAATGTCCGGGTTCTGCGATAAATCCGCCTTGGGTGCCATTATGTATTTAGCTATTTCTTGCGGAGGCACAGTAATATACACTTTATGCATATATGGTGGGCATATGAAATACAAAATGGAATTTTTCCAAAGATATTTCAGATAAAGTTTTTCTTATGGCGGAAAGAACCATCTTTATGCGGAAGTTCGTTTTTATGGGGCACTTTAATTTCTTATCAAGGGAAGGTCGTTTCGGGAAGTCGGAATATATGCCTTATTCCAAATGAAACATGGCGTCGGGAACTGTATATTTGTGTGAATATATAGCAAGATGTATTACAGAAAGCCCGCTTTTCCGAAATACTCGTTAAATTGAAAATACGAACTCTTTATTAAGAAGGAAATCTCAAAGTTCAAATTGACGAAGGCTTCCTCTTAAACTCAACGCGCCCTACTTTTTTCAATCCGGTAGGCTCATTCGCCGGGCTTCTTTTCGTATTGGTTGTGCGTTATTTAGTTCTTTCTTTGTAATTAGGCTAAAAGTCAAACACTCGATGCCGTTTACTGGCTCCTGGGTTTTAATTATTTGGCACTGTTGTTACCCAGTTAGCGCAGAGCAGGCATGTGTCCTCAGCATTCACGTTTAAGACATAATCTTGGACTAAAGATAAAATGTAACGCAGTTTTTTATACTATTACTGTGTTAATAGTAAGGGATTCTTCGTTGAAGCGTTTCAGAAGACAATACAGTACACGGAGCCTTCCACAAGGCCTGCTCTTATAAGTACCATAGAAGTTCTGGAATTAAAGCAACGTATACGGCATTGTATCATACCGCAACACCTCCATATATACCATACCACTCCGTGCCATACCGTACCATATTTTATCATATTACTTGGACCCTTACTTTTTCTCATTTACATTAATGGCCTTCTCAATAATATTTCATCTCTTATGTCTTTTCGCAGATGACTATGTTGTGTACCGTAAAATCACTTCAGAGACTGACCACCTGATCCCTGACACTGATCTTCATACTATTGCTGTTTAGTGCAAAAACTGGCACATGATTATAAACACTACTAAATGTAAATCTATGACCTTTAGCCGTAAGCATGTCATTTCTGACTTGGACTACTTTATAAACAACACTTTCTTGTCCAAGGTTATGTCTTATGAATATCTCGGGATTCAGTTCACATCAAATCTGTGATGGAATTCTCACATTTCGGTAGTCGGCAGCTAAGCATCAAGGACTTGAGGTTTCATACGCCGAAACCTGCGAAACTCCCCCAGCTCCACTCGCAGACTCGCCTATCTAACGTACGTTCGCCCGCAGTTGGAGTTCGTCTCATATGTATGATCTCCCATCAAAAATACCTCATGAAAATGCTTGAATCCATTCAAAATAGAGCTGCATGGTACATCTGTTGTGTTGATAGTCCCTTCGCCAGTATCTCCCGGCTTAAAAACCTTAAAAAACCTGAAGGATATTCAGTATTAAGAAGCACTGAACAAGGGTAAATGGGGTACGCCTCAGTTCACAGGGCGAGCCAACGTTTCGACAAGTGGACTTGTCTTCGTCTGGGCAGAGCGATTTGTTTTGGATCGCTTTGTCCTGACGAAGACAAGTCCACTTGTCGAAACCTTGGCTCGACCTGCGAACTGAGGCGTACCCCACTTACCCTTGTTCAGTGCTTCTTAATACTGTGTAAACTATCTTCTTCCTCTCGTTCTACCTGGATCCTTATTAATGATATTCACTTACTTGAAATCCGTCGTTCAGTTTCCCTTCTGTGTTTATTTCATAAATATGTGTACACCCACCCTTCGTTTTTGCCTCTGGAATCATCTCTCCGCTCTTCTCATCGCTTGCGTAATCATCTTATCTTCAACCGCATATATGGCAAAAATCGGTAATTTAATTCATCTGCTTTACCTGCAGCATTTAGGCTCTATAATGATCTTCCTGACAACATAGCTTCAATATCTGGCCCTGGAGAATTTAAAAAGCCGTTATGTATGCATTTATCACTTTAGTATACTTTAGCATTGCTCGAAATATTGCATCAGTTTCAGTTGTTCCTAATGCTGTTTTCAGATGTACCACTGTTTCAGTTATACCGGTTCTTCCTTCTTTTTTTTTTTTCCTTGCTCGCGTTTCGTTCTTTGCATTTTCTGTGATCGTGTTCCCTTTCATTCTTACCCTCTTTTGGATCTATACTCTGCTCCTATCATGTACTAGCTCTGCACTGCGTCCGACGTACCGTTTCATTGAATTATTATTTTTGTGTGTTCATTTTTATATGCCCCCTCCCCCAATGCTTTTCGAGGCCTGTGAGGTACAAATAAATAAATACCATACTATATCATACTATACCAAACCCTACCATACCTTACTATACAATACCATAAAATATCATGCAATATCATGCAATATCAGCATAACATGTCGTATGATATACCACGCTATTTGCATGGATATTACACAGTAAATATTACATAGTACAACTTCAGTAAATACATTGCGTTTCCACCCAGCCACGAAACGCTATGAAGTACTGAATAACAACCTACTCGATTATATATTAGAGAAGCATTATAGATTTAGCATAGGAGATGTGTACTAGCGTAGAAAAATGCCGGTTTATCAGGTGCCTTCTGCGCAAGCGCATTGACAAGAATGGGTTAATAGCGGCCACTGAGTTTGGGTATAGAGGCGTCCGGTAAACTGGCACACATCTACGTTAGTAAGTCCCCGCTATGCTAAAAGCCTCTACGCGAATATCCGCGTAGAGAAAATTTGGATTGGTCGCAAATGTTTGCCATCAGTCCTGCAGTAGATGAATTAGAAAGCAAATTAACTGCACTCAAAAGAAAGTTTAAGCTAAGATGGCATTGAACCCAGGACCCTTAGATGCCAAGTCAGACAAGCTACCCTTAGGTCAATCAGGCAGCTTCGTAATGTGTGGCTAAAACAGAGAATTATGTAGGTATATGTCGTGCACACATTAACATAATGTGGTAGCTTAAGACTGTATACAACCGAGCATGTATATGTGATTTCAGAGACAATATTTAATCGAGTGGGGATTAAATGAGTGGCTGAGTGAATGTCGATGAAAGGAGAGGGCACACCAATGAGGATCCAGAAGAGGGTGCGCTGACGGGTCATCAGCGCTGTCGTGTCGCACCTTTTATGGCCGAACTGAACTTTTTTTCTAGGGCACGAACAACTTCATTCGGTTTCGTGGCTTGTTACTAGCGTTTACTTATTCGGATAAAGCCATGTGTGCTTAATGCACTCGTCTAGAAGAGAAAAACGGCTCTTACCTTGAGATTCTAGCCCCTGTAAACTGGTCAATAGGGGAGCTTCCAAGGCCTGCTTCCTAATTTCCGTCAAAAAGAAGCTCAGGCCCCATTGTGTTACTCAGTATCACAACGTAGGCTAAACGACTGTCAGATGCGGGCAGGTTCGAAGGACGAGAGCGGTAGCAGCAGCATTATAGGTGGAGTTGAATGATGGTGCCAAGACAGAAATGAAAAGTACTAATGACTACGGCAAAATATCCAAGTTGTGCTCTATATACAAAACTGGAGCCGAACATAAAAAATGTATCCAAGCGTGAAGGCGTTAACGTGGTTACCTCGACTACATTAAAACTTTCGAGTCTACGCTTAGACTACACCGGGTGAAAGGAAACAACACTGTACCTACAGGCATAAAAATATGTTTGCTAAATGGGGAACTGGCGTAATATATAGGAATCCTCTGACATGCGGAAGATTCTACGTACGTCATACGGGGAACTGTGTCCATGAGCGGTTGCGGAAGCAGCGAACAAAAGTTGATGTTGGAGAAGATGGCGATCTTGCAGGCCATTGTAGCAAATTTCTTATGCATACCTAGGCTTCAATTAAGTTTTTATTCTCGGAGAGGGAAAAACCCGTAAGGCAAGCGTAATATTTGAAACCTTCGTAATAGCAAGAAAAGAATACAATGGTTCAACGGTGCTAAAAAAAAAAAAATATTAAGCGAAAGCATTAGCTGTGGGGGACCTAGCGTTCTTCTTCTCTTTTTCTTCTTCCTCGGCCCACATATGAAGCCCCGTTTTAACCAAGCCGTATGAACGTGCCTTAGTGGCCTATAGGGGTAAAGTGAATGCTAGGTCCTAGCAGGCTGATTCTGACATAACCGTCCCATGTGAAACGACGAGAGACCCAAGTTGGCAGCTCCTGCCAGCCCATCTCTCGCCTTTGTGTCACGTGGGGTGTGACGTCACGCGCTGCGCCGTGGCTGCGACCACGCTACTCCGACCGCTTGAGCCGGTAGCCCAGTTCTCACCCTAGTGCCACGTGGGGTGTGACATCAGAGCGTCACGTGGGTGCGGCCGCGCCACGCTGAAGGCTCGAAATCTAGAGTAGTATTGCTTTCGCAATAAAACATGTTGGTGCGTGTATCAGTTCCCCAGCTCCTGATCAGGCGAGGCCCCAGCGTTTAGTGATAATGGTCCCAAACTCTGTATACGAGAATTTCACGTGTCATGCCCATCGATATAGCATCCACGGTTTGCGTTATGTTATGTTTTACTCGCTATGAAACATCACCTGCTAAAGGCACGCTGCTGAGGAGAACCATTAGGTATGTTTCCCAAGTTCCCATTATGGACATAGGCATAACGTCTTGCTTTAACTGAGTCCTACGAAACTGCCTACGTGACCTTGGGGCAGCTCGTGGAGTGCTGGATTTCGGTCGCAGCCTCTTACCTCTTCGTAAAGCCTGAGTTGGCAGCGTCTGCCATGAGCTATATGGAGGCTTCACACAAACACCAGCTAAATATGCTCTGCTAACATAGTAGCGATTCTGCGTTAAAACAAGTAACGATGGTAGCCATCTGTTAGTGTCAGGCAAAAAAGACAGCGTGAAGGCTTGAACACGCTTAGGCTGATTCAATACATCGTTGAGCGCCTTAGGCTTCCCCTAACTCATTTTACCGAAATGTGTCGGGCATGCCGACCGGGTTGTGTGAGTTACGGTCCCGGTTTCGTCTTCGAGCGCACGTGGAGCAGAACGCTTTGAAAGGCAACAAGGTGCAAGCCCGCCGGCAGGAGAGCGGAGCAGTTGTTTTGCCCTTTCCGACCGGTTGAAAACCAAACGACGCACAAGCCGCTGAAGAGGACTGCATCGCGCACTACGGGTTGACCAGAGGCGAACCACGGCAACTCAATGCCGCCGCTCCACAGCAGAGGGTAGCGGCGGCGGGCGCTTGTGAGAGGGATGGAGCGGTCGTCTCCTGCTTGGCAGAAGAGACTGGGGAGTCGAGCAGAGAAGGGCGAGTAAGAAAGGTGTAAGATCGCGCTGGTCGAGTCAACAATGCCAAACGTCGCCGCTGGCGTTGTAAACTGACCGATAGCCGATACCTCCGAGAAGCTCGAGACCCTGACACGTTACATCCACGCCCACAGAGACGCCCCGGAAAAGAAACGATCGTTTCAAGCGCCGAGCCGGCAACCATCGTTTACGAGGCGAACGCGACCAAGCTGAACGAGCGCAAAGCATCGGGACCTCGCCGACTTGAGCGACTCTACAGCCTTGTCCCATCAGGCAGAACAGAAATAAATAAGGCTTTGCCGAAAATTTACGCATTGACTCGATTCTCTTCGCTTCAGCAGAGCCTAAAGTTCAATCCATAGATTGCGTTGTGATCGTCCTCGAGGGACCGTCACAGAAGTAAGGACAATGTTGTACGTGCGTTTCCAGACGCCACTCCGTCGAGGCGCACTTGTAGTGCACAGTCATGCAGGAAACAATGCACCGTAACTTAACTGCCATACTTACACGATGTGTGCATTAGGCGAATGGTATATATGCACTTGGGGCTTTACGTTAGAATAATAATGGTGGTAAGTTGCGCCAAAACACTTCATTCTGTGTCGTCAACAAAGTAACATTTGCTTCCCCGATGATAAGTCTCTCCAACACATGATTTGTAATATAATATTGAAATAAAAATTAGAAAGTAATGGAGCATACTGCTAACCTATCAAAGCACATTCGCGCTGATCAGTGGTTTTTAAGCACATAATAAAGTTTCGTCATCCATGAAAAATGTGCGTAAATCAGGGATAGCTGTAAACGTTATCGGTAAGTTGGTGCCGCTTCATGAGTACAATCCTCCAATTCTATCTCCAGCCCCTGAAGCCTGAAGGCATCACTGACTGCGCCTCGTGTTTATAAAACCACTTGCTGGGCATGTTGGAATATCATACGTACAAACAATTAGCGGGAAGACGAATACGAACAAGAGAAGAGACATCACGAAGAGCTGACTTCAACAAAACTTTATTGCTGAGGGCAGCGTATATCGTTTGTGAACACTATAGTTCACAATATGTAGTGAAGCACTTGAAGGAGTAGGCGATTATTCCTACTTAGGACAGGTAGTAACCGCAGATCCAGACCATGAAAGGGAAATAACTTGGAGGATGAGATTAGAATGAAGCGTATTTGGCAAGTATTCGCAGCTAGTAACATACCGGTTTCGCTCAAGAGGAAAGTAGACAACAGTTGCATCTTAACCTGCACTCACCGTTTGGGCTGAAACGTTGAGGCTAACTAAAAGGGTTCTACTTAAATTGAGGACAACGCAGAGGGCTATGGAAAGAAAAATGGTAGGTGTAACGTTAAGAGATAAGAAGCGCGGAGAGTGGGTCAGAGAAATAACTCAAGTTAATGACATCCTAGTGGAAATCAAGAAGAAGAAATGGGCATGGGAGTGCAAGTAGTGCGTACAGAGGACAAGCGATGGTCGCTTAGGGTAACCAATTGTATTCCACGGGAAGGGAAGCATAGCAGGGGCGGCAGAAAGTTAGGCTGGTGGATCAGGTTAAGAAATAAATTCGCTGGGGTAAAGTGGATGCAGCTAGCACAAGTCCGGGTTAATTGGAGGAGTATGGGAGAAGCCATTGCCCTGGAGTGGGTATAATCTGGTGATGATGATAATGATGATGATGATGCAGCATATACATATATCTAGAGCACGCATGCACAACAAATAGAGGAAGATGAAGGTGCTACGCTTTGTCTAGCAACTGCATCGCACCGGAGTACAATCCACCCTCCCTCGAACAGGTAAGCAAAACAGAGGCTACAAAATACTAAAAGACAAAACATCAGGGGCAGAGTATAAAAACACATTCCTGAATCGCTGCTAAGTTAAATGTTTAACAAAATTGCGTTCTTTTTCATTTAAAAACACTGTGCTGACACGATCCTCTGTTTTTTTCGCAGTTTCACAAGCCTCTGCTATCTCTCTCGATGATTTGTTCATATTCTTACGAGCTATCGCTGTTCTTTCCCAGAAGAGACCACATTTGTTACACTGCTCCCTGTCACGGCAGTGTATGCCGAGATGGCGAGCGCCCCGATGACGTTGCTATTGTGTTCCATCAGCCTCTCGTTCAGAAATATGCCTGTCTAACCGATGTAGGTTCATGCACAGGGCAATGATGCCTAATAGTGCACTTAGTGATTACCCAGCTTACCCTTGAAGCTACAAGTATTTCGCCTCTAACGTACTTTTAATGCTGCGCACGGTCGACTTAAACAACAAACGACACAATATTTTTTTGTATATTTAATATACACAAGGCATTATACATAAAGGTAAAATGATCAAAAACAATATTTCACCACTGCAGCCAAAGCTTGGAAGGCAGCAAAAATGACTAGAGAAAACGATGCATTTATTTCTTGGTAATAGTGAATGGTGGACGGGTAGCGTCCGGGCCCTCCAGGCTCACTTCTGATAACAATCCGAGCTTGATAGATTATTGTTACGTGGTGGCACGAGAAGCGCTGGAACACGGCGATGCAACAGAAACAGAACTACGTGATGACATGACGATGAAATATGCCTTAAAGGCCAACGGGCCTAGCGCGTGCACTCCGCCCCGCGCCACTGCCCACTTCGTCGTCTTCGTAGCAATATGAATTAAAACAGATTTCTGCAGCGTATCAGCATATCGCGGGATCCAGAAAGAGTCATGTACCGTGAGTGGCACGAAGAACGTGGTTCATTATATATCGCAGCCGGTTTCTTTAAACTATTTTTCCGAATCATACCTTTGTTCTGAACCTATTACACACATCTAATTTTGCCTTATGGGACTGCATTCAAGTACGATAGCTCCAATTAAAAGGAATGCATCCCAAGAAAAACATCAAGCATCGTAGAAGAAAAATCTCAGTATTGTATTGGAGACAAGCGCCTTGAAATGTCGCTGCTGTGTTCGAATAGTTTCTCTTTTATGAGGCACATTTCGAAAAAGAAAAATGAATCTTGAGCTTTCAAAAACAAAAAAAGAGAACAATAAAAAACCCTTTCCGTGGCTAGTTCGCAGGGCAGGAAGGAGTCAAGAAAACATATACTGATATTTCTCCTTGTCATTCTTCCTCAGAGAGGAAAAATGCACGATGCCTTAACCTTCCTTGTAAGCCTAGTTCATTAGTTTTATCGTTCACACTGGGATAATTCTCTCACCAGATGTGAAAAGGTTTGACTCCATTTGGCATCTTGCTATAATCTTATATGCACAGGCTGCTTACAGGTTTTTCAAACTGGGTATCATAATAAATTTGAACACGCGACAACTCTCGTAAGAAATTGTTTTCTTCCTCAAGAAACGCAGCTCTACTCCACCCGTGTCGTCGAGCTTTCCAGCTCGAATTGCAGCACATACGTCTATGTTGAAAATGCCTCTACTAAGCGCACTCATCTGATATTTTGAATTTCTTACGCAATGTCTATGACATCCTTTCAATACCTCATCTCCGCACTGAAGCTCGCGTAATGCTATTATCCTGGCTAACTTTAGAGCTGCGCTCGGAGAACGTTGGTCCTTTCTTTGCCCCAAGGTACCTGGAGTGCTCCGGTTCAAAAGACACCGACGAGACGGTGTTTTCAAGAGCGTTGGGACTTGTGCGGAGCGGCAATCGAGGAATACTGAATTTGATTCCGGCTTCTTGCTACGTGCCGCTTCCTTCGGCACTCCCTGTCTTGATGTCTCCTTAAGCTCTTCGAGGAGCCGCCAGAAGCGCCCATGGAACTTGTCTCTTATTGCTAAAAGTTTCCAGACGCATTCTCTACAAGAACTTGTTACGAAGAAACCGAAAAAAAAAAAAGGTTTTTCCTCGCCCAAGGAAACGTCATCTTCAGTTTTCTTGTTTTACTCCTTCTTGTATGGAGACATTGGTTCTGCTACGCGTTAATCTCGTTTGCTCGCATGGGTTGAGCGCGGGAGCTGCGGGATCGCACAAGACTTCGATGGTATGCATTTCATCATGAAGCACGGCACAAGCTACTTGGTTTGCATCCTGTTCAGTAGCTGTTCTTCTAAAATGCTGCCACATGTCGAAGTACTGTAGTAAAAAAGCAGTCATCTGTCACCTCTGCTGTACAGTGTGAATTTGGTTGGAATTACCACTATTTTAATCAAAGTGAACTTAGCATTACACTAACTTTATTTAACTGACATCTTGCCGCCCATTGCTCAATGGTGAATTTTCTGAATACGGCAATGAAACAGCCCACACTGGGAAACGCAATTTTATAGTCATTATTAGCTCATGTCATCTATATGGTTACTTGGCGCAATATATCTTATTAAGTAGGGATAATATTTTCTTCTTACTTTTCACGTTAGGAGTAGAGATAAGAATGCTTTTCGCGGTTCATAAACTTTGTCAGTTATTGAGCATTGGTGGAACAGTGGCAAAAGTCTCGTGCATGGTTTTGACGGACCTTGCTTTTCTTCAAACACAACATCTTGTGAACTTTTTATGTATCTTCAGAGATCATTTTATTCCTTTTAGCACATGGACGATGTATTATGGAATGCGGTGTCAGCTTTCTTTTTTTAGTTTTTGCTAATCGTTGTATTGCTATTGCTGATTGTTGTAACTTATTGCAGTTAACACGACGTGTTAGTGTAACAAAAACGAATGGTGCACCTTATCCAAATATAAAAAGTTGCGCAACATATCACTTCAAGAATTAGACCCTTCTTGCGCTTCTCAATGATACAATTTATGAAATTACCAAACTAATACTTATATTTTAATGACAGCTCGCAATTGGAGGTAGCTTGAACTGATGGACCAACGCTGGCAAAGTCGGTGCGTGCTGTAATTCTGTTTGGCCTGGCTCTAGCAAAAACAAGAATGGCTCTAGCACAAACAATGCGTGTGGTCAATGCGCATATGCGGTCTAAACATCCACATTCTCCCGTCTCATTCATCCCACTAGAATTCTTATACTTATTATAATGGTTTATGCTGCCGAGAGATAAACTAATATGCGCTGTAAGCGTTTATATCAAACAAGCTTTTCCGATGTACTCAATAAAGATGTACATATAAGGATTGAGCACACTGTTTTCTCCGAAAGATGTAGCGATCACGTAGGTGTCAGGTACTGGAGCTAACAATATGCACCAATTCCTACTCAGCTTTCATTCTTGCGAAGTAATATGCGAGATTTCTGCTTCACTGATGAGGCAGCGAAAGACAATAGAACTGAATGCTTATTTAAAGTGAACAAAAATGTCTGAACGTTCCTCTTTCTTACGCTCCTTTTATTATATATTTACTCGCTAATACATGTATACATTTTTTCATTCCCTTTGCGTATTTTTGTGCGACGTTGCTTTTTTTTTTTTCTTAAACCTATTCTGGCCAATTGACTCTTCGAACGAAGAAAGCTTTTCGTTACTTGTTCACGAGGAGGCCGAGCAAATCGAGCAACTTTTTTCCCTGGTTCCCACAGCTATCGTCTTACGCATACAATATCTTCACAGCACCTGAGACAGTCTATGCCGGCCAAAGTATTTGCCTCAGTATAAACAAAAAATTCCAGTTACCATTATCATGCTTTGCCTACGTAAAGCACTTGTTTTTGGTCCCCATCATTTCGAGACGCGAATTAAGGACTCCTTGTTGCATAAAAGAACTAAGAGTGGAAATCTCCCGAGAAGTGCTTTCTGAAAGGTTTCTTTTCGCAATGGAGAACAGAGGTAACATCTAGTGTGTCCGCTAGATTCACAAGAGACGTGTAGAACAACGCGTTCTCTTACTTCAATCTCTACCGAGAAGACGCTTTTCATTCTCCTGGAAATCGTCCCCTCATCTTTAGTTCATTGCGTCTTGAAAACTGCGGTTTCGGCACTTTTGCAATAAACCTCCTGATTCCTTCGGGAATCGACAGCAGCCGAGAGAACAGTGAAGGACTGCTTTAAAGCGTCTAAAAGAGGTACACACCTGACGATTGCGCAACACTACATTATATTGGCTTCGAAGTCTTTGTACACATGCCAAGAACAGACATTAGCTACCTGTCCACTTGATTTTATTTGAAGTGCCTCCTTTTTTACACCTGTATTTCTTTTTTTGTTCCAAACATTGTCCAATTGTTAGCGACATGCGCGAGAAGTTCGGAACAAAGAAGCGGCTCTCAATAATTGCGCAATTTAGGTTACTCCACCTTCGAAGTAGAAAGAAACGTGTGGGCGTCTACTGAAGTGTGGACATGAGTGCTTTTTGCTCGTTACGGTCATGATGCGCATGCGTTCATCTTCCACGAACTATTTTTTTAAAAACCCCGTACTCCGAATCCCGGCAGTTTTCTTTTTACCTCGAGTAGAACATCGGTATAATATTCTGAAATCAACTGTGGCGTGGGTAGATGTCTAGCGCTTTCGGGACCTCAAAGCGTGCAGCGCTTTTAATAGGCTTCATTGACTCCCAATGGCTACCCGGGAACATTTTTACTTCGTTTTACGGCTTTTCTAATAACTGAAAACCGATTAGATGAAGCTAGTACAAAATTGCGTTTAAGGCAGGGGTACTTCTCTCGCTGGAGAGTTTGACGGGGACCACGTGTTTTACTAAAAAAAAGACCACAGAGACTCTTGAAAGACCGGCCAGGGTATTTGTTGTGTTGCAAAAAGGTCCCCTGCGCATGCAGGCTTCCCATGCATACTAGATACAGGTTACCGGACCGCACTCGTAAACAAACTGCGCATAACCTATTTTTCGCTAATATATCATTTATGTGCATCAGGTTTGTGCAAAATAAGCGTGCCTAGAGGTACACATAACCCCCTTTGCGGACGGGGAAAAAGAGAACTGGTGACTACTTGGCCATTCTGACTCTGTTCCGGCTCACATGCATGGCGTGCAGAGACACCGGTGGCTGCGACTCGCCTGGCAATATTGACAACGCATCGGTGCCGCTCTTTGTGCGTAGCGCACCTCGACGGTAATCGGAGTCACGCACGTTCGTCCACCTAAGCCGTCAACCAACTCCGCGGCCGCGCCTCTGTACGCCTGAGGAACAATGAGATCGCGTGATGCAGAGCAGCCATCAGCAAGGTGCTGGAATCGAATCGAACGGATATAAGGAAGAAACACGAACCAAGCTTCTCCTGTAGTATCAAGAAGCGTGCTGTGAATATATGCGCGCAGCGGCCGCTTCCTTTAGTTCCTTCATTTGTTTACATAGTTTTCCTTTCATTGTACATTCCTGACTTTTTTTTTATTCTTTTTACCTTTAAAATACAGGGCCGTAACAACTACACCAGGCATTTTTAACGCCGAAATGCATTCTCTTCCTTGCACGCCTCAGTAAAATCTGAGGCTTACTTCTAGCAACCAGGTAGGAAAGCCGTTAAATCACTGTTGCTTCAGGCGTTTTCCATAATCATGTGAACATTTTTTTTAATATTCCAGACATTATTGAAATTATTTGTTCACAAGTTTGGCACCAGAACGAATCTCAGTAGGTAGCAATGCTGGGGTGCTTTTTCACACAATACGTTTCAGCCTACTGTTACATAGAATAATGCACTCACCTATGCCGGACGAGGTGTAGTGGCTGTATGCAGTAAAGGACAGAGTCACAGTAAGTTTTAAACTTTAGCTTTTAAGTAATGAAAGCCTCAAAAAGCGCATGCAGGGAAAGTAAATGCGTCTTAAAAGCGGTGTCAATAACTAGGAACAGTTGCAGTTCGAACGTTTTAAACCAGATATTGGCTTCCTCGTAAGAAATTCTTACGCGAAAACGTTCAGACATAATAAATTAAGCGGATATGCTTACCAGTCTTGAGTTCAGACTGCCACCGAGAGGGTTGATTAACCGAATCCGTTGAATGCGCTCACGTCTCGGCTGCTTTTGCTTTTTAGTGACCTGCCATTTTTGGCCAGTCGTTGCCCTTATGCATGAATCGGAAGTTTCTGGAACTGTATGTTGCTGTGAATCCGAATTCCCTTTTCGTTGAAGTTAAAGTTGAAAGTTTATTTTCGAATCAAAAAACAACTTAAAAGAATATAGAGCGAGAGGTACCATAGTACAAGACCGCAAGTGGGACCTCCCATGGTAACAGATTTCGATAGCCAATATAAAGAATAATATTATTGTAAGAAGTGACTAAACTTGCAAAACTTTATTTCAGCAAACACTGTCTACAACTGCCACTTCTGCATCGCGAGTTAAGTTGGGACACTTCTCGAAGACAAAGCAACTTTAGTCACCTGTGTTGCACTGCACGTTTCATCTACTTGTTTATTCCCTAAACTAAATGGACAACTTGAGCAGGTACGTCGTATAATGTGCTACGGCAGCTTTTGACCCCGGGCTGGAAACTGCGTATCCACGTGCGAAGCGATGCGTATCTTTGGCACCTCGTGCCGTGCATATACATGTTTCGCCGTTCGTCCCATTCAAATTTCCCGGAGCAGGGTCATTTGTGCAGCCAGTACTACGTGCACTGGACTCTCATCAGGCGCTCGTTAGTACCCCCTGTTTGAAACGCTCGTGGAAGCTACTTCCACCCCTTTACCTTCTTCCTTCCTCCTTCTCTATATCTCTGTACTTTTCAACCCTCCTTCGCCTTGTCCTGTGCGAAGCCCCATAATGGTTTTTTCGCAACGCCCTAAAACTCGAGTCTCGCCTCGCCGAGTCATGTAAACGACCGGACAACGGGCCACGACTGATGGAAAAGTTGAGTGGAGTCGACTTGGCGTTGTACCCTGCTGTCTGCCACAGTTCGCTCGTTTCTCTCTCTACGCCCGCGAAACACTGTGACAGCAAAAGTTTAGCTTTTTACTTCCGAAGCGACGATACCAAAGACTCTAAGGCACGGCCCTTTTGGCCTTAAAGTGCGTGAATGTGTGTGAGTTTTCGGGCTTGTGCGTCTTGCCTTCTTGATCGAGAGAGAGAGAAAGAGAGAGAAGGCAGAGAGGTTAACCAGAAAAGCTTCCGGTTTGCTACCCGATGTTTACGAATTACTAACCACCTCCAATAAGACGCCATGTTGCTCGAAAAGCCCCCGAGAAAGCCGAAGAGAGTCATATCCCATATGTTGACCCAAAACTAGCACTTATTTCAGAAGCAGCAGCGTATATGAGGAGAGCAGATGAAGCAACTTATGCTAGTTAGTATAGATTTCTCCACTTCCTATCTTCATATATTGAGATACTTGCATATCACAAAAAAGTGACAAAAAGGAAGGAAACGGGAAAGCAGTTGTACTCAGGCCGTCTTCAGGACTTCATTGTTCATTGACATTATTTTTCCAGCTTTTTCTTTTTTTAGGTTGTTAAAGGCTTTATTCTTTCCCACAATGTGTTTGTGGTGTTTTTGTCGCTTCCTCACAGAATTTGTCTGTTTCGTTGTCACTAAGCGCACTTTTAAGTAGGTGCTTGGATCACCTTATTCTCTTTGATCGTGCCATCCCCACGTAGTGTTTGCCACATGAGTGCGAAAAAGTAGTCAGTTTCATACTTTCGTCAAATAAAAGGCGAAGAAAACATGTGAAGTAACGACGGTGGTTTGATTTGGTTTGCAAGGTCTAACGTTCCAAAGCGACTCAGGCTATGAGAGACGCCGAGTGGATGGCGGCGAAAATTTCGATCACATTAGGTTTTTTAATGTAAACTAGCATCGCACTGCAGATGGACGTCTTACTTTCCAGCTCCACCGAAAAGCTGTCGCCGCGGCCGGGATTCGATCCCGGCATCCTTGGGCACAGATGTCGAGCACCCTAACCACTGCACGACCGCAGTGGGCTATTCACAATGTAGGAAGAACTTAACTTGCTAACTTGGCTATTATTGCTTTTAAATTATGGTGACAGCTCCGCCATCTGAACTTGTAACTGCATCTAGCAATACTGTCAGCATTTCCCTCGTAACTACCCCCGTAACAATATTCTATTTTTACATTCGAAGTTGAAACGAAGCCGTTAGCACCTATGTGTCCTAGTGGCTGCAAGCGTGTGCGGTCTGCGTGTCTGAAGTGGCAGAAAAAATATTTAGGCGTGTACGTTGCGCTAAGTGCGTAACGCGATAGCACCGCTTACTATACCGTTTGAAGTGGCCACGCAATACTCATACACTTACTCGCACTGAGCGATCGTCCCGCCATGGACAAGGTTTAGCGTGCTACCCTCAAAACCTGAGGGGCAGTGCTCTCTCGAGCAAGCCCTTGGCAGGTAGCAGTAGGCAAGGGAAATGACCAGCACAAATAGGCCGGAGAGGTCATTTACTTTCTGCGCATGGAAGGCACCAGACATATGGGTAGTACGTCGGCTAGTTGTTTAACGTCGCAAAACATATTACACTTCCTAGCTGTAAGGAGGTGCCAACTCGGGCAGCTTCCTTCAACTGAGAACGGGACACTTGTATTCCGTTTAAAGACTGGCTCCCTAGTCCGATCCTCGTCTCGTCCTGTGTCGTTACTGCGCTATGCTTTCTATTCCGAAAAACCAGCACGCCGAAACATACTCCCTTCCACGTGGAAAAATCCCGCGCATGCCTTTGGGAGGTGGAACGGGAAAGTCTGACCCCATGTCTATGATGGTTCGATAGAGCTCTCAACCTTTAAGACGAATGAAGTATCGACGACGGGAGGGCATCACATATTGTCTAGCCACCTAGAAGGAAATCACTACAGCAAATAAATATTTCATAAATGAGTTTTAGCATCTCGTACGTCTTTGCACAGGCGATAACATAATTGTGTAGCATGCTTTAGAAAAGTAACGATCTTGAGTATACGCCGCATGGACTCCATAGATCATTTGTGAATTTCTCAGTTCAATCGTTTTTCAGTTCAATCGCTTTTCTTTCTTCAGATGCCCTGCGTAATGCAAGTGGGAATACTTTATGGCCGGTCAATTCATAATTACTTACTGACGTAACCAAGTCTGCAATTCATCAATGTATTTGAGTTTGCGTGTGGTTGTAACGTAATATAACGTCAGCTTTTTTGTCTAGCACGGTAGACTTAAATCGCTGAAAGAAAAAATCAGTAACGAAGTGAATGAAATGTTTTATTGATGCTTCGTGCCTAATTTCTTTAGGGTTCTGAGAAGTGCACTTCTAGAGCTGCCCAATCTGAGCATCGGAATTGGGTGTGCCATCGCTCTGATTGGCTAAGCTGTTTCTTGGCGTCAATCTGCGAATGGCGCCCTCAACCGTTGCCATAATAACCTAGTCTAGGTGTTTGCCATAACAATTACTGGGGCCTTAGTACACCCTGCTGGGACAAATACAAGTTTTCGAAGATTTACCAACTGGCTCAAATGTCTGTTCTAGTACACCTCGTTAAACCTCGCAGCCTCAAAAAAATAGCGTGCATGCATCTGTCATGTAGTTAGCAGATAAGAAGACAGGGCACTGACATCACGAGACCAGATTGCATAATCGAGTTGAAATGAACTGCTAGCTCCGCCAGCTTCTGATCAATGACAGATCTTAACCTGACTTTTGACCGACCTAAAGCATGATCCAAATCAGTATTCATCACACTGACGTTCGCACAGTCGGGTTAAGCCTCTCCTATTTTTGTTGCAACTGAATGCACCAGTCAACTCTTCCAGCCTGTGTTTAAGAGACTGAGCAGATTTTGATCTGAAACATTTTGGAAGGAGCTCATTAATGCCACAATATTCCTCGTAACATACAAGCGAAGGTTATGTGTCTACAAGCTATTTTGGTTTTTGATCAACACTCAGAAAAGCAAACCCTTTTTCAGTGTGGCCCACAGTGGACCCTCAGAGGTTAAACAGAAAAGGAACGATTCGTTTCTTTCCTCTCTTTTATTTTCTCTGAAATGCACCAACTAGTCCAGCAACTGGTTTTACTTGCCTCAGAGATTATGCGTCTCGTAAACGTTCGTGGGTTCCGAAATGTCAGTGCACTCTTAACAGCTGCAGAGCACATCGAAATTAACCTGAAGCCCTATGCTATGCGCTTCCTCAAAGTATTCACGAAGCTCCGCAAGGCTAAACACCGCGTACCCTACGTATCCTAAAGGTTACCGGAAGCCGTGCGAAAAATAGGTAGCCTGTAAAAGAAGCGCTACTTCCACTTTTTTGCCCTTCAAGCTACTCATTGCTCTTTTCACGCGGTTTAATTCAGATGTGAGATCAGCTGTAATTTCAATTCTAATCAGGCAAGGGATGCATAGATGAATGCGTCGGGCTCCCGTACAAGTGCTCTAAGGAACCAAGGCCGTGAGAATAGAAAGTGCTGCCCACAATTCACAGTTATACGGCGCTAATGCACGCCCGACGTTTTTCTATGCTATACGCTGAGTACCAATCGTATGCTTCGCAACAATTTTCGGGAGAGCTACAGTTTCTTCATAGCTACCCAAGTTTATTTTTATGACCCGTTTAGATATCTTCTACAGAAATGTGCAGTGAATTCACTTGTTCTTTCGTCAGCGAACTATACAGCTTATGCTGTCAGATGCCGATAAACGATTTAAGGTACGGCGTTCCCCGATCAAACGAACTCGGGAAAAGAAACAACGAGCCGAGTATGTTGAGATCTGCTGGAGTTGCAAAGTGGCTTGAACGAAGCAAACACCCGCCAGATCCATCGCGTTTTCGTTCTTACGGCTTCGGATTCGAGGTGCCGTAAGACATTTCGAAGAATGTTTGCATGCACCGTGCGAGCCAGTGATCGGAAGGCGAAAGCGTGAGAACGAGCGAAGGATGTCGGGATTCGCAGGGCTTTGTTTTTTCTCGGTTGCGTCGTCCTCTTCCTTTCACAGCTCGCCAGCATAACTTGCTGTTCGCGCGTGCAACCGAGTTGTTTATACCGTGGAAACATTTCAACGCAGCGGCACAGCAACCGCTCCTTTTTCGCATTCTGAGCTCCTTCCATCTCATCCGCATGACGCCCGCGCAGGTTTCGAAATTTTTTCTCCTTCCTTCCTCATTTTCTTCCTTTAACTTTCCTTCTGTTCTGTCGTCGAGCTTGTTTTCGTTTCGCACGTCCCTTTCCTTTTTAACTTTACGCTCGCGCAGGCTGCTAGCTCAGCTCTAGCTGAGCGCGCTGCGAAGAAGCTCCATCCCGGCTTTATTTACTGACTTTGCCGTTCGTAACCGGTCTTTCTGGTTCGCCGTCAAGAAAAACACGGACAGCAGATAGAGAAAACAAGAACTTTTTGAAAGGTTAGTTTAATTCCTTTCGCGCGGAAGACGGAAGATGCTGTAGCCCGTAGTTATTTTTTTTTTCCGGCGCAACGTCTGTGTCCACACTTCACTTTTTGATTGCGTTTACGTGTTTAATATGTTTGTTTTCCTTCTAGCGTAAAAACAGTCGCGTCTTGGCCACCTCTCTCTCCCTAATCGTAACAGAGCGTGCACGCGTTGCCAAACGTGCCCCCAGCAAACAGCTAAACTTGGCGAAGCAGACTTTGGCGAGTTAACCGCCTATGACCGGGGACGACGAGCCAGGAGTCAAGAAGGACCACGAACGTGCGCCGACCATCGATAAACAAAAACAAAAGGAGGTAGAAATGACGAAAAGCGGGAAAACGCAGGAAAAAAAAAGGAGACCGCCCTGATGTCACCCGTGGGGCCCATTTCTTTAAGCTTTAACCCCCTATGCAGTCAGTATACGCCTCCCTCTCCGCGTGGCTGCTCGCTAGCCGCATTTTACTTTCACCCCAGGCGTATTTCGCTGGCCGGGAAGCCATTTGCATCATAAAGTAAGCTTGAATAGCCGTCAAAATTTTCTTCAACTGTCTCTGCTTTCTCGGTCGTTACAGCTTCGCTAACTTTTTGTGTCTTCTCTTAACACGTTTGTGTGAACCTCTCTCTTTTATCTTTTTTTTTTCAATTGTAGCTTACTTCTTGGGCATCGCAGCAGCAACAAAAGGGACGCGAAAGCTTGAGCGAAGTCAAGTCGGAGAGTGAGACTGAACTGGTGGAGTAGTTTCCTGGGTCGCAGCGGAGTAAGGCCACCACCAAAATCGCATGCCCCAGAGGCACGGACGGCGCAGCATATATAACGTTTGTTCCGGAAAAGATCAAGTGAGCGGACGCTGGGTTTTGTTTCTAGATTGGGCTGTTAACATTTCGTTTTTATTCACCCCCCTTCCCCTCTCCCTTCCTGCCCCGACTTTCTTTTGCACCCGGATTACTTTAGGGCTTAGGGGCTGCAATCCTTGTGTCTCTTAATATCTTTTTTGGGAGGAGAAGAAAAAGCCTCGCGCGAGCTCAGAAACAATAAGTGTCTTCTTAGGAGCTCGAAATACTGCGCTCATTCTCGCGTTGGAAAAAACGGCGGTCGGGAGAGCAGTTGGGTCCACGTCGGCCGTACGTCATCTCGGTGCGGTTGCACTGCGTGTATAGGAATGTGGTCTTGAGACAAGAAAACGGGGGGATGCGAGACAGGATGTATAAAGGTTGGAGGTGGAGGACTGTACGGAACGGGCCTTTTTATTATCCCGTCGTGAGGCAGGCTCCGCGGTTTGCTTCTTCGCACACTGTATGCATTTGAAGCGCGGCTGAAGGTGCGCGCGACCGGACGCTATATACGCAGGGTCAATAAACCGTGTTTGTCCTGTTATATGACGTCTGTGTTGCCTGCCCAGTATTGCAGTAGGTAGACGTTAGGTTTGGTTTTTATTTCTTTCCCGGTACTACGAGAAACTTCCTTCCCATGAGACAGACCTAAAAAAAAAAAAAAAAACTGGTTTTCATTTCTTCATTTCTCGCTTTCTGCGGGACGAGCGGGAGTACCTCACTGCCACATTTCCTTTGCAGCGAACTTTTTCTAAACACTTGAGGAACAGAAGCGATGCTTGCTGCGTATATTGTCATGTATTCGTTTAGAAACGTTCGATATTCACAAATGTGTCCTCTCTAGAGTTGCGACATTTTGAATGCCAGCATACGTGTCCATGTAGGAACTGAGTCGCATGTCAATTCGTAACGTATTGTCGAAGCTTGGTTCACAATTTCAAAATACGCGGCCTTCGTTCGTGATATTTTTATATGCTGCGTAGACCACAAAAAGTACGCCAATTAGCGAAGCCCCCTCGCTAATCTTGGTTTCATTAGGGTCTTCATTCCACAGATTTTTTACCTCTATTTGCATCCTTTTTTTTTTTTTTTCGTGTTCTTGCTCGAGGTTATGTGATTTCGGCGTCATGACTCTGTCGACCAATCGTAATTCTTTTTGACAAATTTGGCTGCTGTTTGACCAATGCCAGGTTACGGTGAAAATTGTTCCGCACGAGGCGAATGTGCTATCAGGAAAGTTTTTGATAAAGCCCTCCAACAAGCCTCACCCTTCCGTTGTTATGACTAAATCTGAATTACACCGTTCTGGACTGTATCCGAGTTTTCTCAGCTGACTGCTGTCAATTCATGCATAATTATTTACACTCAACATCCCTCTCTCCTTGTTTGGTGCTGCCTGAGTACCGTTTTAGTACTTTTCTACGTCTTATCTATTTAATTGATTTACTCTTTAACATGAGGTCTAATGATCGACTATTTGCAGATGATTGTTATCTACCACCCAAAAAACCATCTCACTGACATCAGCGGCCTTCAAGAAGACCTTGACCAGATCGAAGAATGGTGCAGAACTTGGGTTATGACACTTAATAGTAATAAAACGTCTCTTCTTTCTTTCCATCACAGGCGTAACAACCAGGATAACACTCACGCAATTGTTCTCTATTCCTAACATGAGTTAATACCTAAAAGTGCATTGGTATCCAATTAACAAGAGATTTACCCTGGTCCCATTTTATATAACATGTTACTAATTTAGCAAATCAAGTTGGAGGGGGCTTACGGCGTAAGGTTTAATTAGCCCCTATTTCTATATACCTTCTTCCTTACTTAACGTTCATACGTCCGAATCTTAAGTTTGCATGCGTCGCGTATGATTCCTTCTATGCTAACTTTATCACCACGTTTGAATCTAACCAGAACCATACTGCAAGAGTCGTTTGTTTCGACCACTCTTACCACACTAGCGTTTCTGTACTAACATATCAGCTCCATCTTCCCACACTTACCAGTCGCCGCGATATCGCCCGTCTTTTTCTATATCATATTGATTTTATTGCACCTTTAAGCACGGTGCCCGGACGCTCCCCCTTACCGCCGCGCTCAAAGGATATTCCTAAACTCTCACCATGTAACATATCAGCAGTCTTTCTTTTTTTCTTCTCAGAACAGCCAACGACTTAAATAGCCTTCCATTCCAACTCGCAAGCGTTATCAATATGTTTCCCTTCAAATCTGTTATCGAAGATCATCTATGTCTGCATTAATATCTTTTGTAATCAGACCCCTTATATAATGTGCCTTGTGGATATTTAAAATGTATATATAAATAGATACATAAATAACGATGTCGCAAAAGAAGTACCTTTACGGCACCACTCAAACTTGCGGTAAGAACACCTGCCAAAGGTCTTGTACGTGACCTCGATGCCAGTGCGCGCCAGGATGCGCGAAGTAACCGCGGGTTAAAAGCCGAGACTCTGACGGAAATTGGTGATGATTACGTTCACAACAAAGTGTTCTCCCTTCTGAACGGCTTCTGCGTTTTCGCTAAATTTTGTCTCCCGCAGTTCATCCGGACCACAATGGTGTGACAAATGTACTGAGTAAGAATGCAGTATAAAATTGCAGTCATCGGCCATGGCTTAGGGAGCTGTCCACAATGAATATAAGTAATTTTATTAAATGAACTCCCCGGCATTGATTTTGGGTCCAATTTCATGCTATGTGCATGAAAAAGAAAGCATAAGCCACGAAGACCAGGGAGGACACGAATAGAAGTTAAAAAAGGAATAAATAAAGAATAGTACAAACGTTTTGGGGGTTTAAGCATGGCTTGAACCAAGTGATAGAGGGAAAGCTGCGAGTGTTGCAGAGAATTTTTCGGCGGACACCTGGACTTAATGTGCCGCCGTCACAGCGTTCGAACGAACCTTCTGTCCTTGCAACTCGCTGTTACAGTTCGCCTCTACCAACTATCGAGTTATCGGTCTTTTCTTCTTCTTCTTCTTTCTTTTCTTCTTATTTTTTTCTTCCTCTTTCCTCCACCAACTCCAGGCCCAGCTTTCAGTTGCTAGGCAATGGTCACGTGGCACAGTGTGGCATGGTGCCACGCCGACGGCTTGAAAACCTAGCGCAGTGTAGCTTCCGCTTAAATAAAGAACCACTTTGATATCACGTAACTCTTGTGTAAAGCATAAGCGACTCATAAGTTCTGTTTTTTTCTTACAGAAGGGGGTGAATACCAGAGCTGAATGCTGGTAGTGCCATGAAGAAGTGTATGGCAGCAATGGAATAAGCATCATGCTTGAAAAAGTAGTCAGCTGGTCGGTTTGAAATTGAATGCTGGCACAATCTCCTGTAGACAAACTAACAGCTGAGCGGAGATGGCGTTCTAGTGAGCCAGGTGTCAATTTTAGCATATAACAACTACCTTAAATTGACGGCTTAGTGTACTGAACTGCCATTTGTCAGTGCACTTGCAAGATTACACGAAATAACTTTTCGAAGTACCGCTTTTTTGCGCATCAGCTCTGGGTAAGTGTACGTGTCATATATATATTTATAAATTGGAAGAAGCGAACAGCCTAAGAGTGCGAGGCAAATATTTTTTTTTTATATATACTGTTGGCACTGAAAGAAATTAGTCTTATGGCGATCATCGCGATAAAGAACATTACATGCAAAGCGGAAGGTAAAGCAACGCGCCAATGGTATATAAATAGACATCGTTTGCTCGTTACTAATGGATCAGAGTTAAATTCAAACAGAATGTCACACAACTTTCTCAATTATTTTTTCATTCCAACAGTTTCGGACGGTGGATCGTCATTCTACCCTGAAGAACGGTCCATCGTCCGAAACTGTTGGAATAAAATAGATAATCGGGAAAGTTGTGTGACATCCTGTTTATATATATATATATATATATATATATATATATATATATATATATATATATATATATATATATATATATATATATATATATATATATATATATATATATATATATATATATATATATATATATATATATATTGCCGCGTGCCTAGCGCCGCGCGACAGCCGTGTTTGGTGCCGACGACGACAAAGCGGTGGTTGGCACGAGCGGCGCGCTGGTGCTGGACTCTGTGACTCTTTGTTCGGAACTACAAGCCGACCTTATCCTCGGGTCCTCGGCTACGTGTACCTTCACGGCTCCCTCTGACTTCAGTCGTGACAATATATATATATATATATATATATATATATATATATATATATATATATATATATATATATATATATATATATATATATATATATATATATATATATATAATATATCCTCTTGGAATTTAACTCTGGCCCATTAGTGGTTTGCTTGTTACTAATGGGCCAGAGTTAAATTCCAGAGGATATATATATATATATATATAGGGGGTATTCACGTGACGTGTCGCAGCTGACGTCAGTATGCAGCCGACGTCATCTTTGCGTCATGTTCTGACTAGTACTAGTACGGGGCGGCGGTTAGCTTAGCTGTTCGTGCGCGCCCGTTTACTCTGTCACTCTGCCTCATGTCAGCACCGTTGTTATGAAAACTCAATCGGTATCATGAGTAACAGTTCGATTTATCAGCAAAGTGTGCGCGATGCGGACAGAGACCTGTACGAAGCAAAACTTTGGTACCGATTCGTGTGCCGTCGATATGCGCAACTGCACGGTAAGCGTCGGCCTGTGCCCACTCATAAATATACGCGACATTCATGAATTCTTTGTCATACGGATGAGCTTCGTCACAAGAAACCAATCGCAAGCATACTGACCACTCGAAGAACGCAACTACGTTACATCATGATCATCACCATCAGCCTGACTATACCCACTGCAGGGCCAAGGCCTCTCCCATAATTCTCCACTTAACCCGGTTCTGTGCTAGCTGCATCCACTTGACCCCTGCGAACTTCTTAATCTCATCCGCCCACCTAACTTTCTGCCGCCCCCTGCTACGCTTTCCTTCCTTTGGAATCCAGTTTGTTACCCTCAGCGACCATCGGTTATCCTCACTTCGCACTACATGTCCTGCCCATGTCCATTTCGTCTTCTTAATTTCCACTAGAATGTCGGTAACTTGAGTTATTTCTCTGACCCACTCTGCACGCTTCCTATCTCTTAATGTTACCCCTGCCATTTTTTGTTCCATAGCCCTCTGGGTTGTCCTCAACTTAAGTAGAACTCTCTTGGTTAGCCTCCACGTTTCAGCCCCATAGGTGAGTACAGGCAATATGCAACTGTTGTATACTTTCCTCTTGAGCGATACCGGTAAGCTGCTAGTTATAATCTGCCAGTGCTTGCCAAATGCGCTCCATCCCAATATTATTCTTCTTGTTATATAATTTTCATGGTCCGGATCTGCGGTTGCTACCTGTCCTAAGTAGACATATTCGCCTACTACTTCCAGTACTTCGCTACCTAATGTAAACGGTTGTTCCTTCCCGAGGCTGTTGAACATTACCTTAGTCTTCTGCATATTGATTTTCAGGCCTACCTTTCTACTTTTCCTGCCTAGGTCATCAATCATTATTTGCAGTTCATTACGTTACAAGCGGCTGGTTAAGAGCCGCGGTTGAAGCAGACGAACTCGCTCTTTATGCAATTACGTGCGTGTGTCGTCCAACGTTTATACCAACTAAACCGGTGAGTTTTTGTAGCTGATATTCTGCATAGAAATGGCGTTTGGTAGTCAGTATCTTTTATACAAAACTTGTTTGGTGTACTTGCCTCAATCGATCAGAAGAAGTCGGATGTTTGCATCGTCTGTGGCGGTAAGGAAGCAAAAGAAACCGCTGCCACAGGCCATAGCGATGAGACCGGTGGCGCCACCTCGTTGCCTTGCGGGCTCGAAATAACTTTTTACAGCAAAACTACAGCGCAGTTTTGGCCAAGCTAAACTTGATTTGCCATTGGAGATAAATAAGTTTATAAAGTTCTTCAAACCTTCTGCAAAACAACTCTGTCTGCCTACGTTCCTTCACCGAATCTGCATGCGGTCTGCTTTGATTAGAAGCCGACACAGACGATGCGAACACCCGACTTCTTCTGATCGAATGAGGCAATTACGGCAAGCACAAAGTTTTATTGCAACAAATCGCAACGAGGAGGTGTTAGCGGCGCGCTACATGCATGCGCATGACTGGAAGTGATACATTACCGCGCTGCTCTTTTACCGGGAATGCGTCTTCCGAGTGCGTGAAGAACAGTCGTGCCGGGATAGTGACAAGAGCTGGCTGCTAGGGCACATCCGGAAGATTCCAGTCTGTTCCATTTTGACATTTCTCACATTCAATGATATTTGTGCGGTTAAGCCGTGCCAGCCATACGTGACGTCGCATCTCAGTGAGGTGTCTGGTTCGAGTGGAGTTGTTCGTGTATACTTCCGAAACCTTAAAATGCCGCGGTCGTTTGCGCAGCTCTTCGGCTTCCGTTATTTACACTTTGCACGCGTCTATTACAGTCTACGATAGCTCAAGAAAACTACATATAGCTGCGGATGCCACTGCCTGTAGAACCAGTAAAACCGCACGGCAGCACTTGATACGTACGTTCGCCCTGTTCGTTCCGTGGACACAAAAGTGGCCGACTGCGCCTTAATTACCCACAATTCACCGCGCACAGCGCGTCAGTGATTACCCCCTATATTATAGGGCAAAATGTACGCTTCATTTAAAGAAACATTTTATTCGCAACTTTCACCTACGGTGTCGCCGCCACGCGGCTTTCCCGTGCACTGACTAGCAAATGATACCAGCGCGCGCACGACGTCTGGCCTGGCGTTGGCGGCATTGGCGGCGTGCGCGATCTCTTCAAACGCTGAGTGCTTCTCTGTGTCTTACGTTGCTTTTCGAAATCAGCCAGTTCACCTAATACTCCGTGCGTGTGTCACGCACGCATTATGGCCAGAAAATACAAAAGCTACTGCATATGCTGTGTGCCGCAGTGTTCTAACCGTGCGGTCAAAGGGGAGATAAGCCTGCATGCATTGCCCCTAGACAAGAAGCTAAATAAGAAATGGATAATCAAGCTCCGCATCGTGAAGCCTGTGACAGAGGCAATGACGGTCTGCAGCGCGCATTTCAGCCCCGATGATTTCTTCTGAAGCACCATCGGTGAGTAATTTTGTTTTGCGCAGATCCTTAACTAGCCCTGACGGAAACGCTTCAAAAACGGTGGGTTGGCTGTTTTACGTGCACTCTGAAAGGGGAAAAAATGCTGTGCTATTCATTGCATGCAGCGCTCGCATAAGCAGTTGGCAAATTTGAGTTAAATTCTGAGCACATCTAGTAAATTGCGTATACATGGACCTTTGTCCGCAGCACGAGTCCGCTCGTTCGCTCGCGGCACTGAGTATGTAGTTGCGGCACTTTATTTTTCTTCGCAGTTGTGCCCGAACCACGATTATTCTGTGCTTACGAGGGCAGCCAAGTGCGATGGCATATGTAGAAATATGTGTGTACAGGCACGTATGTAAGTACCGGTACATGCCTGCATGATAACTGAAACGTATCGCGAAGTCTGCGAGTGCAGGATTCAGCATTCTGGTTCACTTGGATGCCGAGAGAGAGAGAGAAAAAAAGTGTCGTTCCTAGACAGTTGAACTGAGAAGCTGAGATTGATTAGTGCGTGTTTTTCAGCTGTGCTGTGCGCATTTCAACCGCTTTTGTTTCTTCAGTTTTCTCTACCAGTTGCTCGCTCTTCCGATTATCGCAGTAAATTTGCGCCAGCTGGCATAATAAGCAGTGTGATTAACCAATGTGATTAATTAGGTGCAGTTTTCTTTAAGACCCAGGTATTTGGGCACCACGCCGGCACCGGCTTAAATCAACAGTCATTCCATCGAGGTGCCTCCCGGTGCGTACTCATGATGTTCGCAGAGAGCGGTACGAGCATCAACGAGGTTGAAGACCTCGTTGATGCTCGTATCGCTTTCTGCGAGTGAGTCAATTTAGTGACTAAAGAGAAGTTCCGTGGTGAAGAAAAGAAACACAATATTTTGTGTGATGCGCCTAAAAATGACAGAGTTGAACGAAGTAAACATGCAAGGTTAAGCTGACAGTAAACTAAGGGTTTGGTGGGGATTTGGGACAACAGGAGTCATTGCATTGGTTTAAAGTGGTGCCATTGTTGATTAGTTCACAGGCAAAGCAGTCGTCCAAAGCAAGTGCAAATCCTTGTACTTGGAAATCGAATGTACTTGAGTTGAAGTGCATTTCTAGCCTGAGTGACAAGTTGGTTTTGTTTAAGCACAAAGCAGCTACTGAGAGAGGCCTGCAATCATTGTATCAAGTGGTACAATCCTTACTTTCAAGGCAAGCTTTGAAAGTCAGGATTTAAAAATATTTGGCTTTTATTCATTGCTGCATGGCTTGGTCTATCTCGTTTTCATTTCGTAATATTCTGCACTTGTTCTTCGGCCCATGTTCAGTTCCTGCGAATTTAAACCCCGTATTAAAGGCTGACAATCATAATTTGTTCTGAGGCGAGACGAGCGTTTGGGCGAGTTAGTTTGCTGTGTCGTTGACTTTTTATATACAGGCGTGCCTCCTACATGTAGTAATAAACAGTCGTGAGTGCTACACCCTTCCATGTAATACATGTTTATATGAATATCTGTTTGGCGCTTCAGTTTATGTAACTTTTTGCTTTCGTTCTTGTTTCTGATCCTGTTTATTTTCATTTGTACTCCGAAATTGCAAACTATATGACCTGCAGAAGTGCAGCTACCTGCTGTACATGTTTAAAGAGCACAGAATGGTTGATCTGAAATTTTTTCTAGACATTAGCACCCCAACTAGGAGAGGTCATCATAACATGGTGGTGTCCACAAAAAAGCTTGGATTGTGCTCAGAGTGCAAGTGTGCCATTATGTGTAAGTTAGCGTTTTTAATTCAGAAGGGAAATAGATGAGTGCATTGCAAGATAAATAACGTGATGGGGTGATACTACCACCCATCTGTGTGCAGAGAGCAGCATACAGAATAAACATTATATAACCATGTACAAGCCTGACCAGTTCAGCAGTTCTTGAAGTCTTATGGTATGCAAGTAGATACGTTACTATACTATTCTGCTTACTAGAATCTCGGATATTTTAGGGAGCATCTAACCTGGAAAACGTGACTGACCACGAGGTGCTGTTGGATCCTGATGGAACTGAAGCCACGCAGCATCTTGGGAGAAGCCATGCTGAACTTTCGGACCTCGACAGCTTAGCTGTGAAGGCCCTTCTTGAGCTGACTGAAACACATCCACTTGTCCCTGGGATAGGAGTCCAAGTGGACACAAACGCAACTCTGCTGAAAGCCAGCAGGTTGATTGACTACTTGAAAAATGACTCGGCCGTGAAGGCATTCACAGGTGTGGAGAGTATGAAGTTATAGCACACAATGTGGCCCGTATTCAGAACTTCTTCGCCCTCAACAAGGCAGCGCACTCTCTTCTCAGCTGCATCAATATGTGCCATAATGCATGCCAGAGATAGACTGCGAGCAAAGTGCGCCGACATTACAAAGCAGCATCGAGCGCAACGTGCACAAAGCTAGGTTGCACTGCTACTATACTGCTACCGCAGCTACCGCGAACTTGATCATCTTTCGGGCAGACATATTGAATATATAAGGGTCGCGAAAGTTGCGAGGAAAAGAAACAAGTGGTGGAGAGGGAAAGAGGGCTTAGCAGGAGAGAAGTACAGTCGTATTGTTGTGGCGGTTGGGGTAAAAAGCAAAACATAAAAAAGCAGGTGCAGGTGGGGAGTTCAAAAAAAAAAAAAAGGAGAGAACAAAAAACGACCCATGGAAAGAAACACGGTAATAGGTAGGACCACAGGCGACGAAAGCAGGAATTGTGTGGCCTTCATTGTGTGTATGGTGGGGGAGGCTGACATTCCTTGGAGCTACTGGCAGTAAGCTTGACTTGGCAGTTTGGGTGAGTTTGAGGGAGGAATTTAGGGGGTAACTGAACTTCGAAGTGTAAAAAGAATACCAGAGCTCTCATTTATACCGGCCTGTAGGGTATTAAATTTAAAACTTAAGTACGATTCTCGTTGTTCCCGTTCGCGGTTGCTATGGAAGCCGCTCTGGAGCAGGCTAACTTTGAGTTTGTCTAATTCGTGACTTTTCTGTTGAAGGAGTTTGGACAGGGGAAGGTGAGGGAGAGATTTAGTGTGCGCGCGATGGTTGTTGAATCGAATTCGGAAGGGGTTCTCGGTCTGCCCTATGTATTGCATTTGATACTCGCCACACTGAAGCATTTATACCACGTTCCTGGAGTCACAATTCAAATTTCCGCGAATGGAGTGTTTAAAATCAAAGTTTGTGTTCTTTGCTGTGATCGTTGTTTGCATGTGTTTGCAAACTTGGCATCCATTTTTTTTTCGCACGGCAAGCAACCCACAGGATCTGTTTTATCGACACCAGAATGAACTACATAGTTTTGTAAATTTTTTGGTCGTCTGTATGTAACCCGCGGAACCACAGGAAAAGTTTTGGAGAGGCGATAACTCTGTTTAATAATGTTAAAGTGTTTTTCTTTTTTAGTATTTTGTTATTGTTCTCAAGGTTGCTTGAGAAAGTTAAGATCAGATTTGAGCGGTGTTCATTTTTTGCTTCCGGCCGGCCTTCCCCAAACGTTCCATTGTGATCAATTATTCCCACTTTTCGAATGTCATCTTCAATAATAAGGGGCGGATAGTGCCGGTGTTTCAGAACCTCCCGCATGCGGTTATATATATATATAAATATATAATATTTATATTTTAGTGTTTTATTTATTTGTTATTATATTATAGATTTTATTCTTTATTTAACCTGCCAGCATACGACAGAGACTGACTGCGAACGAAACGCTATAGGATGTTGAGCAGCTTGAGAGTGTTTCGGATCCTATACAAACAAACATTCCAGCAGGACAAAAAAAACAAACAGCAGCGCTGCCACACACACGCACAACTTGATGCATATTAAATACGCCAAAGAATTTTGTTTGAATCATTCTGCAAAATTTCTGAAAACATCATAAGGAGAAGTGCACCATAGGCGAAATGTATCATGCTAAATAAATTGTCCACCTCAACCATTATTGAACACAAAATTTCAGCTAGCCATCGTGGTGCAGTGGTTAGGACGCTCAATTACTGTGCGCAAGGATACTGGGCCGATTCCTGGCCTTGGCGGCCGCTTTTCTAAGGCGACGGGAAGCAAGGCGCCCGCTTGCTGTGCGATATCAGTGCACGTTAAAGAACCTCAGGTGGTATAAGTTTTTAGAACCTTCCACTGCGGCGTCTCATATAGCCCGAGTCCCTTTGGGGCGTTATACCATAAAGTTAATACGTTAAAACCTGCAAGCCAAACCAAACCAAAGGAAGCTGGCCGACCCGTTAGTCTGGATAGTGCACCGGGCAGATGGCACTGAATTGCGAAGTGCATCAGTCACATGACCGGCGATGACGACACTGATTATTTTCACGTGATAACGGGGCTGAGTGAAACAAATATATAACAACTGCGCGCTTTAATTTGCTACAAAAAAAGGCACAATCTTCTTGTGGAAACATGTACTCAAGTGCAAGCTGACTTATGTCATTCTGATATCTTGCTTCGCGAGCGTCACACTGCCTCGCTTTCCGGTCTCGTTCACAATTGAACGTCTACAAGCATATCATGCGGCCTCTCTGCCTGCGCTCGATACGTCAGCTCGCCTCCTTTTTTATTCCCTATATAAGTTCACCTAGCAGCACTGGTTGACCGGCATATAATAAGAAAAGAAAAAAAAATCCACGACAGACCTCAGTATCTATAATAAATCAAAACAGAAAAAGGGGAAAAGCAGGACCTCTGAAGTAGAAGAAACGTGCACCAAATTTCCGCGCGACCCAATAGTCGGAGCAAGCCACTCGTATCCGCGCACTCGAGCGGCAATGGCTGAGAGAGGAGTTGCATTTTCGTGTCAGCCGCGTTCGGTTCTTGCGGCTAATGTGCTCCCCCAGCCATTGTGGTGTACCGCGAACGTGGAAAAGTGCTTCCGACCGCCTTCTTCTTTCTGTCTCTCTCGCTCGGCACTACTTACCCTCTCTCCTCTCTCCCTCGCATTTTCCTAGTATGGCTCTTTCAGGTCGCTTTTCTCGAGCGCTTGTAGTGAGTGCGCGGGTCCTTCTCTCCCCAGCTTGTTTCATTCCGGATGTCAAGAATTTCCTGGGGAGCTGCTTCGCTTTACTGGTCGCGCCGTTCAGGACGTTGTTATCGCTCCTTTTTCTTCCCTAATCTAATCTGAATCTTTTTGGGTTGTTAATTTTAATTTGCGTTGTTCTCCAGAGTAATGAAAATATACAAAAGGAAAAAAGAAAACAGAAAATAGTGGTTTACAATTGTTACGAATGTTCCTGCTGTTGCCGGATATTTGCAAAGCGCAAAAATGCTCATTAACACACCAGCTACGTAGATTGAGGGAAACATACCATGTTCGCTTCTGTAGAATATCATTGCTTAGTATTTTTATCAACAAAATTGACGTTCTGCAAGCGTGAAGTAGCCACCAAAAAAAAAAAAAAAAAAAGACACATTTACCTCTGCGAAGCGTGCATTCCCGATTCGCTAGTTGCGACAGCGCTGCCGTGCCTTCCACAGGATATAGCTGCGTCGAAGAAGATGTCGCGTTTCTTTTTTGTTTTAAAGGAAAGAGACCACGTGCAGAATATATGCGTTGGATTTGGAAAGGAGTCGCAGTTGTGCTCGACAGCCCCAGCCGTATGCAGCTTCACCCACATGTACAGCCTCTGGAAACATACCAGTGCTTTCTGTACAAATGAGTGCGACATAAGGCAATGCATCTTATTGTAGCGTCGTTATCCCCACATGAAAATATTTATTTACCAAAAAACAATTTCAGGCAGTTTAGATCTTAAAGGGCTGCTGAAATGCTATTTGTGGTAAATTTATTATGTAAGAAGTCCACAAACTTAGCATTTATGAGTACTGGAGTGAAATTAGAGATTCTTGCGTGGAGCAGCTAATTCACAAATAATATTTTTTCAAAAATATCTACTAGTAACCGCTTCAACCGATTTGGGCGACACATCTCTACGCTCACATTTTGCACGCTCACAGATTTGGTTTATGGTGATTAATGTCCCAAAATGGTTCAGGCTATGATAGACACCGTAGTGAAGGGCTCCAGAAATTTAGACCACCGAAGGTTCTTTAACCTACGCTGATATCGCACAGCACATGGACGCCTAGTCTTTGGCCTTCATTCAAAAATGGCCACCACGGCAGGGATTCGATCCCACATCCTTGGACGCAGTAGCCGAGCGCTTTAACCATTAGACTACCACAGCGGCTTTAGACGCTCACAAGTAACGCGGGCGGGATTGGGTGCGCTGGGATGCCGTCGCAACTTTCTTTTACCATTTCTTGCACACCGGCGTGGGCTGAGTTAGGAGGAGAGAGGAGAAGCATCATTTTCGATCGCCCGTATGTTCATTGCTAATGAAACTCTCTTAAGAAGTTTTGCTTAGCGGATAGGATTGATGCGGTACCTATTGCTCGTGTGCGTTTTATGGCATTAGTAGTAGCCCTTCACGGGTCCTTGGGTATCCGATGGAAATTTTTTCGCCTTGTTAATCGTGAAAGCGCAGAAAAAGAAACAACAACTAATAACACGGACAACTGCAAAAGTCAGAGACACAAGAGCTACCGTCGTTCCATTCATTTTACTACTGCAACGTCATGCGCATAAAATTCAAGCCCTCTTTGTCCGTGCAAACTAGCATGAATATTTCACCTTTTTTTTATGAATGGAATGAAATACTTTACCTAGTACAATTACAGCTATTACAGTATCATTATCCGTTAGTTTGTGACTGCTGACATTTTTTTTTTTTTTTTCAAATCAGACACAGCGTACCACTTTCATTGAGCATGGCAGCCTTGTACATGAGGTAGTAATTTTTTTCTTTTTTTGTATTGCTGTTGAATATTATATTGTGTTTATGGCACATAGCGCCATGCCCAATACTTAAAGCACTGAGTTAATTTGAAAACGAATCCATTGCGCGTTTTCTTTTTTTCATTATGGGCTCCGTTATATTTGCAACGGCATGATATGAGCACTTTTCGTCTGTCTGTGAATATTGATTTATCCTGCTCCAATTTACCCCCTCCCTCCATGTAATGCCCAACCGCTGAACCTAGGGGACCTAAAAAATTATAAAACGTAAACTGCGCATGCTACAGGCGTAATCGTTCGATGCTAACTTATGTGCCAGTGGCTGCGTGCTTCTGGTGTAGTGCATGCTTGCTTTCATATTTATAACATTCTGGGCCGAGAATATCATAAATGTTCTTTGGCCATAAGTGAATGTACATTAAAAAAAAGCTGGTATAACTATTGTTATTTGCGATCTCAATTCGGAGAGGTACAAGGTTCCGTATCCAGGCTGAGAACGAAGGCGGCAGGATTTGTTCTTTATCCCTGCTCTTTAGCACAGCAACTGCAGAACAGTGCGATTTTGCTCCTTGGACTGCACAGCCTGTGGAAAACGCGGATGTTGAACCGGAATTCTGAGCCTCGAGTTTCCCCTAGTACTCATTTCAGCCAGATGGTGCACCAGCTGAGTGACACATTAGAAGATAGTGACTATCACCCGGACTGGCTTCCATTGTTGATGTGGTGTTTTTCTTTGCCGCCGTTTTAGTGCGGTTATGCTAAAATTTACTTTAGTTTTGTGCTGTTTGCATTGATGTGTTTTCTTAGCGGCTGTTTATTGTTGTGTTAAGACGTATTTTAGTTGTGTGGTGTTGTATATATTCAATTGAGTTTGTTCGGCTACAGGCTCATTACTTCGTAAATAATAGATAAAGCTCTCTTCTCTATGTAAACACGTGTAATAAATATAATGCTGATAAGAAAACAGCACAGAGCAGTCTGAAAAGTCATTAGCGCTTGCGATGCGGTACGGCTGTTCAAACAGAGCAGCACGTTCGAATTCGAATCATGATAATGGCCTTCTGTTACTTTTTTGTTATGCAGTTCTTTTTTTATTATGTGCTCATCAGAAGGTGCGAGGAACGTGATGTCACACTCTGATGACGACAGGGTGCCTGTAATGTATCTAGATTTCCTACATTACGTTTGCCTTCGTTCTGCACGCGCATGCACGAAAATGCGAGAATATTTGTGTGAAAGGATAATAAGACAATAAAACCTGCCGTTTCCTTTGGTCCGTTGTAGGTTTGGTTAAATGATTGTTTTGAGCACAGCTGCAGACGAGCCTCCTCGTCGAAACCGGAAGTTGATGCACCATACCATCGCACATGCGCAGAACACTGTGTTATGCGCTGCCGAATGTTATGGAAGCTTCATGCTTCAGTGCCTTCTTATGTCCCCGGCAGAGGCTCATTCAGCCTTAAAGATGCAGATCACGCTTCAAAAAAAAAAACAAAATTAGTTGTGGTTTACCTCTCGTTAACCTTAGTTGAATTGCGATAGCAATGTCGGAAGCTTCTTTTGCCTGCTACATTATTCCCCTATCACGCCCTATCAGTATAAGGTGCTACATTATTGGCGACACTTTAATTAAAGAGTATGACGCGAGAGCGTGAGCTGCCAGCCCACATTAAATGAAAAGGTTTCAATGCAGCTGAACCGAATGTGGAGCGAAAGCATTAGCTGCCGGTAACCAAGTGTCCCTCTTCTTCCTATTGCTCCTCTTCCGCTACTTCTTCATCTTCTTCTTCTTCTTTTGTCTTCTTCACGGATGTTCAAGGTCAAATGTGATACTTCCAGGGACGACGCGACGGGCCAAAACCTGGAGCAGTATTTATAACCCAATAAAAAGAAAACAAGAAAAACTTCAAAGCCTCCCTTCTTGACCCGGTTAGACCGGAAGAAACAGAACTTCAGTTAGGAGTATATTATACCCCCCCAATGCTTTTCCTCAACTTGTACTTTTTCTTACAAACGTCCTCAAAATGATGGCTTCAGTTGTTACTTATTTACTTCATGTTTTTCTTTCTTATTTTCCCCTCGCTTTTCAACAGTGCAAGAGTAGCCTACCAGAAATACCTTTTAGTTATTGTTCCTATATTTGCTATTCTTTAGTCTCTATCGCCCTCTGCCAATAAGCAAGTTTTATTTGTGATCCATGACGTTACTTTCATGATAGCCCGGTCTTTGCGGTTCATCCGGATAACATCCCCGCACCGAGCACGCGTGATCGCTCAATTTTCGGTTACAACGCTCTGCACCGATTGCGATGCAGCTAGCTCAGGTAAAGCTCCATGACGTCATGATAGAAAAATAAAATCTCTAATTTTTTCTTTTTTTTTGTTTGCGTAGAGACCTTAATGAAAATACTTATTCTTATATGTCGTCTCCTACAATTGCTCCAACTGCAAATCCTTTGAGATATCTCTCAAGGCAATAAAAGCGAAGGCCCCCGTTTCATCTAACACCGAAATCGGGGTGAGTTGTTTTTGTAGCCGTCGCGCTTCATAAGCACTGCGCCCCCTTAAAAGTTTGTGTGTGTGTGTGTGCGTGTGTGTGCGTGCGTGTGTGTGTGTGTGTGTGTGTGTGTGTGCGTGTGTGCGTGTGTGCGTGTGTGCGTGTGTGCGTGTGTGTGCGTGTGTGCGTGTGTGCGTGTGTGCGTGTGTGTGTGTGTGTGTGCGTGTGTGCGTGTGTGCGTGTGTGTGTGTGTGTGTGTGTGTGTGTGTGTGTGTGTGTGTGTGTGTGTGTGTGTGTGTGTGTGTGTGTGTGTGTGTGTGTGTGTGTGTGTGTGTGTGTGTGTGTGTGTGTGTGTGTGTGTGTGTGTGTGTGTGTGTGTGTGTGTGTGTGTGTGTGTGTGTGTGTGTGTGTGTGTGTGTGTGTGTGTGTTGCTGTCTCAAGCAAATGTTTTTAGTAGTGTGTTCGCCTTTGATTTTTAGCACGGTAATCTTTACTTGAACATTTATGAACTGTGAAATCCAATCCTAGAGTTTCAAGTTTTTTACATGCGGATCGAATAGATCCTATCTGTTTTTCAATAACTGGATGTCGTGATGTTCTTTTTGCTGTGCGTTACATGCTCACGCTCCTTTTCTTCATCTTGGTCTGTGTACGAGGTCATATTTTTTGCTAATGGCAGAATTGAGGGCAGCTGGGATGAGGATATAACACTGACATCGAAGTGGAAGGCGTTTAGAGGTTGTAAAAATAAATAAAAACACCATTGAAGCTCACTGTATGTAAAAAATAGAATAAAATTAAATTTTACCTGGTGCAGGAAGACGACATTCTAGAATGAAATTGCTTGTTCTTTGCCCCTCTGGTTCAATCTTTGATACCCCTGTTCACCGCTGAACAGTAAACTTTCTCTTATCCTACCTACATAAATGCACCACTGTTCACCGCTGAACAGTAAAGTTACTCTTATCCATCCTGCATAAATACTTAAAGAGTCACCTTGGCATCTCGTTCTATATTTTGTGAGAAAGCGCATTAAAGCTCATATTATATTTAGTAAAGCTACGGTCGGTACCTACGAAGTGTAGTATTTTTGCCCACACTTTTTCATTGCTTACAAGTAATAATATAATTGTTAGCCCTTTGGGCATTATTACTGCAGAATAAAGGACAATTCTCTAAATGTCTTTATTGAATGCAAAGCTGAAACCAGCGCTCTCGCAAAAACGGTACTCGTCAGGTTGAAGTGTCCTTTGTTCACCTCATCCGAGTTTGCGCTAACATGACTTTTTATTTCTGTCTTCTTTACACGACGTGATCTGTCGTTGCGCGATTTCATTACGTCTTAGCGCGGTCGCCGCCTTCAATTTCCAGTGACGGTGTGCTCCAAAGATAAAAAATCTTCTACGTGGGATTTCAGTATCAGTGGAGTTTCTCGAACAGGTTTCTTAGTTAAATGTTTCGTGTATAAAATTTTCCGGTGTACGGTATCTTGGTACAAGGGTCATGTAATGCAGTCGTGCGGTTGTGAAGGCTATAGTAATACCTTTCGTAGCGCAGCTTACGAGTGCTAAGAGACTGAAGCAATAATGATTGGTGCGAGAATGTGTATTGACCACGATCTGGGTATTTTGCACAGATTTGCCCAAGTACCCCAAGCGTTATAATATTTGAATGCCTACACTAAATGTCGACAAACAGGTGGCTTTGAATCTCCTAATATTTTAGGCAGCTGCTCAACACATTGAATGCTTTAGACTAAATTATTTTCGTGTATTATAAAGGGAAGTGTTTGGTATTTTGGGCCCCAACAAACCTATTGTCTACCCAGCACTTTGATTTTTATTACATTGTAACGTGATATACTTCATGATTATACTAGTTTGATTTTCCTGCATTGACTTCAGGTTGCTTGTTACATAGTTTTACTTTGTTCGATGTTAGTCGTGTACAACTGAGTCTACCATGCTTCTCAACAGGTACCCACCGTCTCCGGAGAAAAAAAGAAAAGTCGTTTACGTATTCCTGCATCAGATTCACTACACTATCAGTTATCTAGTATGGATATATTTATACCCATCCAGATGCAACATAAAACCGAGCACCCAGCTCCCGCTCGACAGTAAACCCTATTTACATTTCTCAGGGAACTGAAACATAGAATATGTCATGTACCTCACATCAAAAACAAGGGTTCTTTTTACTTATAGATACGACTCTTCACTGGTTTAGAGATATTAACTCATTCTTTTATTGCTGCTGCAGTGCCACACAACTCAGGTTTCTATATGCACGCATTTGCATCTGTGTTCTAAAAAAAAACTGCACGGTGATATCTGCTTGGCCAGAAAGCTTTTAGTCGAAACAGTATAGGAGGTACGCGGCCGTCTGGACTTCTATTCCTCAAATACTGTCAAACTCGCATGTTAAGAAGTATATCCTGCTGGTGAAGCAAGCGGAAATACTGAACGTTTGACCTCTATGTCCTGCATGCGTCCAAGCGTTTGCTTCAATATACAAAAAAAATAAAAATAAAACAAGGCAAGCCAGTCAGAAGCTTAGTAAATCACCTATGCCCTGGTAGCGCAATCACTGGAGTGCGCAGCTAGCTCTCCGTTGCTCCACGGTTCTGTCGCGTCAGCAATCGGTATAGGGTGCGTCGCCGCCGATTCCTTTTATTTTCCCTCTCCCCTTTCACCCTCTGTCGCAGAGTCTCACTCTTATTTCGGACGGTATTCGAGCCGGATATCGGTCGGCTACAATTGGGTTCCCAAACAGCGGCAAGCGCTGCTTGGGAGCGCGTTGTTCGAGCTACAAGCGCGAAGAGGCCGCGCCGTGCCACGCTCTTACCAAAACGTCAGCGTCCATGATCTTCTGTTTACACTCACCTCAGCGCACACACGCACACACAAAAAAGAAGCATGAGCAGCCCCGTGTGCTTGCGGAGAATAAAGCTTTAGGGAGAAGGGCGCAAGGCGCACTTTTGTTTCCAGCGGCGTTCCTTTTGGAATCAACCCAGCAATGAAGCCACTTTAGTCGACGCACCGGCGTCTCTTATTAGGGCGGGCCTGCTTTCTTCGACTCCAGACCAAGCAGGAAAAAGAAAAGAACGGAAACCGTATGTATTGTATACAAAAACAAAGAAACAATTCGTCAGAGCCTCCCTGTGCTTGCGAGCGCCCTGTCACAAAGGATGCCAGACACGGAGATCTAGCCCGCTCTGCCTCTCTCTTTGCATCCATTTTGACCCAATATTCTTTCCTCATCGTCCCTTTTTACATTCTCAGTCTTTGTATTTATCGTTTGTTGGTACGCGTGTTCCGCACTCCTTGTGCTCCGTCCGAGCATTTATTGCTGGGCCCGTCGTCTTGGCCCATGTGTCTAAAAGCGGGCCAGATTCCTCTCGAGAGTGTTTGAATCAGCACGGGTGTCTGTTTTCCGAGGACAACATCGACCGTCCTCTTTCTGTTTGCGGCACCCGCTCGCAGCAGGCGTCACCTTGTTCAGCGGCGCGTGAAAGGAAGCAGATCGGGTCCTGAGACACTGGGGGAGACATGAAGCAGCTGCACTATAGTCGCCTTGCGAGAAATAAGAGTGGTGTAGTTATAGAGGAGGAGAAGGACGAGCTAGGACTAAAAGCGTGGAGCTGCTTCCTCGGTCTCCAGCGCTTCCTTTTCTTCGCCGCCGTAGCCGCGGAATTCGAGAGCGGGAACAACGGGTTGTCGCGACTGGAAATTCTTTTGTTCGCGGTCAGTGGCTTTGCACGATAAAAAAAAAAAAAAAAAAAAAATCTGGACGCATGGAATGTCAGAGAGTCACTTCCCTGTTCACCCGAGAATAGATTCTGAACGAATACAATCCCTGGAAGTGGTCTGTAATAGGGGTGATATGAAGTGCGCGCATTCATGGTGCATGCAATGTCATTTTTGTATGTTCGAGCAAACTCGTCTCTCTTTTTTTTTTTTCGTTTTTCATTTCAAGCAAAAGCAACCCCTAACCAGCTTTGTTTGCGGCGCTGTAGCTCCTTTAAGTTCACTACAGCCAATTTCACCTTTTAGAAGCTTTTATTTGGCGACGAGATGTGTGAGCTCCGGATCATTCTTTTCGTGTGAGGGACTGAAAATAATGTCAGATGTTTCTAAAAAAAATATTTACATTTTTGAAAACATGCGAAAGAGCATTTGTTTGGCTTAGAGACAGTTTAGTACATTGGGTTACACGCGGTTAAAGAGGTCATTTATTTCGATGGTGTTAAGGCCGCGTTGTCAGAAAATTTTACTTCAGGTTTTGCGTTGTGATCGTAAAATCACGAGCTTGCCTCTTGCAGGTGGTATTTTATGATTAGTCGGCGGATTGTTTGACGTCAAAACACCCCATGAAATGAACCAGTTGGTAAGCACTGCCAACTGAGGCTTCTTTTTTGAGAAAGGTGAATGACAGGGAGTCTAATCCACCGAGACGATTGAATCCCGCTTCACACACACGCTAATTCTATAGGCTCACGATACAACCAACATTTCCCAGATACTACTGACAAGAGCCGGCGCAGCAACGCATTTTCGACTGTGCTCCCGAAACGTGACTATGCAGTCATTGTCTGCTCCTGTAGGCTGCACAGCTCGTTCGCACCACTTTGGGACTTTACTAATGCTACGCTGTTGGGCCACCCTTAGCTAGGAGCAGCGTTCATAAACTCCTATTATGTCATTGCAGTGGCAGACCCTCCAATGGGAGCAGTGTGAGTTTGATGAAACTATTGAACACATAGTGACTGCCCACGGTGTGAGCAAGAGCACGTCTTCCTGGCTGCTAAACTCCTCCGCCTGAACTCTTTTCCTCCTAAAGAACAAAAATTCTGGGGTCATGGAGAAATCCTTCATCACAAAGAAAAGCTGTGAAGGCAGTTCTGAAGTTCCTAAATGATTTGGAATGAGTTCTCGACTATAAACTTATATATGTGACTATAGAGTGTGCGCCCTCGATCTGTCGTCTTATTATGGTGATCTATATACACATGAAAAACTCAATTCGTTGTGGCTGTTTCCTTTTTCTCCCTTTGCTCCTTGACTAAGTGTTGGGTAGCCTTCAGCATATCGCCTAGTCAACCTCCCTTCCTTTCAGTTCTTCTGCTTCTCTCTTTCCCTCTTTCTCTAACTTTCTGTGGTTCAGTTTTGTTAATGCGGGGCATTATTTCTATGTCGGATGGCCTTTCATACAGTGTCGCAGCTTAATACTCTATGCTAATCAGAATGTGTATGCTAAAATAATGCGGCCATTAAGATTCGCCTAAAGGCGCTGACGTCTAAATGTTGATGGTTCCCGTTCGCGACTTTTCGAACGTCTACATGCATTTTGCTATTCGTTCAAACGTGAGTCTTTTAATTTCTGCCTCTATTATATGCCTCTATTATACCTCTATTATTAGCATACACTGTAGCTCCATTCAGTGCAAAATAACCCTATGTGATAGGCACCGCAGGTTTAATCAAGTCATCACGCACGGTCCAGTGATGTTGTGAGGGTCCAGGGTTAGCTCGGCTGGCTCCAGATCCAAAGTTTACGGAGGATTCGGTTCTAATCACACATGAGCTACCGAAGCAGGTATATCTTGCTGTTTCAATTTTCTGTGGTTTAGTGATATCACACAGCCCGCCGACCAATCAATTCCCAGTCGTGCCACCAGCCCAATGCCAACTGCCAGAGCAATGACCTTGAGTTTTTGCTCACAATGCTGACCGCGACGCCGAAGCTGACATCGCTGAATTTTCTGGAGCATGGGGGTTTAACGCTGTCGCGATAATCGATACGCACATTAACTTTCATTAAGCGAATGAGGATCCCCCTAGAAATACATCAGGTGAGAAAAAGAAAAAACATTACGTGGGATTCTTAAGCTCCGTCTTCAAGAGTATGACGCAATAGCGAAAACTATATGCCACCGCATCCCATATAAAGCCCCGCTTTAACTAACCCGTATTTACATGCCACGGGGGCCTAGATGTAAGGTCAATGCAAGGGCCGGCCCTGGCAGGCTGATCCTGTTATCATCTTCTCATATGAAAGGAGAGACCAGAATTTGCAGATCCTGCCAAACATAATTTCAGGCAACCATACGTCCGGCTAGTGTTCGGCCATGTCAGCTGCCACCTACCGCCTGCCTATGCCAAGCTAGTCATTTTCGCCAACGCCGACAACGATGCCGGCACCGAATTTCTGGTGAACGGGACCTTTAACGCTATCACGTTAAAAATGTATTTTGGCGGCGTTGATGGCGGCGCCGTCGAGCGTTTGGAGCTTTACAGACTGTTAAAATTACAAGTTTACCTTTGGCAGGCTCTCAATGCGAGACCGTTATTAACCCCGTGTTTGCGAAAACTGTCCGTCGGCATCGGCATCGACCATTGTATGCCTCACAGCGTGGAAAGATCATGACTATTCCTCTGAACGGTCGTAGCTAGCAGAGATTAGACACTAGGAGTCTTGAAAAAATTCATTGGAGGCACTTATATCTCTTTTAAGTGAGGTAATGCGAAAACCTTTTCTACGCTGAACTCATTTCGCGCTTTTACACTCACTCACTTGTTCTTTATATCGTCTTTTTTTCTTGCTCATTTTGTTTTGTTTTTTTTTTTACTTTTTCTGCTTTTTTTTCCTTGGTTGTTTTTTTGTTGTCTTTTTTACTGTTTTTACTCTTATTCCTAACTGACGTTTTGATGTTGCAAAGCAATGACGAGGCCTAATATTTAAGCCTTGCGATGTTTTTCCTAATTTTGATGTGTTTTGCCCAATTTCGACGTCCGTGGATATTTTGACGCCTGCACGCTATATCAAAGTCCTTCACTATTTTGACGTCAAAATGATTTCTTGGCTCAAATGAATGACTAATTAATGCACATCAACGAAGTTTTGCACACAAACACATTTTTTTTACCCCTTATCTAATGTAACCATTATTTTACCCAGCAATCAATTCGTTTCTCGAAAATGGTGTGACAGCCTCCACGGACGCATACATATTGTCTATTTCTGGAGCTTCTAGAGGCTATCACCCTAAAATCAATAGAATGCTTTCGGCAGGTTGTAGTTGACACATGACAAACATTGCGACCCTTGTACTCTCCGTTTGATGCATCGGATACTTAAAAAGTTACCAGTATGATCTTGAAAGATGGTAGCTGGTAGGTGACATGCGTGGGCATGGATAGGTTCCAGGTGCAAAGACGTACCAGAGCTCTTTCTTCTTAACTCATGAAAGTCACCTTGCATGGCGATGGTCGGTGACTTGCGGGGCGCCCGGAGGCTAGATGGCATGGTAGATTTCAACAGGGCTGCTAACTCGGGTATGTTTCTTTAATATAGAAGTGCGAAATGGCAAACGAGCACAGAGGGCCCCAGCACTCCCCGTATGAAGCATCGCCACCAAGAAAAACTAAGAGCATGTATCCGGAGGTGGCATGGGAGTGCCCATATCAGTGAATATGGTATAACGAGAGAAAGAAGATGGCTACACATTATGAAAGAGCACTGAGCAAGGGTAGAGGAGGAGCCACAGTTTGCAGGCCGAGCCAATGTTTCGACAAATGGGCTTGTCTTCGTCTGGGCTCCAGACGAAGACAAGTCCATTTGTCGAAACGTTGGCTCGGCCTGCGAATTGAGGCTTTCCTTTAACCCTTCTTCAGTGCTGTCACATATCTGTGAACAGAAGGCATGATGATAACAGGGATCGAAACCTTCACCTGTAATAAATATTGTTACGATGAAATAGCAAAGGGGTGTTTATTTACAGTGATATGGCAGTGGGATAAGGTGAAGCCTACTAGCCCCAGGCACCAACGCTTCGTCTTCTTCTTCTGCCTCACCATCACCATCCCTCATCGTCGTCATTAGCGTGACATTTCCCCCCTACTCAGACGAAGCCCTCTGGGCGTGTTCGTGAGTCGTGCGAGGCTGACACGGCTTCAAGCGGGCAACATGACACAGTTCGGTTTTGGCAGACCGGCGACCCGATGCTGTCAGGCGGGCTATCCCATAAGTTAAATCACTAAGGCGTTTGATAACCACATATGGGCCGTCATAATGGGCCAAGAGTTTTTGATGTAGGCCACGGCGCCGAATTGGACGCCATAGCCAGACTAAATCACCTACAGAGTACGTGACCCGCCGGTGACTGGAATCGTATCGCACTTTGGAACGTTCTTGTGAAGCACCAGACCGTAATCGGGCGATTCTCCGAGCTTCTTCGGCGAGACAGAGGGTCTCAGCCAGGCAGGGGTCTTCACGGCTTGTGAAGGGCAGGATAGTATCCAGAGAGTAGCGTGGCGGTCTGGCGTAAAGCAGAAAAAATGGACTGTATCCAGTCGTCTCATGCGTGGCGGTATTAAACGCATACGTGATGAAGGGCAGTATGGTGTCCCAGTTCTTATGCCCTGCGTCCACATACATGGCTAGCATGTTGATAAGCGTTCTGTTGACGCGCTCAGTCAAGCCATTTGTCTGGGGATGGTATGGCGTCGAGTGTCGGAAAGTTACGGCGCATAAACGCATGAGCTCTTCAACAACATCAGCAGTGAATTGTCGGCCCCGGTCAGTGATGACAATTCGTGGCGGCCCGTGTCGTAAGATGACTGAGTGCAGCAAGAAAAGCGACACCTGATGCGCCGTAGCAGATGGAAGAGCGGCGGTTTCACAGTAACGTGTGAGATAGTCCACGCAGATTACAATCCAGCGATTTCCATCCACGGACTTCGGAAACGGACCTACGAGGTCAATGCCTACTTGATCAAACGGTGCTGTCGGGGTCTTCACAGGGTGCAGCAAGCCAGACGGAGTTGCAGTTGGACGTTTGTGGCGTTGACATTGCTTGCAACTGGCAACGTATTGTTCAACCGTCGAGCGCATTCTGGGCCAGTAAAATCTTTCTTGAGCACGGTGAAGTGTTCTAACCGATCCCAAATGCCCAGAAGTTGGATTATCATGCATAACACGCAATACGTCCGTGCACAACGTCTTGGGAACTACGAGTAGGTATCGCTGGCCGACAGGCGAATAACTCTTTTTCCATAGGAGGCCATCATGCACACAAAAACGGCTTGTAGGTACGTTGGCTTGGGCAAAGAGAGGCTGCAGACTGGTATCATTTTGCTGTTCCGTTTTGAAAACATTCGTGTCGGGGAACGCTGGCTCGAGGGTCGATATATAATTGTCGAAATCGTCGCTTTCAGGTCCAGTCGTGGCCATTGGCATCCTAGAAAGACAATCTGCGTCTGCATGACGCCTCCCGCTTTTGTAAACCACGGCAAAGTCATATTCCTGTAACCGGAGGGCCCAGCGTGCGAGGCGACCACATGGGTCTCGAAGGTTCCGCAACCAACAGAGTGAATGATGGTCAGTTACGATAGTAAACGAACGTCCGTACAAATATGAACGGAAACGCTGCACAGCGAAAACTACAGCTAGGCATTCCTGTTCGGTGACTGTGTAGTTTCGCTCCGGCTTGCTCAGGGTACGACTTGCGTACGCGATAACATGCTCTCGTTCATTGTGCCGTTGGACAAGGACTGCACCAAGACCGATTCCACTAGCGTCCGTGTGTACTTCTGTCATTGCAGTAGGATCGAAGTGACGTAAGATGGGTTTCGATATTAAAAGAAACTTCAGTTGACGGAATGACGCGTCGCAGTCTGGTGTCCAGTTAAAAGTAGAGTTTTTGTGGAGAAGGCACGTCAATGGGTAAGCAACGTCAGCAAAGCGATGTATAAAGCGTCTAAAATACGAGCACAACCCTAGAAAACTGCGCAACTCCTTCACTGTCTGCGGGGGTTTAAAAGACTCAACAGCGGCAGTTTTCTGGGGATCCGGCATTACACCATCACCATTGACAAGGTGTCCTAGCACCAGCGCTTGGCGCTCTCCAAAGCGGCACTTTTTGGAGTTCAGAATTAGGGCGGCGTTGTGCAGGCAATTCAAGACACGTACTAGACGGTCATTGTGTTCTTGGAAGGATTTCCCAAATATCACGACATCGTCCAGATAGCAAAGACAAATGTCCCATTTTAAGCCGCGCAAAACTGTGTCCATAAAGCGTTCGAATGTAGCAGGCGCATTACACAGCCCGAATGGCATAACATTAAACTCATAAAGGCCATCTGGCGTTACGAAGGCTGTTTTTTTCTTATCTGCAGGGTCCATTGGAATTTGCCAGTAGCCAGATCTGAGATCAAGACAAGAAAAATAGGACGCACCAGAGAGGCAGTCGAGGGCATCGTCTATGCGAGGAAGAGGATAGACGTCCTTTTTCGTAACAGAATTTAAACGCCGATAATCGACGCAGAATCGCCACGAACCGTCTTTCTTGCGTACAAGAATAACAGGGGCAGCCCAGGGGCTAGATGACTCCTGTATCACCTTTTTCTGTAGCATGTCCTCCACTTGCTCATGAATGACTTTGCGCTCAGATGGGGACACGCGATATGGCTTTTGACGAATGGGACGAGCCGAACCAGTGTCGATGCTATGATGGGTCCGATGTGCAGGGCGAGAGGTTGGTCCATCTGTTTCAGAAAAGTCAAACATAGGCGAAAAAGGTAGAAGAATATCCACAAGAGTACGGCGTTGAGGTGAGCTGAGATCGGCGCTGATCATGCGGGAGATTGAAGTTTCATCAGCAGGCAAAGGTAAGATGGCACTCGTAGCATCTGTGACCAAAGCAACGACGTGGGGCGCATCGGGTCCACAAGAGGCAAGCTTCAATCCCGTTGGTAAAACTGCGGGCTCGGACGATGGGTTGATGGTCCATAACGAGGCACTACCATGATGCACGGATATCATACAGTGAGGGATAATTACATTTTTCTTCAGGCATGCTGAGTGAACTGGGTGCACCATGGCCTGGAATGAAACCTTCTCAAGAAGTGGAACGGACACGGGGACGAACATGGCAGACAAGGGTGGAACTACTGTGTCTTCGGTAATACTAAAAACTGTTTCTTCATCACGGCCACTTTCAAAAAGTGTCGGCAGATGCGAGCCATCAAAATGAACCTCTTGACTTCGGCAGTCCACGGTAGCGCCACAAAACTTCAAGAAGTCCATTCCTAAAATGATGTCATGCGTAGAGTGGGGTAAGACTACGAATTCGGCTTGAAAAATTGCACCACCCACAGACACTTGCGCACTACATACACCCAGTGGCCGCAACGCCTCTCCACTCACACCACAAAACGTTGAAGCACGGTCATATTCAAACATCACTTTGCGTCCCAACAAGCGCCTAAACTGATTACTCATCACAGACACAGTCGCACCCGTATCCACCAAAGCTAATGTATACACACCATCAATAAACACACGAATTTTGTTTTTGAGCATTATAGTTGGAGGGATGTTGGCACACAGCACATTTCCAGCGGCCTCACCCCCATTGGTCGCGCTGGTTAGTTTTCCTGCTGATGATGCTGAGGCGACATGGGGCGCCGTCGTGGTGATGGAGAACGACGCGCACGGAAGGCGGGTGGTGGAGTAACACTTCTATCAGATGCAGGGGAGTGGTCGCGGATATTCTGGTTATGGATGTTGCGGTAATACCCACGCTGAGTATTTGATTGTTGAAAAACGGGATTGTATTGCCGATTGTTGGGTACTGTTGGAAGCGCCGGACGGTTATAGCGAGGTGGGAACCTACTGCGGCAGTATCTGGCGATGTGACCTTCGACGCCGCAGCGGTAGCATATCGGCGGAGAAGGTAGAAAATGCTGTTGCGAATAAGAGCAGGGAACAGCTGGGTGCGTCGTAGGTCTGTCTGAATGCTCATACTGCTCAGGAATCCTGGTAGATCGAATGGAAGATCTATGGGCACTTGAGGCGACGTCATACCTTGGGGCGTCAGGCACCGACGCATTCCGGTTGGCGAAATGCATAGGAGGATAGTCAATGGAAGCTGCAACTTCAGGAGCTTGTGGGAAAGGCTGAACGGTAATCGCTTGTGGTGGTGGAGCCGGCCGTCTAGATACCCTCTGGACAGAGACCTCAGCAGATTCGTGCAGGGGAAGTGGGTTGAGCCGCAGGAGTTCTTCCCGCACGATTTGCCGGATCGTCGACGGAAGATCTAGTTGGGCGTGGTCATCAAGGCTGGCCACGGTAGGCACGTTGGCCAGCCGCCCAAATTTTGGCACAATACGACGCGTTCTCAGAGCTTGAAAAGCGCGGATGTGTTTAATGACATCGGAGACGGTTTCAAGGCTGTCTTTGGCGATTAAAAAGTTGTATACGTCAGCCGCGATACCCTTCAAAATGTGGCCGACTCTATCTTCTTCGGGCATGTTGGAATTGACACATCTGCACAATCGGAGGATCTCTTCTGTATAAGTGGTACAAGTTTCATCCGGCAACTGAGCTTTGGGCAAGGGTCTGCTCAGCCCGTTTTTTGCTCGGTACAGAGTCACCAAAACGCTGTTTGATCTCGGTGGCAAACCGTTCCCAAGTTGTCAAATTGTCCTCGTTATTCTCGAACCATGTCATCGCCGTGTGAGTTAGAAAGAAGACGACATTTGTGAGCATGGTGATAGGGTCCCACCGGTTGTACCGACTAACTCGTTCATAATGAAGTAGCCACTTCTCAACGTCCTCACCTTCCTCTCCTGCAAAAGGTCGTGGTTCCCGGTAAGGCTGGCAGGGAATAGAGCTGGAGGGGGCAGGCCTGTCACCAGCCTGGCTTGCAGCGTCGCGGCCGGCGCGGTTAGAATCGCTGTGGTCCATGATGTTTGGAAGCGGTGGCAGTCCAGCAAGGCGGCGACTACGTCGAAACTCCAGTGGTTCTTGCTGCGCCGTACTTGGGGATCGAACGGAGCACCTTCCACCAAGTTGTTACGATGAAATAGCAAAGGGGTGTTTATTTACAGTGATATGGCAGTGGGATAAGGTGAAGCCTACTAGCCCCAGGCACCAACGCTTCGTCTTCTTCTTCTGCCTCACCATCACCATCCCTCATCGTCGTCATTAGCGTGACAATATCTACGATTATAGGGCGTTTTTCACAACCCAAGGCACTTGTAAAGAAATTGCAAAAACAGAATAAATGACTGAGAAATAAGTACTGTAGTGTGACCTGTGTCATTTCTATGTCAGTCTGTGTCAATATCGGTGTCATTTCATTATTTTGGCGACAACATAATAGCGTAGCGGGTGTAGGAAATTAAGGCCCTCGTGTAAATATCATGTACATTTCAGTGATCGTCTGTGAACTACGTACTCCTTTTCTCAAACTATGATGCGTAAGCATATAAAAGTTTTGTACAGCTGCTCATCATGCCTCTTACACAACCATGACTAATTTAGTTGCCTAAGCCACTTTATATTCTTATGACTAAAACATATATCACTGGCAACTCTATGTACCGAGAGGGAGAAACAACACAAAAGACTATTTTTTGTTCGAAGTTCATTATTGCAGTTTTGGTTGTAGTACACGGCAGTTACTGTCAAAACAATTTAGGACTCTGCAATCTGTAGCTTATAAGGCCGAGGTGCATGAATAGAAATAGACATGCATAAACAATACTATGCAGGTACTCAGTCCGATTTCGAGCTCTAAAGCAAGTTTATCAATATACTTAGAAGGTTCCAAACAAATGTCCTAGAGACAGCTTTTATTACAACTTAACAGTCCGTTTTCCAGAACCTGATTCAAATTATCATAGCACGCTAAGTTTCTCAATCAATACTTTATGACGTTTTGTACCCATATTTTTCTGACTTTCTTTTCGCACTTTTACCTTGTGAATACAATTATCTGTTCAAATACATACGCTAAATTATTTTTGTTCTATATAATATTTTTTATTGTCTGATGGCATGAAATAATTTGTAAAGAAATCTATTTTTCTTGCACATTTCTAGCTCAAATAGATGCATGTCTTATTTGCGAAGCATTGATTCATCAAAATATGCATGTTTTCGTACGAAGGGTATAGCTATACCAGTGCGAGCCAAATTATCCTCTAAGAATGTTCTGAAAAGACTGTCTAAGCTAGAAACAAGCAATTGTCAGTCCACACAAGGTCTGGTGCAGCTGGGATTTCATTATTCACGCTATCGCTTTTTTTTAAAGAGTTTACGTCACCTTTATATTTTTATTCCAATTAATCTTGATTGCTCCTTGTGACTTCTCATGTATGAAACTATCTGCCCACGTATATTCAGGGTCAATTTCATCTTCCAATAGGGCTTCTACTTCTTAAAACTCTGAGCCCTTTTTACGATCTGCTTTCATTAGGCATCCTATGTGTTTTCATGCTTGGCTGGTTACAGCACTGACCCCATGAAAATCCCACTCAAATGAAAAGCGATAAAAAACCTGCTATTACACAGTAAGAAAGTTCCTGCTATTGCGACTCCGTTATCAATGCTGCTTACATTTCTGAAGAAATCCTCAGGAATATTAAACGACGTTACGATTCTTGTTTAATACACGACGTGTTCAAAATTTCTCAAAGCAGAATGAGATTATAAAACCTTTGGTGCGGTCCCTGCAGGTGGATTGCACCGAAAGACAGGCATCTTTTGAGGGGTAGATTGCAGTGTAAATAACACATAAGAAAAATTAGCTATCCAATCAGTTTTGTTTTCGTTATAAGTGAAGTAGATGAAGCTTCTAGAGTTATAAATCAGCATAGTGGCTAAAAATACTAAATATTCATATATGCAGTCCTTTATACCTGTGATATATAAACTGCGTACGTACTTGATTTAAGTGCCGCCATTTTTCAGTGTGATAACTGAAAAATTAGGTTCGATGGGTTTTACAATCGATGCAAATTCTGAAAATTTGAGAACTTCGGTAGACTGATATTTACACTCTTCAGCACCCCATTTATGTACTATACAATCAAAGTT